>NW_017728932.1:6676227-6732542 GCF_001723895.1 Crocodylus porosus | reverse complement strand
AGAGCAAAACCCTGATCCTACTGAAGCCAATGACAATGCTCCCGATGACTTTAGTGAGGAAGGATTTCACCCGTAACATTTATGCTTGCTTCGTGATGCTATAATGACCACGTAGAACGCAAATAATGGAAAATCAAGCCTGGAACTGTACAGAAATGATCTCAGATGTCAATTTCAATTTCTTACGTTTTTTATAAATTTAAATAAGCATGTCAAAATACAAGAGATTTTTTTTTTTCCTATTAAAAATGGATGACTAATTCTAGGTAATTGCTAGCATAAAAATCTGTGTTTTACAGCGGGGGGGAGGGGGGGGGATCTACCCTTTAATTAAAATTCAGGAATAAAACTCAAACATCAGGCCTGTATCATCAGTGACAGTTTTCTGCCATAATAAGAGATTTGAGCGAATACACATGAATCTGAAATGTAAGCATCGGAGTTAAAACAAACAAGACAAACTAAACCATTAATTTTAAATAGGACATTTTATTTCTACATCTTCCTCCTTCATGCCAAACAATATTCATGTGTGGAGAAGGGAAGCAAGTTAGACGTAGAAGACAGTCTTCAATGCACAAAATTACAGACCACGTAGCTTAGGGACCTACAGCATTTTCCAATACCGTATATTTAAACAAGGGGTTTTAAAACTTAAGCTGTTAACTGCTTGGGAGTACCACTTGTACCTCCCACTTGTACTTGTACCTTGCTCAGTGGGGCTCTACTCCTAGTAGGCCCTTGGGTATTAATATAAAAACATGATTAAGACCAAGAGCGTGGCAAGGCTGTCCCATCTCTAAAGGGTTACCCAATCCCATCCATCATAGGACTTCATAAGATGGAGCATAAAAGGATGGGTAAGATATGTCAAAGGAGAACAAAGAAGGATGCCTCCTCTCTCCTCTAAGCTAGTTAAAGCAAGAAGACGATTGCCCAGTGTTTTTCATTTTGTTTTTCATTTCAGTTTTCATTTCGTTTCACCTTTGTCTGGGGATCGTTTTTGGACAATAAAACAATTCTGTGGAAAGTATTAGTTTTTTGGACCTTTATTTCTTTTGTCTCCTAGTTTCAAAGGAGAGACCACAGAAACCAGCCCCTCTGCAAAAGCGCGAACGGGAGGCAGGGTTTCTGGGTGCGTGACCTTAGCAAAATGTCAAGGTCATTTTTTCCCGTCTACATTTCAACTTTCACACCTGTAAAGTGTGTGTGTGTGTGTGTGTGGGGGGGGGATATTTATGTATGTCACTAGGTTTCTATGAATATTCTGTAACATGTAGGTAGATCTCTCAGATGAAAGTTATTGCGGTAAGTCAAAATGCGTGTATACACACACACACCTACATACATTATATATACATACATTTTATGCATATATATACGTGTGTGTGTGTGTGTGTGTGTGTGTGTGTGTGTGTGTGTGTGTGTGTAGACTGAAAGCATCCTTTTCTGCAGATGAAACCAAAAGGTGGAAATAAACACAGCTCCTTCCCCAAAATCACTCTGCATATGGACTGGACTTTCAGTGTTCTCCAGAGAACAATTAACATGATATCAGGAGCGACAGCATCTATGTACAGAATGAAAGAGAATCAAAACAGATAATCTTAATAGCTTGCAGCCATTTCTAAGTTTCTATAGTTTGCTACTTAGTGCAAGACATGATAGCAACATTTAATTACATTTGACATTTAGCTTGAGGTACAGTAAGTAAGTCTAAATTACCTTTTTGGCCAAAACAGGCTTGGATGTTCCCACAGGAGACAGTTATTGTTGTCTTCAAAGGTTAAAACCCTGACTAACTCTGGTAGGTAAAATGACAGCAGCTCAGTGATGAACTGGTAAAGTCTCGGAGGTGATCCCCCAAATGAACCTATTTCTTTAACCCAACGTATTGTGGCTATGATGCGTGACTGGCAAATACATCCCATATTTGAAACAATTTCCTACACAAGCGAGGGCTCCATATTTCACAGTGCTATAGTGTTTTGCAGAGTACATATTAAAATGCATTAAGACATAACTAGGGTTGTCTTCATGTTATGCTGCTATTCTTAAGCTGTTATGTTACTAAGCCACATTGGCATTTTTCAACTTTCCTTTGATGTGCTCTCTATTATCTTTTTATAGCATAATCACACATTTTGGTATGTTGAAGATCAAAGGGAATCTGGAGCTTCTAAAGCTAAGCCTGGATATGGGGCCTGTAACTAACTGAATTCATTATAGTTAATAATATTCTCTAAGGAAGGACAGTGGGAAAATCATATGAAATAATAAACACAAAGGTAAATAGGGAACAGGCTACTGAAGTGAATTTAATGTTAGAGTTTTGTTTTATGCTGCTCCTATATGGCCCTGAGCTGAATCTGTCGGCAAGAGTAAATTTGCCAAGAGTGATTTACCGTGTGTGTCCTATTTCGTTAGGTGAGCACAGTCCTTTGAGCTGCCCTGCAGCCAGCTTTCCCTCTTTGGCCTTCCTCCACCACGCGTCATGGCACTAGCCATCCAGATGATTACACCCAGGGAAATATGTCTGATTGGACAACATCAATTGTCTGATCATCAAATTTAGACCCGCTAAATCATGAACTAAATAAATCAGACAAGAGACGCCGAGTCTTTCAGAAGGAGCTTAATTGCTGCAGTCTTCTTGGAACTGCTCAGTCATAATGTCTACTCTGCATCGGGGCCATTAAGGTTAAAATTCGTTCTAGCTGGCAACATCAAAAACCTATAACATTCAAAAGAACAATGTTTGAGAAGGTGGGAAAACTCCCTACTTAAGAAAGCATCAAAGAAACATATTCTAAACTGACCCTTACAGATGAATACTAACAGACTGAGAAAAATGCAACTGCATCAACCCCAAAGAAAACTAGCGCTTAGAAAAAATCTGCCGAAAAGCAAAACCGTTAAGGGCTTATGGTCATAGGGACAATTGGAAACGTTAATCTGAGTTAACTTTTAAAGAGAGCTATAGTTAAGCCACATTAAACACTTGCTCAGGATTAAAGGGGCTTTAATTTGGAATAGTTTAATTCAAACATGAACTCAGTTAAAACAAATTAAGACCACTTGAATCCTGACCAAGAGTGCTAACTAGTCCACTTTAGATTCTCATTCTCTTAACTAATGATTTTCTTTAATTCAGACTAACTTTTCTGAGCACCCTTGTGTAGACAAGACTTTACCTTAGTAAAAAACTCTAATGATGGGGTATCTTTTGTCCAGAAGTATTTAAAAATGATTTATTCAGAAATAAATTGCACCCATTGTGGAACCACAGCCACCTAGAGAAGAGGACCAATATTTAATGGTGTGACAACAAGCATGGGCAGGGATGGAAGAATGCCTTACTTAATTGCGGGGGGGGGGGTCAGACTTGATGATCTGCTGAGGTCCCTTCCGACCCTACATCTATGAACCTATGAAAGCACATGAGAAATTTAAGGAAGCAGAATGACCTTATTCAAACTGTGTAGGTTGTAGCCATGTTGGTCTCAGGACATAGGCAGACAAGGTTCTTTGGGTGAATCTGATATCTTTTATTAGACAAACTTAAAATAGTTGGGAATTTTTTTTAGAAAATTTGCTAAAAAAAAATTTCCAACTATTAAGTTGGTCTAATAAAAGATACCAGATTTACTCAAAGGCCCTTGTCTGCCTTATTCAAACTCCTATTTGGCCAGGACCAATGAAGTAATATTACTGGGTCTTAAGGATGCGTCATGTAATCTTTAGTGACCAAATATCATGAGAAACTCATTATCTGAAAGATGCCATTTACGGTAGAAGAGTACTTTCTACCATGCTGTTAGTGCATAGGTTAGAAAACATTCAGAAGGTAGTCTGTTGATTCACTAATACTATTTGCAGTAGTGCCTGAGTTTTCTTGGTAATTTTGTCACCCAAATAATAACCAAGATTTAGACTTTAAGGGCTGAAGAGATCCTAACCAGAGATGCACACCTGCAAATTCAATGTCTTCGTTCTTTCTCAAAGATGTTGAACATACATGTGAAGTTTCTACCTCATCCCCAACACAAAATACCATATAACACAGTCCATAAGCTCCAGTTACTGGACCTTACTTCCAGTGGCACAGTCAGCATTTTGTGCTTCCAGGTCTATAATAAGGGAATTTGCTCTCAGAATGTGTGCGTGTAAAAATCAGAGGGAACTAAAAACCCACAAAACACAACTTGTTAAGCTGCTGGGGCATATGAATGGCCAATTCCCATACAACTTAATGGGAACTGGGGGTCAAAATACCCTAGACAGGATTTGAAATAATCTAAGCTTAGATCTTGTTCCACAGGGGTCCCTTTGCCAATATTGGTGCCACATTTGTTTTGTTGTTTTGCAAACTTCCAGCTGAAGTTTCATGATCTTCACAATGTTACAGTTTAAAAAAATCTTCCCATCTACATTTGATCATTAATAACATGCATACATTTTGTGTACAGCTAATACCAAATCTTAAACTAAAAAAGTCATTAGTATCTGCTCTACTTCTCATCATTATATTCCAAAATTAGGAATTGCATATTCTGATTTTTTTTTTGATTGTGACAAAAGGGTGCCTAAGCAATTTGCTAATAGTTTCATTACATCAGGAACATTCCAGAGAGCTAATATACTGCAATAACAGTTTGCCTGTGGTCTGGTCTAACAACTGCAAGAGACAGAACTGAGTCACATATTTCCATGTGGCAGGAAATACGTACATAATTAGGAATCTGCAAAACCCTTCTGCAACTGCAAACGAAGTGCATAAGCTCAATACCAAACTTGGAATTTCTTAAAGAGTTGTCATGCAAAGCCTGGCTATAATCGATGATGCTCAACCATGTACGCTGGCTGTGGAATGAGAGGGCAAATTCAGTGTTAGTCTTGAAAAAAAAAGCCCTTGAATATCATGATTCAAAAGGTGTGATTTCTATCTGTAATTACGATTTTAAAAAGTTATAAATTATTAAAGATCGTGCAAATTTCTTCTAGTACAGGCTGAAAAAGGGCACATACTGGAAAGATAAAAACAGAAAAATAATACAATCTGCTTATTTATGTGTGGCTTTGGAAACGTGTTAAGAAAAAAAAAACCATGAAAATTATACTGCACTAGGTATGACAAATTCAGCATGAGACAGAGCCAAAATGAGATATGCAAAGTGCTTATTTGATGTATAAATTTCAGATTTTATTACTAGTTTCTGTAGCATTAACAGTCATTCTGTATTATTAGCACAAGATCACGCATTACTCCATGCAAGCATTATACAAACTGTGACATGGCTTTGCACCACTGTATTCCTGAAGTCCTAAAATCAGTTCAGTAAGGCAAACAATATGTTGTCCTAAAACGTAATACATGAGCAAAATGTTGATGCCGAGAGCAAAACGTTAGTTTGCTTCGTTTTGACATAGTTCTTTGCATCTACAGTGTAACTGAGGCAAACCCTTCACTACCTTAGCCTGATGTTAGAGGCCTCTTCAATCCAGTGATTGCACAAGCACCCCCATTTAGAAAAACAGATGCCGCATAGATAGCCAAAGGAGTCCGCGGGTCAGTTCCTACAAACTCTACCTTCTATACAGGTTCACTGACATGAAAGATGCTAAGGCCTTCTCCCTTCACAGATTTCCCTGGAAGAACCAATGAAGCTGTGAGACCCACCTCAAAGGTTGGCCTTATACTGTAAAAACTACAGGATGCAACTATAAGTAACTGTGCATGGATGGTTAGGAAGATGCCTCTCTTAAGCTTCCTAAAATGCAGAAAAATCAACTGAAGAAACCACCTGTAATTTTAATGAGGGTTTCAAAGGTTTTACCTATGGCCAGTTGAGGAAAAGCACCAGAATCACATCCTACCTATCATAATTTTGCAGGCATATATTTTCAAAGCTATCTGGAGGATTCAGATGTACAATGCCCGTTAATTTAAACGGAACTGTTATTTTAAATCTGGACTTCGACAACCTAGTCCTTATAGCTGTCTGTGCAAAATCAAAGGGGGTCTGTCTTGATGATCTATTCAGGTCCCTTCCGACCCTAAAACTATGAAACAAAGATGATGGGGTGCTAAAAACCCCAAAGGACAGAGCTGGATGGAACAACAATTCCTAATGAATTAGCAACAATGTCTAGGAAAAGGTGTCACTGATAAGAGACCTGCTAAAGACCTGAAAAAGTAGGAAGAAGGATCTGAAGAAGGACTTAAGTCCTGGAAATACAATTTAGGACTCCAGATGTGCTGGTCCACAACTAAGAATCAGACCACCTCTGCTCAGTTGCTGCCTAATCCTGGAGGTGCCGTGGTTCACCAGGCATCTCTCTCTCTCTTTTTAAAAATCTAAATGTTCTCGTGAAGCCTTCTGCAGAACCACCTTCTGCCCATGTCCACGTCTGCCCCAGCCTGAGCGGCCCTTAGCCAATAGGCCAGTGATTAGGACATTCTCTCGGAGGTGGGTGATCTGGGTTTGAAACCTCCCGGGCCTCGCACCAACTACAGCCCCATTCTCTTAAATCATGGGCAAGTGCTAAAACATTTAGGCTATTTTACAGAAGGTGTGTAGCAGCAGCTCCCCCAGCCTCTCTTTTTTCTGGCCGTGTTCAAAGACTGAGGCCTGCTCAGTACTATCAAATATTTGTAGGCACCTATAATAAATATCTGTAGGGCTCCTATATACATACAGGGGAGCTGCTCCGACATGCTGTAATTCCAGCTCATCGGAGCAGACTCTATTAATTGAGTTTGCTGGAGCGTGGTAACTACTGCACTCCAGTGGACTCCAGGGTCACGTGCATCAGCATCCCCACGTGGAAAAATGGCAGCGGGGCTTTTAAACTAAAGCTCAATGAGCTTTAGTTCAAAATGCCCCACCACCATTTTTCAGCGTGGGGACACTGATGCTCCGGCTGCTTTTAATTAGAGCGGCTCTCGGAGCTGCGCTAATTAAAGCACCCCCATCGCCACCTCCCAGAGCATGTCTATAAATGTCCCTACCCTCCAGACAGATGGAAGTGCATCCCTTGTAGTCCTTATGGCTAAGTACAGATAGTCAAACAGCCCGAGGCAGGTTAGTCTAAACTGCACAGATTAAATTGAAACAGAAGTGAACAGACTTTAACCTTTGATTCAGGAAATGTAGCCACATGCCTGCAGTGGCTCAGGCAGGGCACTATTGTACACCTCTCTGGCACGTAGCCAGCATGGGGTATGTGTTTGTTGCTTCTTCTTGCTGCCCCTGAAGTCTCCGGGATTTGCCGTTCAAAATCACAGCAACAGGACTCTGCAGGGTTGCTTAGCACTTCCTCTTCCTGCTTCCTGGTACCTCTGGGATCTGTAACCCAGTCACAGCCAGCAGTAAGTTTGCATGGGAGAAGGGGTGTTTAAATCCCCTTCCTGGCCCCAGACCCCAGCCAGGGTTTGCCTGGGGGAGCAGTTCCCTCTGCCCCCACAGACTGGGATGCATTCCCAGCTGGGCTTGTCCTCCCCTCCCTGCACCCCTTGTCAGTGGCCCTCACTGCTCCAGCTAGGGAGCAAAGGGGCAGGGCCAGTCCAGGGCTGGGAAGCATGCTGGGATGCTGGGGGACTGTAATTTAACTTGAACTAGGAAGGGGTCTGGGACAGAAGTTCCATAAACCGGTTTGACCCAAATCAGTTAAGTCTGATACTACATTCGACCATGTTTACCTTAAATCAGTTTCAACCATTTTGAAACTGGTTTATGTGCACTGAGCTTCTGTTCTGTTACAGGTTTAAACCAGTTTCTGATCACTTAAACCAGTTTATGTAAAACTTCTGTCCTTAACCAAGGAGTGGGATGGGATACTAGGAGCAGTGGCTCCTAGTACAGACATACTCTTCTGTGTAGCCTTCCATGCTAAATACGGGAGGAAGGAGAGGGCAGGTGTGGATTACCATTCTCTATACACGCTATTTAGGCTACAGTTACAGCCGGCTGTAGACAGGCTGGCAAGCTGGGCAGATTGGAAGCTGATGAAGTTCAATGCTGAGAAATGTAAAGTGCTCTACCTCAGGACGAGCAACCCCCAACACACCTACAGGCTTGGTGACGCCCAACTGAGTAGCAGCAAGAATGACAGGGACCCAGGGGTAATAATAGACCACGGTATGAATACGAGCTGGCAGGGCGATGCTGTAGCCAGTAGGGCAGCTAATATTCTGGCATGCATCAGTCAATGCATCTCCAGCAAAGCCAAGGAGGTGATCCTTCCACTCGGCACTGGTGAGACCACAGCTGGAGCGCTGCGTCCAGTTCTGGGCACCCCACTTCAACAAGGACACAGACAGGCTTGAGAGAGTCCAAAGAAGAGCCACCTGTATGATCAGAGTCTTAAAAGGCAAGCCGTATGAGGAAAGGCTGACGGACCTGGGACTCTTCAGCCTGAGGAAAAGAAGGCTGAGAGGGGACCTGGGAGCAGCTTACCGCTACAGTAGGGGAGTACATCTAGGGCTCGGTGAGCAACTGTTGACCAGGGCACCTGAGGGGAAAACCAGGAGTAATGGCCACAGACTCCTTGACGATCGATTCAGGCTCAACATTAGGAAAAACCTCTTCACAGTCAGGGTGTCCAGACCGTGGAATAAGCTCCCTCCAGAGGCGGTGCAATCACCCACCCTGGACATCTTCAAGAGGACATTAGACAGGCACCTTGCTGGGGTCACCTCACCCCCCATTATCTTTCCTGCTCAGTGCAAGTGGCTGGACCTGATGATCTCCCGAGGCCCCTTCCAGCCTTACAATCTCTGAATGTATACGGTGCCTAACACTACATTTGCAGTTTCACTTCAGAGAATAAAGTTAATCATGTGCTGAAGCTTTTTCCTGAATCAGGACCAAGGGCAGGAGAAGAAACAGGAAGCAAACCAGGGCATCATGAAAACAGCTAGACAATCTTCCCTGAAACACAGAGATTACACGTCATAAAAGGGATGTTTATGCCTTTTTGAAGGAGTTGAGAACAGCTGCCACAGGGTTGGGGGTAGGGACTGAGGGTAACTGGGAATCTCTTCTCACAGCATCCATAAGAAAACAGTGTACAATTTGCCTCTTATTTCATCTCACACCACTCGTCTTTCAAACCTCTGTGGTTCCACAATGAAGCCCATGGTGCATTAAGCTAGCAGTTCTGCTAATTTGATTTAAAACTAATCAGCATTTATTACCGTACCTTTGGCTATTACAAAAGAAGATACAAGAAAGAACAGTCAGATTAGTGACAGCAGGAACTACATGCCAAATGTGGGGGGAAGCAATATTTCCTCTCCTTGTGATTTCTATTAGCTAGAGAGCAAACATTTCACTAGGCATTCATTTATGTTCAGAAGTAATCAACATGTCACTAAAGAACCAGTAAACATTTTTAAGTATATTAAGCGCACATCACAAAGCACTCTGCTATCACTCATCTTTAGGGTACTCCAATTCAAACCACATCCAGTACTGAACTCTGTCCAAATCCTCTTCTCACTAATATACACCTCTCTCCGACAATCAGATCTTGGCTACCATGAGCGGTCTTACAGAAAGGGGCACTGTACAGCCAAACTGGCTGTGAAAAGCCATCCAAGAACTCGGAAAAAGATCTGATTTAGAAACACAGCCAGAAATGTGGTTCCAATAAATTATCTGACTACATTTCAAAACCCTTACAGGTTTTTTGGTCATATATTTGCAATATTGTGCTTTTTGTTTGGAAACTGTCAAACTAGCTGATTCAATGTTTTTCTTTCATAGCCTCAGGTTCAAATTACTCTCTTGTCTCTCAAAACGTGGAGCCAAAGGCACTGTCAGCTAGATTCCCTTAGTGGAGCAGCAGATATCAATGTTATCTGCTCACATTTGGTACACATTTACTTATCTTACCCTGGTACAGCATTATAAAAAAAGTTAATTGGAATACACAACTCTGTGACGCATCATGTCACAATACGAGCGGGGCCAGGGAATGTAATACCCTAAATTGGAAGTAAGTTAAAACCTGTCACATTTTATACTGCAGGAGAGCAAAAAGGGAAAAGGACCTTCGTCAAGATCTGGTTTCTTGCGGCATAAACTTTTCACTTCCTACGGGATATGCAGTGAAGTCAAAATTGGCTCACGGGGGGGAAGGATCTTCTTGTGCTCAAGCCACGGGGCTGGACTGAGGAGGTCTGGCTTCCATTCCCGGCTCTGCCCGTTTCATCTTACATATAACACGTAATTAGTTTCCATCTGTAAACAGGCATAATGCTTCTTTTCATCCACTCTGCCTATTAGATTTGGAAACTTTTCAGAGAGAAGCTTGCCTTCTATAGCATCTAACACAACGGGAGACCCATCTCGGTCAGGGCCCACTGGATGCTGCTGTAAGACAAAGAATATGCCTTTAAATAACCTTGCCGGTATGGAGGAGAGACAGGGTAAATAGGAAACATCTTGACAAAAACCCACAAGCAGGGTGAAATGCGTAGTAATTTCACAGTACTACATTCTCTAGTTACTAAATATTTGTAAATAAATAGGTAAGGAATCTAAAAAAAAAAAAAAATACATGTATTAACATGGGTAATACTTCTCCAATCAAGGCACTGATGAGAGGCACAGCTATAAGGAGATGCAGCTTTGCCCGTAAGGATAGGAGCACCTTGAAAAATAAGCTAGATCCATCACTGCTACATCACTTACATTACTGGAGCCGACGGACTTTTCCCACCAACTCAGAGCTCCCTTTGAATACGTGAGGGTAAAAAACGTGTGTTGTGTCAATACTGCAGTCAAGAGACGCACAAAGGCAACAACAGTTTTCCTTCCCAAAAGAAAATGTCAGACCAGAAACTGAAATGGGCATCAACAGTCACAGACGGACCAACGGTGTGAAATATCTAACGATGGCAGATGAGGAGCCAAGGGAAGACAGAGCATTAGACTGGCCACTCCCTGATACTCTTTTCAAGTCACAGTAGCCATTACTGCTCATGTGGAGGATGGGACATGTTCGCTTGGCTTTTATTGAGTTGAAAATAAGACAGTAATTGGATTGAGGCTTTGGAGGGGGAAAGAAGAGAAGATCTTAGACTCCCTTATGCCAATCTTCATGACCCGTCTGATCTCCTCAATAAATGCCACATATAGGTTAATCCTCACAAATCCTCAGTACAACCTTGTCAAATCAAACTGTTCATCAGTTTGTTCGGGGGCTGCTTGATGAGAATAAACAAATGAACTCAAGCTGCAAGTCTGCTGGATGTCAGAAGCACGGTGAGCATACACTCTAGGGTAGACCTTGTTACAGGGAAACCCTCTCCAAACAAAATTCTTCGCAGAAGGTCCAAAGAATTAAACACGTATCGAAATACCTGTTAGCATACTGCATATTAAATACATGCACATGTGCACACATTATATGCATACTGCTAAAATTGCATGTCTGTAATATGAATTGCCTACATACATAAGCACATGCATATACATGTAAGGACAATGGAACGGGACAGGCAGTGCATCAGTGGGACAGCCCAAGAAACTGAACCGATCCTTTCAGCCACAGAAGAGGTCGGGCATGCCTACACGGCCTCTGTACCATGCCACAAATGCCACCATGCAGCAAACCTGACCCACTTGCCCTCACTCTGAATGCACAATATCTTGGAAAGGAGGCAACGGAGCCATCTAAGAGTGGGTTTGAGCATGTTTGGATGCAAGGACAAAGAGCCTGAGAGTGGTTTTGTGTGCATGCTCAATACTATCATCTAGGGGAGTTAGCACGTGCTGAGCACAGCAGCACAGCTTGGCACAGCATGAAGAGGATGTTGACAGGCCCACAGAACATGGCACAGTCTTTCCCTCCATGCTGCTCAGCCAATATGCCATAGTTGACCTCCACGAGCTATCTTTTTGGGGGGTAAGGGGTCATTGAGCATCTCCTTGACTTTGGAACTGCCAAGATACGCACTAATGTGCAATAAAGCCCTTTGCTGCTGTATGCATTGGGACTGAGGCCACTAATTTAGTTCACATTGTTCAGTGGACACCCAGCAGATGGCAATGACTTGTGGATCAAGTAGGGTAGTTTTGAGCGGGCGACCTGGAGTGGCTCATGATCTCCCGTCTGGCCCTAACTTCGCACAACTTGCCACTCTCAGAGAGCTAGTTAAACTGTTGTGCTAAAAGATGCTTTCCCTGGCTCCTAACTGTGTTCACTTCATGTCCTCTTCTCAACTCTTCCCACAGTCTAGTCCCTAATCACTATGGCTAGCATGATGGCAAATATCACAATGCACATCACCAGCTTCAATCATCCGCTAGTCCACTTTTCACAGGTGCTTTTTTTCTCAGGGCTGCCCCACACATGGGGAGCCGAGACCTCCGAATCACAAGCCATAAAGATACCACCGCCTTCTCTTTCACGTTCATACGACTCAGTTTTTTGCAAGGCGCACAGAAAACTGGCCCCTAGTAGATGGCAAGTTGCAACAATAGCTATTGAATGGTTACAGACTGGTTACAAATGCAGCTAGTTTGTACCAGGATTTTTTGGGACCTCCCCCCCTCCGCCTGTTCGTTTCACAGATCTGTTATGGGTTTTTTTTCTTTTACAATGCAAACTCTTGGGTACGACAACTACAATTTAAGGTAGTATGAGAGCAAGGTCGTAGTTGTGATAGTCCAGAAGTTATACAAGGCAAGGGTTTCTTAGGGCAATATCTTTTATTGGACCAAGTATTTGAAAGCTTGTCTAACTCTAATCCCACCTATATAGTTGGTCCAATAAAAGATACTGCCGTAAGAAATTCTTGCCAACTGCAATTTAATACATTTCTGTTTAGTCCCTGGGCACAATGGGGAGCTACACCTTGCAGACAACTCTTCAGATCAAGAGGAACTATCATAAAAACAAAACCACAAGCTGCACCTTTTTTTTTGCTCGTACTGTATCATATTTTGCACCTTAGTCCTTTGTATCCTTTTTCCATGCTACTTTTTCTTCTTTGGGAGGATGCTCCTCGATGCATGGTATTTGGAGATGATGTGGCCTTAATTGCTGAGAAGCAGGGAACAGGTAGAGAGAGATTTTGGACAGATGGAAGCACATCTTGGAAAGGCACGGGCTGCTCATCAGCAGGGAAAATACCGAGTGCGTTGCCTGTGCATTATCAGGCAACAGTGAAGGGACCACATCTGCGAACTGGATGACCAGCGCATATCCTCCGTGCATAAGTCTAAGTATCTGGTGTCCACTTTGCAAAAAAATGGAGAAATGAATTAAGTCGTCATGAGCAGAACAAGGCAGGCAAGGATGAAGCGGAAGGAAGCGAGTAGAGTGGTTTGTGATAGGAAAACGTCGTTTTGTCTAAAGAGAAAATTCCACAAGACAAAGCTAGTGCTGTTATCTAGATCACAGTACTGGGCAACGAAGAAACATTTACGATAAGGTCCCTGAAGTAAAAGCCGAGGGGACTTTGTACAATCAGCAAGAAGGATCATACAAGAAATGAAGAGATGCCTCAGCAGACAAGTGACATCAATAGAAGAAAAGCTGAGTGACAGCAGACTGAGATGCTCTGGCCGTATAGCCACATGTGGGAAACTTAGTGGAGTCCAGAGTCAGGGGCAGGAGAAAAAGGGAAAGACTTGAGATAATGTAGCCGGACTCTATAAATAACACCACAGGAGAGCCTGTGGTGTTTCAGAAGAGATGGCAGTGGGTAACAGCTTGTGAAAAATGAAGCACCATTTGCCACTTACACCAGTTGGAAATAGGATCACCTCTTGAAGTCCATGGAGTTAAACCAAGGGAAATAGATGCAAGTGAAAAAAGAAAGCCTTAGTTTCCACTTAATGCAAAAAAATAAAAAATAAAAATAAATGCAGCCATCCACCTGGGAAGCTGACATGGATTTCTCAGCCTGTACGGACTTGGGATGATTTATCTCACAAAATAGTTCACTTGAGCAATACAGCATGAGTCAAGCTAATAGAGCAGCATGATTGCTCTATTAGGTCAGCTTACTTTTAGACTCTGCTGAGAGCAGGACACAAAGCCGATCTTTCTCCAGGTCCTCAAATAACATTTTACCCTTTTGCTGGGTAGGGTCAGCGGAGGGAGGGAAAACGCCCCAGGTTTCTGTCCTGTGCTTTGAGCCTGCAAATGGCTAGCTTGACATCTCGGAGAGGTGAGGATGCAGCAGCCATCCCGCGATGTCGCCACGGCACGGAAGGTCACACCTCTTGGGAAGAACCGAGAGAGTGACAATAGGCAAGAAAAACATGGGGGGGGGGGAGGTGGGGGAGGAAAAGAAAATGGAAAAGATCATAATTACCACATTTGTCATGACGTTTTGTGCAGCAACGAAGCAGGGATGCTGAAAAGGCTGCAATTTCTGCCTAACTATCCCATATGAGCACACTTCCACGGACCCCCATCATTAATCAACGCCTCTCTTCTCTGTATTACTCGTAACAAACCCCGACCACTAAATCCCAGTGTAAATCCTGATATTGGTCTCAGAGTGTGAAACAGACAGTTGACTTTAGGATTCTCCTTTATCTACAGAAACATGAATAAATCACACGCCATCAAGTTTATCATTTTTCTCCTTAGAGAAATATGAAATATTATAGATCATCTTCAGTACATCAGCTTCTTCACACCCCATTAGCATGCAAGGTCTATTTTTGATATAATTTATCAAACCACTGGCCTAATTTTGCTCATTCCTTTGAAAATGAGAAACATAAGACGCAGTATGTTCTGATAGGTATTATCCACAACCAACGCTCCTGCCTTTTGTTCTGGGACGGCAGAAATGCCTTGACGGCGACCAGAATGCCTGTTTTTCAATCCCTGATTCACAGTGCTTTGAAAAGGCTTGCACTTCAGAAAGTGCATGTCCTCTGAAAAATCAGAGACCACCTGGGTATCTCAAAGTACCCAAAACCACCAATCTCTCTCTTTCTTTTTTTTTTTAAACACAGAGGCAACCATATTTTTCCTCCGTTCCTTATGTGCTTGCACAGTCCCATCCCCTAGCAAAACACCTCCACTGTAGCTCTTCGATTGATACATAAAGACCCCAATCTCAAAGGCTGTAAATCTGGAATTTTTTTTACCAGCGCTATTATATAAAAGGGCAGGGAGGGGGGGAGAGGAAGCTATAGAGAAGATGCAGCTCTCTCCTTCCCCACATTAAGTTAAATGCTTTCCACCTGAAGTGGATACAGTGTCCCTCATGGTCTGAGGGGATTGAATCAAAACTGGCTGGGAATGAGGCCAAAGCCCAATGAATCAAGACACAGGCCTCTCATTTTCTTCTTGCAGCCCTGTAAGTGGGATAAATTACAAAAATCTGTAGTTTATTAGAAACTTTTTCTTTATTTCAATTTCCCCAGAGAGCGCGTGGTACTTAAGGAAGGGCAGAGGCTGACAGCCTTTCACACTGAGCCATTTAGATAATTGCCACATCTCATTCTCTCGCAGCAACTGGAGGTTGAACAGCAAGAGCCCGTACTGTGCAAAAGGAAAGGACCAAGGAAGGAGATCATGCTCACTTTTCCAAGGCCTGGCTGGGCACTGGATGAAGAGGGGAAAGGGGAGATCATGCCTCGGGAAACTTTAACCAAGCTGTTTTGCAGTGTAGCTGTTGTGATACTGGTGCTGCCGTGCCGGCATGGCAGTATACGGGCAAAGACAACAGATTTTTTCTTTAAGAAGCAAAAATGAAATCTTAAGACTCATACTATTCAACCCATCAAACTTAAACAAATGAGAAAAGGACATTACCTAGACTAGGATGATCCTTTTCCTGATAATTTGTCACTGGTATTTATCCCCACATCTTCCTCATATGTTCACAGTAAGTTCAAAGCCTGGATCCCACTGGAGCCTGCCACCAACCTGCCATCCAGCTATGCATGGTCCAACCAACAGGGCAACTTTGGGTTCTCCAGGCCCCTGGCTTGGCCAGTTATGCCCATGCTGCAATTAAGGGATCCTCAGGTTGCACTGTGGGTTTATACAGTTAAACGGGAGGCCTTCAGCAGCAGATAAAATTAGAAGTCATTGATACACTAACTGCTCAGAAACACAAAGTGCATGTCAGGAAAAACAGTCATGCTCTTAGGATTCTTGCATTAATAATTTTCACTTTTCTGGATCAAATGGCACTAAACTTCTTCAGTAGCCTGGCTCCACTGCTGCACCTCTGTGTAGATACACACACGCAGAATGGCACATCGAACTTGTAGTCAAAAGTCAAATTTATATTCAAAACACTGACTTTAGCAAAGAAAACAACCGGGCACAAGAGTTTCTCTCACCTATTCCAAAACCACATTCAGTAAGAGGAGAGACTTTGTGTGTAAGCAACAGAAATTTTAGTGGCACATGTCTGACCATGAGTTAGTTAAGTACTTTCTTTCACTGGTACAAACCATTACATTTTGGATGGGATGGGAGAAGTTTGAGGCTGAGACCATTTCAACCACAAAACAGGACCCTAGGAATTACAATAACTGAACAATAAATTCAACAGTAATAATGAATTTTCAATATCAACTAATGTTTTGCTTGGGATCCTCTTGTCAGTTTTGCAAATTAATTACCTTCTTACCGAATAAAACTTGCATGTGATGACTTCAATGCTACTTTCCACAGGGAGATTTTTAAGGAAAAATGTCCCTATTATCGCCGTTGCCTGGGCGCCCATAACTACTACTCAGGGCAAATGTACTAGCTGGACTGGTCTGAAAGTATTTAGCAAAGACTGCCTTCTGCAAGATCCATCCTCAGATCCTTTGCAATGCAAGGAGGGATGGACGATTTCTCACGTAGCCAACTTAGAAGATTGTAGTTTCCCCTTCCCGCCACCTCACCCAAACTTCTTCTAGCAAACACCCCAGTTTTATAGCTGTCAAAACCATCTTCACACAAGCTACGAGAAACTTCCTGAGATTTGTCCAAGGCCCTTTATTACAGCACGGACTGATACCTTGGCTCTGATAACAGCCCCAGCGATGGAGAGAAAAATCTCATTCACTATATCAAAAGGAAGGCTTTAATCCTGATACCGTAAAGCATGTCTGCAAAGATATTTCATTACTCAGGGGCCTGAAATGGCCACACGTGGAGGACTGTGGTCTTGTTGTACACACAGAAGCAGCCCCCTACTACTAATTTAGTATCAAGCCTCTCTCAAATTATATTACAGCTTCCAGAAAGCTGGCATGCTTTACCAATGACCAGAAAGGAGTAGGGTTCCCTACCAGTCTATAATATTCAAAGAAATTTTTTTTTTTTGTTCCAAGTCAGGCAACTATTTGGTATAAACGGTAGGCAGAGACATGACTGCCAAAGGAAACTGGCTTTGGGAAAATTAATAATGGAACCAGGAAGCTTAACGATGCTTGCAGCTCAAGTACCCAAAGAAGTAATAATGATGAGAAATATGTAACACTCGCCTGCTGAAATGCAGTAAATTTGCATGCTTCCACAGAACTAAATAAATTAGAAACCTTGGCCTGGCAATGGTGAGCTTTTTATTATTATCCTTACAACTTTTGTCATACAGTTCAATGGATCAGTCTTCCATAGACGGGGCCTTTCTCTTTACTTCCCAAATAACTGTCAGGGCAGCCTTGGCCCTTGAACTGCAGTGGAAGGGAACAAAAGGGTCTCCTCACTGACTTTGTACAGTTAAGGCCAGGTCTGTAAAGCACCAGGACTGTTTCCTCTTTGTGACCCACCAATTCCTACGAGAAAGAAATATTAACATCCCATGGCACTGGGTTTTAAGTTCAACTAGTCTCCACCATTGTTTATAACTATAAAGCTGAGCTTGACTAGTTGGATTTATCTGTCACACAAGTTATGCCCCCATTCCATAATTTTAAAGACTACAGAAATCCAAATGGTAGCATGGTGGGATGGCTCAACAAGACAGGGTAGGTTGTACTCTTCTATTTTTTTGTACATTTCCTACTTTCTCAGAGTCCTGGCCTTTTAAAAATGCAATCCGTCTTGCAGGCATTCCCCTTTAGTGTAGGTGTAATTTTAGAAGTACAGACCTCTATAAGAAAAGGTGATTCTGCAGACATCACTATATCCCCAAGAATGATGCCATGCATAATCATTACAGAAATCAGAAATTAAGGGCTGGAAGGGACCTCGAAAGATCATCGAGTCCAACCCCCCCCCCCCCCCTCTGGGCAGGAATGCTGTTGAAATCAAATGATCCCAGCAAGGTGTCTGTCCAGTCTCCTCTTCAAGGCTTCCCAGGCCGGAGACTGCACCACCTCCTTGGGAAGTCTGTTCCAGATTCTGGTCATCCTTACCGTAAAGAAGTTCTCCCTTACATCCAACCTGAAACCATTCTCTAACAGATTATGGCCATTGCTCCTTGTCCTCCCCTGGGGCACCCTAGTGAACAGTTTTTCCTCCCAGCTCCCAATACTCACCCTTTATACATACTTACAGATGGCCACCAAGTCCTCCCTCGGTCTTCTCTTCCCCAGGCTCAACAGTCCCAGATCCTTTAGTCTTTCCTCATAAGGTTTGTCCTCTAGGTCCTTAATCATTCTTAATTTTCTGGACCCTTTGAAGATTTGCTTTTTTTTTTTTTTTTTAAAGTGTGGCACCCACTACTTCAGCTGGGGCCTCACCAGTGCTGAGAAGAGAGGAAGCATCACTTCTCTAGGCCTGCTCGCAACACATCAGTTAATGGATCCCACTATGCAATTAGCTCTGTTGACTACAGCACCGCACTGGCAGCTCATGTTCACCCTGTGATCAACCATAACCCTGAGGTCCCTTTCAGGCATTGTGCTGACCAGGACATTTCCTCCTAACCTATATTCATGCTGCTGATTACTTCTCCCCAATGAAACACTCTGCATTTATCCTTATTGAACTGCATCTGGTTCCCCTCCACCCACATTTCCAGTTGTCCGGGTCTGTTTGGATCTGTATCCTATCCCTTAGCATGAACACTTTTCCCTATAACTTAGTATAGTCCGCAAACTGGGCCAACGTGCTTTCCACATCCTCATCTAAATAGTCGATAAAGATGTCAAACAGCACGGGGCCAAGAACTGAAGCCTGCAGGACACCACTGGCCACCTCCCACCAAGATGATATAGACCTATCCACTAATACTCTCTGGGTTTGACCCCTTAGGCACTTACCAGCCTACCTATCTGTGGGCTTTGCCAGCCCACAATCCCCCCTTTTTTTTTTTTTAATAAGAGCATCACGGGAGACCATATTGAAGGCCTTTTAAAATCCAAGTATATGACATCAGCCGTGTCTCCTGCATAGAGTCAATGGACCAGAAAGGACCTGTAAAATCATCAAGTCCAGTCCCCTGCCATAGGTAGCAGGTTAAAGAGTCCAAACTAGCTCAATGAGGTGCTTTTCCAGCCTTCTCTTGATCACCTCCAAGGATGACAATTGCCTCACCTCTGTTGGGAGTGTGCTCCAGGTTCTGGGTACCCTTACGGAGAAAAAGTTCTTCCTTTCGTCCAACCTAAATCCTCCCTCTATTAGTTTGTGACCATTGTTCCTTGCCCTCCCAAGGGGTGCCTTTCTGAAGAGTTGCTCCCCCAGACCCTAGTGTTCCTCTATGACATATTTGTAGGTGGCTATCAAGTCACCTTGCAGCCTCCTCTTAACCAGACTGAACAAGCCCAGCTCCCGGAGTCTCTCCTTATAGGGCATATCCTCCAGGCCCCTCACCATGTGGGCGGCCCTTCTTGTACCCTCTCGAGTTTATCCAAATCCTATGTGGCACCCAAAACCAGGTACAGTACTCCAACTGCAGCCTCACCAATGCTGAGTAGAGAGGGAGAAGCACCTCTCTGGATATCTTGGCAACACATCAGGTCCCGTTCAGATGCCGTGCCAGCCAGTGAGCTACCACCAATCCTATAGTTGTGGTGAAGGTTCTTCCTACCCAGATGAAGGACCTGGCACCTTTCCCTGTTGAACCTCATCTGATTCCCATCAGCCCACAGAACCAGTCTGTCAAGGTTGTCCTGGATCTTTAGCCTATCCTCTGGTGTGTGTCTGCATTTCCCCATGGCTTGGCATGGTCCGCAAACATAATCATAGAGCAAATTTGACAAGGGATGAAACAGGAGGACCATTGTGGACCAAAACTGAAACCCACCAGTGTAGATTTATATAGTCAGGGGCTAGATCAACAAAATGGGGTATAGAGGACAAGGACTGATAAAGTCGTATATAACAGCCTTTAAGGCAGACATACATCTATAAATAAACATTAGCAAAAGTCACATGCTGTATATGTGATCCCATTATGCCCGCATTTTAAATGAAAGGAAAGCAAATGGGAAATTTAGTCCTGTGCTCAAATACCATAGCTGGTTCACTCCAAGACTGTTGGGTTCTGCTTAAGGCCACACACTCTTAAATCCAAAAAGAAATGTAATTTAATTGTGCTTTTTTAAAATAGGGAAATATATTCCTCTCTTTGTAGCTGCTGAAGCATTTGCCATTTTTCAGGAAAGTGTGGGCCACATTATAAATCTCCTGGGCCTAATGCAATGGGCTAAGGCAGAGAAATCAATTCTTATTTATTAATCAACCACTATCATGATATTTCATAATCATTATATTATAGTTTAGACACAATAATAATGAAGCTAACAGACCTAATGCAATTTGCGGTGAGTAAGAGGTTGGCAGGCAATAACACTTCCTGATAGTAATATGGCAAGGCAAGCAGGTTTATGGCATAGAGAGAGAGATTAAACTGGTCAAAAATGCACCAGAGAGGGATGTATTAGATACACATTTTTTCAAGTTATTAAAATTTTTAAAAACCCCATAAAGGTGATATTAATGTTAGAGAACCAATCTGTATCTTCAAGAAATGAAAGGTTCAGGGTTATATAAAATCACTTTGGCTCTCAAGGAGGGACTGCAACAGCAGTTGAACCTCCACACAGAATCCAAATGCCCGGTGAGGTGAGAAGTGTCAGATGAAATTCAAGAAGAAAAATAACATTTCCCATGGAAGAACATTCTTTAATTATGAAGTAGTCTGCCTGGGATTACGCTGCAGGAAGCCTGCAAATCCTCGCTATTTGTACGTAGTAAAAATGAGCCAGCCCCTAAAACTGCTTTTGCAGCATGGTCCTCCCAGCCTGTGCAAACAGAAGTGCTAAAAATGGCTAAAGGGAGAGAAGCACAAAGCAAGGAATGGGTCCTTATAGCCCTAGGAACACAGCCTACTGAAAATGACACATTATTGGCGGTGCTGTTAGTTCCTGATAACATCCTTGTTCCGATGATCAGAGGAAAATCCGGGCGAGGGGGGATCACTGCACCACAGAAGAAACAGTTCAAAAAGACAGCAAGCCACACAGAAGAGTTCTGCAGCTATCTGACCCCCTCAAATGCACAGAGAGAAATGTCGCCCTGCCCCTTAAAAATCTCTAATACAAAAAAAAAAAAAAAAAAAAAACTTGTTTATAATAAAGACTACATTCTGTAGCAATTTCCTAGATTCCTGGGGTTAGAAATCTAGATTGCCAATGGATAAGTGAGCCTTAAAATCACATCCCTGCTGACAAAAATTCATTTCTTATAACCGTCTCCATTTACCGGAATGTTGAATCTTTCCCATGGGGAAGGAACAAATGAAAATGTTATTTCTCTGCTCATGAACTCATACCTTTCTGTCTGCTTTTCACTGTTGGCAATTTCATTCTCTTCCAAATTTGACTAAAGCCTGTGACCTGAGGGAAATAATGTCTATATAATAATCTTCTGAAACTCTAATTCTGAGTCATGTTTTTTTGGATGTTGCCTCGCACTTTATGAAAATTGCACTGAGCTATGAAATGTAAGTGATGTGATGTCTCTGCCTTAACATAATCATTTCTGTCTGGTGAACATGTTGCAAATAATAATAATAATAATAAAAAAGGGAGGCTCTTATGAAAGCGTCAAAAGAAAAAAAAAATACCACAGCTAATGGCTAAAAGATGCTGTGGCACCCGTTCCTGGTAGTTTATTTTCACAGCCCCTTGGACACATGGCCACCCGCAACTGGTAGCAAATTAATGGCATGCAAGAGGCAAGCAGAACATGATGACACCGTGGTTGAGCAGCTTAATAGCCCTCAAGCACCCCAGACTGTATGCTGAAGGGGACCCTAGTTAATCTTGGCAGAAAGAGTCACTTCATTCCCAGTGCCTTGTCCTGGCTGAAACCATTAATTTGCATACGGGAAGACATGAGAGATCAGAAGATAAAACACCAAATGCCTGGGAAAATATAATTATTGGCTGGAGTCTCCTCGCAGCAGCTTGCTGAACAAGCCTAGCAGTGGGGATGTCTGCAGTTGATCAACCCTTCTCCCAAAAACAGAAATAAAGCACAGTGTCTGTTTATTGGATCCTCAACCCTCACCGGCTGTATCCCACCCTGGCTCTTTAAATTTATACAAACAAAGCTATTTATAACCAGATGCATATTTACTTATTTATTATCCACGTTGACCCATAAAATCTATAATACAATAGATCAAATGTTGAAAACTATTACAAATTTGCTAAAAACCAAAACGGATCTTGTCACATGTTTTCAGCCTTCTTTCATGTGGCCTATTAACCAGGAGGCAGATTCAACACCCATTCTCAGTGGTGCAACTCTGAAGTAAATCCATTCAAATGGTCAGAGTCATTGCACTAATAAGATGCAGAATTTGCGCTCCCTAATTTGCAAAGCATGAATACATTGGGTTTTCTTTAAAGGCAACTCAGGAATTCAAACAACAAAATATTTTATTTCATTGCAAAATGGAAACCTAGACAAATATGGAGAGAGAGAGAGAGAAGACAGAGAAGACAGTTCCAGTGGGTATTTTTCCATTTCAAATTGCAAGTGAATTGGATGCCACAGCTATGTATGTGCCATGAGGCAACTATCCTGTAACTTAATTTTTATAGTATATTCTTAATCTGCAAGTTGGTAGCTGTAAAAATACTTCTGAATTGTGAAAAACGAGGAAATTGACATAGCACATGTCATAGCACACACAACCCACATGGACATGGGTCAGAACTGAGATACTATGAGAAGAAACCTTTTTCAGAGGTGCTATTTGTATGAACTAGAGCAGGGGTGGGCAAAATATGGCCCAGGGGCCAGCTCTGGCCCACCAGGCCATTCTATCTGGCCTGCAGGGCCCCTAAAAAAATTTAGAAAATTAATATTTGTTTGTTCCCAGCTGCCTGTCAAAGGTGACAGGAGCCAGGTGCAGAAGGGCCCAGAGGAAACTGGTGGCAGGACCCAGCAGCAAGGCCTGCCCAGCCCTGCCCCCAGAACCAGAAACCCCTGCCTAGCAGAAGCTTCTGGCCTGGGACCATTGGGCTGTTCCTGCTTCCCTGTGCCGGAGAGGGAAATGCGGCCCTCAATAGCTTGCCAAAACTTGGTAAGCAGCCCTCCGCCCGAAATAACTGCCCAGCCCTGAACTAGAGTAAGGGACTCAAACTTACCAGTGAGTTATGATGTGACCTAAACTAAGTTATTTGGCTCCTGATCCATGCAAACTGGTCCCTCAGCTAATGCAGGGCTCCACTGAAAGCAATGAGGCTCTACTCATGTGAAGCAGTTGGCAGGATCAGGATCGATGGGTGAATTTCATCCAAGCATCTATGGCAACACAAGACTTGAATCTTATTTTGGGGACTTAATGGGCCCATGGATGGTATTTACACTGGTTCTCTGCACAGGCATGGATTTCATCCTTAGGGCCCAATCCTGCATTCACTAAGGAAATGGCAGAACCCCCACTGAGTTGAATGGATATAGGAATTGCCCTGTCCCCTGAGTATTTGGTTCAAGGTCCTTCCAAGCCAGGAGCTTTGCCACTGACTTCAGTGGGATTTGGATCCTGTCCAATATAAATTGTAGCCTCTCCTTCTGTGAAATGGTCATTACCTCAGGCTACCTTCTACATGTAGAAAGCTTTATCACCACCACCATAATCCCTATTATTATTTTTATTATTCTTTAGTAAGACCTTGGGATTTTTGGCCTAGTGGTGCTTCAGAAGTACTGCTAGTTGTACTGTTACTTATAGTTTTGTGAATAATGACGCTACGTTTTCCGAGAAACTCCTTACAACTTTACATGGCAATGAACAAAAGGTTCATTTTAAATAATCAAGAAAGAAATCATTTTCATTTGATAAAGCAGCCAATAGCATCAGAACAGTGGCAACAATTACCTGTTGCACTTTACAATGAAATCCTTGTAGTATAATAACCACAAGATGATGAAACACATTTTGTCTCTATTTCACATGACTGACCCCAATTCTGCGAAGGACATCTGAACACATTTAACATACTGAAATCTTCCATTAGGATAATGAAAATACACATTATTGAATTCTGTATTTGCTTTATAGTGCTACAAATAGCAAATTCAATCTTTCTTACTTTTGTTGGAGACCGCACCTGAATAATTGTTCACATTTGTCAGGAGTTTAGAGTGGGTGGGGTTCTGAGCTACAAGAGGAGGAGGGGAGTGTCATAACATTGACCCCAATGTCCATTATATGCTGCTTAACTGATTTCATTTTGTGGAACTTTTCAAGAAAGATCAAGCTGAGTACCGAGGGTTTGGAAGAGGCTCCCCCCAGAAGTGGTAAAGTCATCTACCCTGGCAATCTCAAAAAATGTCTCAAGGCCCATCTTGCTGAGATCATTTGATCCCAGCAGTCTTTCCTGCCCACATGCAGGAGGGCTGGACCCGATGATCTGCAAGGTCCCTTTCAGCCCCTAATAACTATGAAGTTATGAAAACGGTACATTAGATCCTAGAACTTACAGAGATGCAAAATCATGTTCTAAAACCTACAGTAAAATCAACTCACATGCCAAGAGGAACCACCACAAGCATTAGTGGACATGAATTTCGATTAAAGGAATTTTGGTTCCACTAGGGCTTTAGACTGAAATTCTAGATCTGGTCAGATCTAGAAATACCTTTCTAGCTAGGAGGGGTGATAGAGCACTGCAACAGAGTTGTGGAGTCGATGGAGAAATTAATTGATGAAATGAAAAAAGAATCCAGATCTTCAGACGCCCAATCCAAAGCCTCAGCTAAACACTGTAGGACAGGACCTTCAAAATGTTTAAATATGATATATATTAGGGCTGTGCGAAGCTTCAGTCCCTGATTCGATTTGGCAGAGATTTGGCTTGATTCAGTCGCCGAATCTCCAAATCCGCATCAAACCCTTTAATTTTTCCAAATCGAATAGGAACCCTCCAAATCGATTCAGACAGATTCGGCGATTTGGATGTAGATTGAGCTTTAAATGTTTTTTTTCTACATACCTCTAGGTATAAGGGGCTCTGAACGCTGAGGTGCTGGGACAGATGCAGAGTCCCATAGAAGCACAGGGGCTCCCCTGGGCACTCGGCAGCAGACCTGGAAGTTGACCAGAAGCACTTCTTGGTTCACCAGGGAGCATGCAGAGGCCCCCACCGCACATCCGTGGCTTGGCGACTGGTGACTCCTGGCTCTGGGGGGAGGCACCCAAGGTCCCCCCACATCTGATCGCCAGGCTGGGAGGGCACAGAGGGTCCCCAGCGTGCCCCCCAGCAGACCCAGAAGTGGACCGGAAGTACTTCATTGCCAAACATGCTGGAGAGCCCCCCGCATTGCTGTGGGACGCTCCATGCACCCTGGCACCGCAGCAATCATGAGATGCACCTGCTACCTCAAGGTATGCAGAAAAAAACACTTTTAAAGCTGTGCCTGTGTCCGAATCAGCATCAAATCTTCAGATTCAGATTCGGCCAAATTGAATCGGGGACAGTGATCTGAGTCAACAGATCAAATCACTGTCCCCGATTCGGGCCGAATCTGAATCCGAATTAAATAGGGCCCGTTTCGCACAGCTGTTATATATATACTTATTTTACTCATATTTATTTCTAACGTCTGTAGCTTAGTTTTTGCTTTTCATTAAGTTTAAACTCCTCTGTAATGTTAGGACTGAGTCACGTATGCAGCATTCTTGATGCTTCATCTGGCTTCCATTGCATCGATTAGTATTTGAATTCCAACAACATGAGAGTTACTGTCACAATGGAGCTTAACAGTCAGCAGGCAATTCTAGGTTTTTCCCCACCTTTTTCCCTGAAAGCAACTCATGTTATTTATTACCTGCATTGTAGTCACACCAACAGGCTCCAATCAGGGATCATAACCCTATTGTGCTAAACACTGTACATACATATCTTTCAAGAAGCTTACATACAATTTATTCCATAATTATGGTCCAAAACAATTTAGTAAGATTATGCTGCAGTGGGATTTTGATCACTGCTACTCATCCTAAGGCAGAAAGATGTGACTTTTGACTTTGAAGTCTCAAGCAAGAGTTCAAAATATTAGGGAAATGTAAGGAAGCTAGTCAGATTGCTAGAAAGTGTGTCCTGGCAAACAAAACTATCTTCTTTAAAACTCCTTCCTGATGACTTGGACCTGAAATGCTGAATTTACATTGTAGTCCCTTCTCTCTAATTCACTTTGCTGAAAGATGAAAATAGGCCAAAGAATGTAAGTTATCAGCCAAAACATATATCCAAGTTTCCAGGGGGTCATTTTTCTAAGGAATAACCAGAGGTGGGAAGTTAGCACAAAAACGTGGAGTAAAAGCTGTTTCAAATCCCTGATTGTCGAATGCCTCTGCACCAGTAACATTTTCCAGTATTCATTAGGAAAGTGATTGGTTGTTCTTATTTGCACTCACTGCCAACAACCTGAAGAAGCCAGTATAGCGGGTAAGGCTCAGAAAAATTCATGGAAGCCGTAGCCCCTCTATGCCCCTTAGAGAGAGAGCTGGTGGGACAGGATGTTTTTAAGCCAGCTCTGAGCCAAGTAAAGGTACCATGCAATGGGACAATCTTTCCAGATTTGGATATACCAAACTGAGTGCAACTTTTAACCATTTTTTTTTCTGGGAATGGTCACAGAAGTAATGAGGGTGGTGCAGGAGGGGGAAGATGTTCGTGATGTATAGGCTTTTTATAAAGCTAGAGAATTTTATGGCTTACTTACCAACACTGCCTGGCTTTCACTTTGTGCAAATGCATGACACTAAACCAGCAGCTAGGACACTGTATAAAAATCAAGACAGTCTCATGGAATATAATACTTTACAGTCATAACCAATGAGCCTGTAATTGCAAGCGTCCAAACATAATGTAATCTATTGAAGAAATAAGGGAGCATGTTGCCTCCACTGAGTGCCTGTGTGTGTATTTTGAATCTACCACCTGGCCTCTAAAACCCTGATTCATCTTAGAATTTAAATAAAAAAGGTCATTTTTGTGATAGGCATCTCGGAAAAGATAATTCACCTCTCACTGTGCAGCTTTCAGAACAAGGGGTCACATTTACCCTTGGTGTACCTCCACAGAAGTCAGCTGAGCTACAAAAGTGACACATTTGGCTTCCAATCCTCTCAAAACAATAACCACTTTTAATAGCACAAATTCTGAACTGAATTAAAGCAGTGGCTGGACTTCTGAAACCCTTCAAGTTTTCTGGATTGATTAAAGAACAATTTCAGAAAAAGTAATTGAAGTCGAAACAATGTTGTTAGCACTTGCTTTAAATGACGTGGGACTTATTGCCCATTCCATTCCACTAGCTTTACACCAGCGCAATTCCATCTTTAACAATGTTTACTAATTCCATTTCAGGGAAAATGATCAAAATTAGAGCCAATTGAGTTCTCAAATTTCTTCACTCCATTAACACTAAATTTCTCTACCCCATTAACACAAGTTTTATGCGGGTGTAACTCTACTGATTTCAATTGAGTTACACCACCGTAATACTGGTTAAGGCAATGGAGAATCAGGCTCCATTTCTTTGATCTCTTTTTCTTAAGAATATGAATTCCCTGAAGAAATTAAACCAAAGAGGCATAATGGTGACATTAAATATCTAACGGTTAAAAACTGTATTTAGGCTTCTGCCCCAAAGCCTACTGAAGTCAATGAGCTTTCGTAAGGCCCTCAATCCTCCCTACTTACCCCGAGTCAATATAACAAACAAAGCAGGGTGTTAGAAGGTGCCAGTTGTACTGGCTCAGGTTGCTGAATCAGAGCTGATGGATAAAAGCAGAAAATCTCCAGCTATTTGCATTCCCTCCCAATGTATCTGTATGCTAGATGTCAATTAGACTCAACAATGAGGCCAAAAATCCATGCTGATATCTAAAATAACTTATCTTGAATGCAAGACTACATCAAATTTAAGCAGACACCCCAATAATTATAATTTCTACGTGGAAAACGTATACATTTTATACATGTTATAATTGATATGTTAAATGAGTTAACACATATACATGTTAAAATTTTCAATGTATGGAATCTAATTACTGTAGGGTCATCTTAAATTTGTCCCCTCCCCCATAGCGCAGCAGCAGGTGAGCAAGTAGCAGGGCAGATGGAAGGGGAGTCAACTGACCTGACTCCTCCACCACCATCCCCTCCACCACTTCCCTCTTCTATTGTCTTCCATCCCCCCGGTAGCTGTGCAGCTTGTGCCTGCCTCCCCCTGTGGTGCCTGCACCCCCCTGGCACTTACCCCCCTCCACCCCACCCTGCTGCTTACCTTCCATTCTGCCTCTGGCTACTGCTCCTGCTCTAGCCCCTGGTACAGAGCACATGATGGTTCTGGCCCCTGCCTGACCCAACAGCAGTGGGTTGCAGTGCGGGTAAATCCAGCCTTAGCCCCAGGTCACAGCTGGAGCTAGGGCTGGATTTGCCACTGCTGCTGCTGCATGGTCAAACTGGGGCCAGAGCCAGCATGTGCTCCATGCTCTGGGACAGAGCCACAGTAGAGTGTAAGCAGTTTTGGGCAAATGGTGGCTGTGGGGAGCACAGGTGGCAGGGAGGGTAGCAAGCATGGCTTCAACTCTGACCTAGACACCAGGGTCAGAGTAGGAGCTGAAGCAGATGTCCCCTCCCACCACAATCCCCATGCACTTGTACTGAAATTAAAGATATGGGGTTCTTCTCTCCATGCTGAATGGAGGGGAATCCCGACTTGGACTCAAGCAAGGTATATAAAATCAGATGCACGTTGTCCCGGGGGAAAACAGGGAAAAGAACCCCATACAATAAACGGGGACCCCCTGGGGCGGGGAGCTCATGACAGAAAGGGGAAAGACATAAAAATAACTCAAAGAGATCACTCACCAGCAGCAGGCCCCGCAACACAGCTGGAGGGAACGAGGAAATCTGTGCGGATCATAAGCCGCATTTTTATCCAGCTGAAACTGGCCGGTGACGTCACTGACAATCACCAGCTGGTGGAGATAAGAGGAACCTCTGGGGAAGATGGCAGGGAGAGTGGAGCAGGGACGAGAAGATCTCTGCAACCTGGCACTGCCTGGAATGTCTGGAGAGTTGGCAGGGGCTCTCTGCTACAGCGAGAGATGGAGCACCAGGGAAACAGAGGAACCAGAAGAGGATCCCCATGCCAACCGAGGTAAGGTCAGCGGAGGGATGGATGACAGTCAGAGGAAGCTCTCCTTGCTGACAGAGAAGGGAATGCCAGAGGAGCGCAGGAGGCAAGAGAGGTCTCCTCATTGGCGAGAGACAGAATGGGGCAGTGAGAGAAACCAAGGTACAGCCCGGCCAGAGGCCCACAACCCGAGGAGTGACCGGATACCTAGGAAGACTCCCCAGGGTACCAGGAACGGGTCGCTCCCTACAGGGGAGAAGGACAACAACGGTCCGTGGCATATGGGGCAGAGGGAAGAGCCATAACAACCTGGGACGAAGGACCACGGTCAGCACTGACCCTGATGGGCCAAACCTCAGCAGGGTCAGGGGGCGTGAAGGATCAACAGACGCCCTAACATAAGAGGAGGGGAAAAGGACCGGTCAGGTCCTCGCAGGCTAGGTTTTTGTTAGTCTTTTTTTTTCTTTAGTTGTCCCCCTTTTGGAGGGGTTGAGAGATAGGGTGAGGCGATAGGTATAGTAGGGCATTGTACCATATTTTTCTTTGAGCCTCCAGCTTTGATGGGAGGGTAGTGTGAATTTTGGAGTCCCGGGTAGGGACTGTCTGAGCCAGGATGGCGTAAGTTTCCATAGCCCTACTTCTGTTTGAGTTAGTCACTTCGGGAGGCAAGCCCTAGAGTGTAGTGAGGGACACGTTGAGCCAACGGGTCCCAGGGAAGACAAACATCGTCGGGGGTATGGCCAAGAAGACCTGAGGATCCGCCAGAGGTTGGTGTGAGGTTGGGGTGTAGGGGAGGTGGAGCAAAATGGATTGCTGCTGGGAGGCTGCCGTGCTGCAGCCGAACCCTGGGTGGCGGGCCCCCCCACTGGTGTAACATTCAAAGTCATGGCAGGCAAGATTGGGGGAAGCCACTCAGGGGATAGATATCAGCCCATGGCCCTACAGGGGATTGCAGAACGCCCTCTACCGGCCGCTCGGACCAAGGCCACACGAGACCGTCGAGATGTTTGAGGCCCGGCAAGTACACACGGGGCTATTATGTTTCCAGGATATTAATTCCAAGTAACTTGTAAACTATCTAGACCCAAACCTAATACCTAGAGACATAAGATGAAGGATTTGCTTGAAATTCAGTACGACTTGGATCAAGCCTACCATAAAGAGCCAGTTGGGTTTGATGTAAATATTTCAAGGAAGTCAGTCATAAAAGTGCTAGCAGCTTCTGGAGCTACCCTATCTCGAACAAGTGCCTGCTGTCATTACCCCTTACCCTCCAATTTCACATTATTTAAGGTGACCTAACCAAGCAGTTTAACAGTAAATCATCCTCTATCCTAAGAGGTGTGAAAAAAGGAGCTGACATTCCTTACACTCCATCTTTATTCATACAATTTTCAGATAGACCATGGCCTTGGTATGAGAAACCAAGTAGGTGAACTCTACCCCCAATTATAGCAAAGCCCAAATTTTGGAAGCCTAGCATTTAAAAATAAGAACAAGTTCTGTTAACTGACAATGGAGGATGGTGGAGGAATCCCGGCAGAGCTGAGGAAAGGGGAATGGGAGTGGAAGAAGTAGAAAGAGATTTTTTATCTGGATGTAAAAAGCAATAGGGAAGCATGGCTGGGATTGGCCACAAGGTTTGTTTGTATGGGGATTTGGGCAGGACAGTGAGGGAAAAGTTGTTTGAGGAATCTATTGATGTTTCCCACCTGTGGGCTCAGGAACTGTTTATTCTAAGCCACTGTGAGCCTCCTGCATAGGGTGGGATGAAAATCTAATAAAATAAACAATCTGCTAAAACTACAGCAATTATACTGAATTCGAAAGAAAATGCAAAAAAAGGAACAAGGCAGCAGGTATCAAGAACAATTAATTTTGACTTTCTACTTTCAATAAGCAATACAAAGAGCTGAGAAGTGGAAACTTGGACAAACAACTAGGGAAGAGTACAAGAGTATTAACTCAGGCATGCAAGGATGAAACCAGGAACACCAAAGCACAACTGGAGTCCAGCTGAAAGCAAAGAAAATGGTTAAAGGGCTGGGGCACATGACTTCTGAGCACAGGCTGAGGAAGCTGGCCACATTTAGTTCGGGAAAGAGAAGACCGAGGGGGGATTTAATAGCAGCCTTCAACTACCTAAGAGGGGCTTACGGAGAGGATGGAACTAGAGGGACTGCTCTCAGTGGTGGCAGAAGACAGGAGAAGGAGCAATGGTCTCAAGTTGCAGTAAGGAAAGTTTAGGTAAGCTATTAGGAAAAATTCTCTCACAAGGAGGGTAGTAAAGCACTGGAACAGGTTTTACCCAGAGAGATATGAAATCTCCACCCTTGGAGATTTTTAAGACCCAGATAGACAAAACCTTGGCTGGGTTGGTCTAGTTGGGGATAGTCCTCCTTTGAGCAGGGGGTTGGACTAGATGACCTCCTGACATCCCTTTGAACCTTATGAGTGTCTTTACACATGCTCCAGTGGCGGGGGGTGAGGGCACTTTAATTAGAGATGATCCAAGAGCCGCTCTAATTAAAGCACCTGCAGCGTCTTGTGTATTCAGCACCCTGCGTTTCAAAATGGTGGCAGGGGTGCTTTAACTAAAGCCTGTTCAGCTAAAGTGCCCCCACTGCCATTTTGAAGCACAGGGACACTAAATGCATGAGACGCAGAGGGTGCTGGAGCACCCTAATTAGCAGGCTCCAACAGACTCAATTAATAAAGTCTGCTCCAACGTGCTTTAATTACAGCACGTTGAAACAGCATGGCAGCACGTCTACAGGCACCCTACAATTCTATAATGCCACTAAAATAATTACATAAATTATACTAAATCTGGAAAATATGATCCCTCTTTTTTTTTTTTTTGGTTTGTGATGAAATAGGACCAGGAGTATGTCATCACGTTATATTTAGCATCTATGTTGTTCAACAGAAATATAGTTTAGAGTATTAATCCACTTGCTAAAAACAAACAAATACATCTTAAAAAATGTTCCCAGCAAGATACTTATGTGCAGCATATCCACCTCACAGAAGATGAGGCTATTTAAGTTGTAATTCTTTCAGGCAAGAATCTGATGTGCACAAACTGGATTGGATCCCTGCTAGGAGTTGTAAAAGCACTACTGAAACTGGAATAAAACAATAAGAATAATGATCATCATGCAACAGTTATAAACCAGTTACTGCCACAAAATCAATACTATGCAGTAGTTATGACACAGAATGGTGGGTTTTATTACCGATAGGATTTGACTATGAGAAGATTTACTTACATCCGTAACTGCAGGTACCGTAAGCAGTCCTACCGAAGTCGAAGAAACTATTCATCACGTGTATAGTTAAGCATCCAAACAAATCTTTGCAGAATTGAGGTCTAATTCACTTGCATTTTTTCTGTTAAATTTTAAATAATAGTCCATGGCTACATACCTCCTCTGAAATCTCTCGAAGTAGAATAATTTGCCATGTTTATACACTGCCTGTCCACCCGCACAAAGCAATGAACTGTTCCAAACTGGATAGACATGGCCATATCCAGCCCAATTCACAAGGGAGATTTTTGAGTAAATGTTTGTGAAGAGAATTATTGCTGAGCTGGCCAAGCTAAAACCAGTTGTCACTTAGCTCTGGTCTTTTCATCACAGAATACGGATGCTTTTATAATAGATAGGTCTCTAGGGACCAAGCTAAATTCATAACTGGATGAGAATGCAAATAGGTTTAAAGAAATGCAAATTAAATGGGTACCCACATACAAGTTATCAACTTCCACACATGATGGTACGGATCCTCCAAAAGCATGTAAACCCTCAAAAGCAGGCTTTTCCTTTGCTGAAGCAGAAGAAAGGTATTAATCAAAAAGAATGCTTAATTCACATGGAAATGTGAAATCCATAGGATTAGATTCAGTATTATTATATCAGGAATTCACAAGTTCTGTTTCAGTATTGATTAATTCCAGCAGGGCTAGAATTTGCATGTAATTTACAATCACTTCCTTCAACAAATGTCTTCATTTAGTATTATTATGAGTTTGGCAAGACAAGATTATTACAAATCACTTTCTATCAGGAAGAATCAGTAAGAAACCCTACCATTTATTTGGAAATATTGCAACAGACATGATTGGGTTAGAAGGTATAAACATGGTTTATGTACATAGTGCTGTACATTATTCAACGCTGAACTAGTGTCACACAGCTGAGGAAGATTATGAATGTGCTCACAATATGCTAGGTAATGGCTAAATGCACAGGACGATGCAGTCTCTGTCCCAAAGAGATTACAGCATGCTAGCCTCCCTGCACTGGATGACTCCACGGAGAAATAAAAGACATTTCTAAAAATCAAAACCATTGGCAGCCAGACATTTTCAAATTGCATAAAGTGATTTTAAAACATGAATTTTGCTGCAAGTTATATGTAGTGCAAAATCCACGTGAAGGAAAAAGAAAGATCATTCAAGGATTAAGAGATCCTTTCAGAGTCTCTTCTGGAGAGTTAGAGGGTACTTGTATTTTAATCCAGTTCCTAAGAAAGGAGAAATGCATTTTCTGCCAGTGCACTATACAGTCCCGTGTCTCTGAAATCTTTTGGGGCTATCTGCAACTGGTAGATAAAATAGCTTTTGTCAACAAGGAGCCAGCTAGCCAGTGCAGGGCTCCTGACCCTGGGGTAATGAAAACATATGAGCCTGCGACCTTTATGAGAGCCGCTGGTGCAAAGGGGAAGACAAAACCCTGCCAATAGCCTATATAATAACCAAGGAGGAAAGAGGCATGAGAGGGGGGGAAAAAATGAGCACCTGACAGCTGGCGAGCTCTGAAAGAACATGACTGAGTGCTCAGCACTGGCCAGCCCCGAAGCAAGGTCAGCGAGCTGCAGATACGTCAGCCAGCTCTGAAACGTCCACAGGACATAACCCAGCTTCGCAGGCCACGTTGTCAAGCTGGAGTCTTGGTAACTTAAGTCAGGACCTGGATTCTACGGCTGCAATCCAGCAAATTGCTTAGGCCCAAAGAAGTCAAATGTGAGTCCTGGTGCCCCAGGTCGAGCAGGTTGTGAAGTGCACGGAGGAACTGAGACCTGCTCTCCGATTCACCCTGCGCCCTTGCACTTCATCTTTACCTCTCTCTTTGCTCATCCATGAGATGAGCATATCACCTAACTTACATGTGTGCATTAGCTAATATTTGCTTAAGCATTTTTAGGTTCTCTTATTAAAGGCACTTTTACGAGGGGAAAGTTTGATCAGCAAAGGACCGGGCACTTCAAAGGAACAGGACAGCACCGTAAATGTACAACATGTCAGCAGACAAGGAAGAATTCTTCCAATCTTTATCATTTACATTGTAAACTGCAGATCATGCCAGATTAAAAAATAATTGCTCATTTGCAAAGATGTCCATGCAAGCATCTCCTGCTGTTAAATACCATCTTTGGGAAGTGGGGTTGATAAAAACAAATGTCCAGTCCTACAGATTAATGTTTCATCTCATGTACTTAGGTTTTTAATCCCACCACCTTCTTCCCGTTGGCCTGGGTAGTGAATGTTTTCTGAAAAACTGCATGGAGCCAGATGGTTAACTATTGAAAATCTATACTAAAAAGATGAATGTTACCCCATGACAGGGATCAGTCATTGTAGAGATTTTCTAATACAAACAGTGACATTTGCTTATTTAGAATGGCTAGGCAATCCATAGTCTAAGGAGAGACTAATTAGTTCGCAAAGATTTTCAAAACACTGGGTCACCAGCTGCTGAACTGTAGCTGAGCATCTAAAAGAAAATTATAGAGTGATACCCATGTGTTACATACACATAGATGCATAGGTGCAAATGGCTGCTTTTACATTTTCATAATAGTTTCTTTGATTAGGAATGCAATCGCAGTAGAAGGAAAGACGGCAATGCCACAGAAGAGTTAAGTACTTGCAACTAGAGAAATTGTGGAACCGCCATCCTTGGAAGTTTTCAAAAGCTGGTTAAACAGACACTTGGCTGGGACAGTTTTAGATCCTGTCTTGAGCAGTGGGTCGGACTAGATGACCTCACGACATCCCTCCCAGCCTTACTTCCCTATAATCCTATGAACTGGTCAATGGAAAGACTACGGTAAAGCAGTCAGACGTTACAAGGATTGGTAAGAACTGTGCCCGAGCACATATATTTGCATATGCATCCTCTTTTAAATGATATTCCGTGTTAAAATTCAGTGGGAACCTCTAAATTGTTTAGGTCATGCCCTTATGTGCCACCTAGATGCAAGTCAGAAAGTTTATGGAGATAACTGTGCTTTACACAAAAAGTCCAAAGACACTTCTGAACACTCACTACTCAGGTTTTGTAGTAGCTCTCTGATGAACACCCCTCCAATGGAGACAAAAGACCGTGTGCCCCTGGCCACTTAAAATCCTAAAAGCACTTTGATTTATGTGCTTAGCTTGAAGACTCGTCTTAAAACCATCTCAGTTCAGGAAAGCATTGAAGCGTGTGGCTCAAATTGAGCCCATAATTAAGTCCCATTAACTTCATTCATTCATTCGCTCTCCAGAATAGGAATGGACTTAAGCACATGCTTAAAATCGCCTACAATGAAATAGAGGGGGGGACCCAAAAACCGACTTTGGAAGCACTGCTCTAATCGCTAGAAAACAAACTGGTCCCATCAACAGTGCGGGTGGCACAATGGTTTCTTAAGGCATTTCCTAATGCAAATAAAACATCCTCCCCTCCCTCAAAATGTTCTTGCCTCGGTTTTTTCCTCAACCAACACTAATGTTTCTTTTAGTTGAAATACATGCTTGGGATTTCTTTTTCCCTAATATGCCTTCACAATACAATCCAGCCAACAAGTATAGATCTTTCAAGTGGAGCATAGGCACGGAAAGGTATAATTATTACCCTGAGAGACTTGGATCATTTTTTGCAGAAAAGATGGTTCAATTGCTGGTGGGAATTATGACAATTCTACCCTGCAACAAATTTGTAAATCGTAGCCTTGCTATGCAAATACTCTCTGAGCAAGAGGTCCTGAGTTGGGCCTGTACTTTATCAGCGTACCACTCGGAAAAATGTGTAACGTGAGTCGATCATTTTTCTCTTAATCCCTGGCAATATTCCCATTTCTACTAGCCAGTTATAGCACTACTACTGCTGGAAAAAAAAAAAACAAGAAAGAAAAACCCAAAAGGGGGGGGCAGTTGTTAAGAATTGGCACAACCCCACACAGACCGGTAGAGCTATGCTGATATACAGAACCTGAACTTCTGGCAGAAATGTACTACAATCATCCTGAATGCTTTTCTTGTTGGCTTTTCACAAATACCATTGGCAATGGATAGCGATTAGGGAATGGCCTGTGATTACTATATCACTATGTATTCTTTGCATGGACAGCTCTCTTTTCAGCAACATGTTCCTCCCTGCTTAACCATCCTTCCTCTCCAGCATTTGCCTAAAGGTTAGGCTGTGAACTATTTGAGGCAAGGTCCATCGTTGTGTTATGTGCTTGTCCAGTAGCTAGTATAATAGGGATCTAGTCTCTGCTGAGGTCCTTTAAGGTACAACAAACATAGCTATGACGACTACTACAACCGCGGTGCCAACACAGGAGTTGACCCAGGGTGCTTTGCACTTCGTTTCTCACCGAAACCTAGTCAACATTTTATTACATCTTGAAAGGGTCAACTAAGACATTTGGAGGACCCACAGTATGAGAGAATAATTTATTCCAACATCCATGTGAAACTCTACACGACATAAATGATGGCAGGGGAAAGCTAAATTAAGTCATCCGGAGGAGTATGATCTTTAAAAATAGCCTTTTATCAAGAAGCTGAATTTCTAACTGGTATTCTTTTTAGTGGTTTAAATAGCCTGCATAGCATAAATCATGACAGTGTCTTGGAGAAACTGATTAAAATAGGATATTGTTTGATACCACTGCAAAAAAGCAATCAAAGCATAGCATGGCAATAAATTAACATAAGAAAGTTATATATCCAAACCAGACCAGAAGCGATTTTGTAATTCAGCAATAAAATGTTTAATAAACACTAATTTCATCTGTTTTAGATCCAACAGTCAAGAAGTGAAATATTTTACTGTTTTTTTGCAATATGAACACAGTCAACTCTTAGGAGAATTCTTTTTAACAACCATGTTAGTATGCAAGCTCTTAGCATCACAGGAAATGGGTACAGGTAAGCATAGGACTGGAAGGGACTCATGGGTCACAGTCCGGTGCTCAAGGGTAAATTAGCAAAGGGCAGTTTTAATGCATGAACCTCTAAGTAAAGGCCCTTGGGCAGCACAATTATCACTTCAAGGGTTGAATGGGAACAAGCATGGCACATCACTCCCTACTGACACTCCTTGGGGGATGTCTAGAAAGGCAATGCTAGGTTCCACCACAGACCTATTCCCACAACTTCTGGCCTATATCAAAGTGAGTGGGTCTCTTGAAAGCTGGGGCTTTGAGGGAGTGAGGAAAAGAAACTGGGAACAATTATGGGGCAAATCCACTTCACAAGAATACTGTTTTTATTTGTGTGAACATGGGTCCCTAATCGACTTGTTATATCAGAATCCAGCCTGGAAGGCCAAGGGGGACAACCTGAAAGGATGACGGGGAGTAAGCCTCCTGTGACCAACATGATGGCATTATCCAGCCTACGTGTAAAACTGTCTGGGATGACAAGCATCTCAGCCAACTGGTGAATAATGTGGCCCTTCATAATACTACCCAATATCTCCCCCCTACTTTTTTTTAATTTATTTTTTTTTTTACTATTGCAATAAGAGATGAGGGCACACAGCTCTTCAGACCTTGCTTCCAATTTAAAGCCAAGAAAGTGATTTTAAGGAGTTGGAGGACAATAGAAATGAGAAAAAAAAATAAAAGAGGACTTCATTGTTTCAGGCACTTGCACTGCACAGAGTGGGGAATGAAAAAAAAAAAAAAAAAAGGAAAAAGCCCATGACAAGGGATGCAAGATAGAGAAATCAATGGGGGAAAAAAATACATATCACTTGGGAAATAAAAAAGACAAACAGAGCAAGCAGGGGAGAAAAAAGAAAAGAAAAATAAAATCAACTAGAGAAGAGAAAAAGCCTTGAAGAAAAGTGACTAAGGGCTCAGTGGCCACAACAATTAATAAATAAATAGGCCTTCATCCAGCAAGGTGCTTTTTTCACACACATGCCTGTGTATTAGGTACATGGGTAGGGAGCTACCTAAATCACAGTGGGCACTTACTCACATGCAGGGAGGCTGCTCTGATGCGCTGTAAATCCAGTGCATCAAAACAGACTCGATTAATCGAGTTTGCAGGAGTGCAGAAATTAAAGCACTTCAGCAGCCTCCGGCATCACATTGTTTCAGTGTCCCCGCACTGAAAACTGGTGGCTGGGGGAGGTGGGAAGCACTTTGAACTAAAGTTTGTTGACATTCGGGCGCTTTTAATAGCCGCGGCTCGCTAATTAAAGTGACCCACCCTCACTGCCTCCTGGAGCGCATCCAGAAACACCCAGTGAGACAAACTTTTTTTTGCAGTTGCAACCTGCTCACAGCTCGCAGAGCTGATTTCACAGGCATTTTGTGGCAGCTCCAACTGAGGAGCCAGCATTTTATTTTATTTTGTTGTTGATTTTGCAGATTTCACAATCCCAGATTTTGCTGTTTCCATGAAATCTGCCGAAACCACAAAGTAAGTAGGTCCCTTCCTATACACAAGCAGTCTCTGATGCCTAAATTAACTGAGACAAACAAGTTTTGTATGGTCATTTCTGTTATTGCACCAACTGAATAGTTGGGGGAGAGAGTAGACAAGCTTTCAGGCGCAAAGTTAATAGCAGCACTCCAGCTCTTAGCTTTGCTCCCTCTAAAACAACAACCAAAAAAAGGCAGAGATTTTAGGACTGAACACACTCTCACTGAAGTCAATGAATCTCCGAATGACATGATCAGGAATGGATCCCTCGATCTGAAGCCTGGGAAGGAGTTTTGGAGAGAAGACATGGGGCACTTTCCGTACTTCTTTCCCATCTCATTTCTACAAAACATGGGTAGCAGAAACGAGCTGAACAGCACTGGCAAACTAAAACGGTGACATAAACCTGCAAACTTTTGGCATAAGATGGGGTAACGATTGATTCTAAGGATTATGGCTGAGGCCATGAAGAGAGAGCAGGAGTAATAAGAAATGGACACGAACAAGAGCACTGTGTGTTTCCCCATTCATCAAGGTCAGCGGTTGCTTCTACCAGGGAGTGGTACATGGTTGCCAACAGGTATCACCCCACTTCCCAGCAGACTCTCGTTCAAATATGCACAGAGGAAAGGCACTGTCATTTGGAGAGTGAATTTCCCACCCCCTTTAAAGCAGCATTAAATTTGCATCATGTTGGATGGGGGATACAGAGACAGGGAACTGAGAAGGATGGCTAAATAAATATTCATAAGCCATGGGTTATTAAGAATGAGGAGGAGCTGGGCAGGAGATGGAGAAGGGAGAGTGAGCCATTAGCACTACTAACACTCCTCCACCAAAGGCTTGGCTCTTGAGTGAGAAGTATTTTCCCTCCCCACTCCATGCTAAACACTGCCCTGCTCTAAACGGCTTTTGGATTCCCCACTCCGAGGTCCTCTGGGGAGGACAGTGCTTTGGCTGAAGTTTGACAGGCACAGGTGGTACTCACCAGCTGCAAGTAATTTAGCTCTTGTTGGCTCTGCAGAGGCTCTTGGACTTTTCAGTTTGTGCTCAGTGGGGAAAGAGGGATAGGGAACGAGGGGGGAAAAAACAAGTCCTTGGTGGTGTTTAATAGCGTCCCAGGCATCACAGCTGACTCTCAAGCTGGCAACCCTAGGAATATTACAGTAAACACGATGCTATCTGAAGGTGCCCAAGTGTGAATTTGCCAGCACTGGGTTCAGGCTCACTTATGCTTCCTTTCTTCGCTATAAAAGTGAATTGCCTTGGATGCAGCTGCTACTCCAAGGTGGAAACAACCCTGCAAAGCAGATGTGGACTTGGAGGACTGGGGAGAGCAGGAGAAAAGGGGTAACGCCAGGTGTGAGCAAACTCTCTCCAGATGGGCCAGCACCCCCATTTTTCCAAGTGCCCCAGAACACATTCCTTTCTCTCTGCAGCATCTTTGTTGCTGCTCCAAGCAGAGCTGGCCTTATGGGTGGGCAACACAGGTGACTGCCCAGGGTGGCACAGCCAGGACACCACACACAGGCATATGAACACGTGCATGCATGCACAGAGCTGTGCCCAGCCCCGCGAAGTCAGACGTGCTGACTTCATTCATGCATGCAAAGGCAGGTAAGCAGGGGCATGGGGCGCAGTCCACCAGAGAGATGGAGCTATCTCCACTGCCCACCAAACCTGCCTCCAGCCACTGCTCAACCAGAGCCAGGCAAGGCAGTGCAGGCATGCCGGACTGCACCCCACGCCCCTGCCTGTCTGCAGCAGTGCCACTGACTTGGGCGGGGGGGGGGGGGTATCAAAATACAAGTTTGTCCAGGACACCATTTTTCCTAAGGCTGACTCTTCCTCCAAGTTAAATTTTTCTGCATAGGACACAACTGAGGAATTGAATTTGCAGTTGCCAAAAGAGCATTGCTGCTCCTGGCACATATTATTTCCTCTTTCTTTTTATATCCAAAGCCGCATTTCAGACAGGACACCAGTGCTGCTGGCTCAACATTATTACAGTGGCTTTGCAGCTGGTTGTCTGAACTTAGCTTTAGACAAAGGAGAATAAAGGGAAAGAGATGGTTTCATGCACGCGTATGTCTGTACACACTCTTTTAGCTGAGAAAAAGTGGAAATGCTAAAAAGTGTTCTTCGAAAGGCACTTTAGATTGTTGTATGTGGCCTCAATTTCTCCTGTATCCTTTTTTCCTTTCTCAGTCCCTCAACTGTTTAGCAAGAAAGCCCTTAAGTATCATTGTGAAAATCATTCCTTGAAACTCAATCCATATCCCCTCTCACCGTCTGATGTACTCAACAGTCCAGCCTTTAGCTTGCAATAAGTTCCTTGGCTTCCAACTGGTGCTGGGGGAGAGTGTGATATCACAGCACCACTCTGAACATTAATTTCACTCTTTGCAATTATTTTGGCTCCCACGCTTGCTCACAGGGCAGCAGTCACAAATTCTCCCCAGGCTCACCTTCCATCACAATTCCTGACGGGTACATACTTGCAGGCACAGATTAGGAAATCTCCTTTGCAAATGGAGTTAGCTCATGGTCCATCAGTATGCACTGAGTCTGCTGGGTTGCGTGGCACTGTTAACAAGCTCTCTGCAGCTTCTAATGGACAATGATCAATCCAATATTTCATTAAATAGTTATCCACTGCAGTAGTACCTAGAAGCCTATTGGTACAAACTCATAAGGAGGCATGGTCCCTACCTCAACGAGCTTCATGCAAAAGTTGGACAAATTATATTCATAGGTAAAAGTTGTCTGGTCACAATAATTGGCAGGCCACGTGCCTGCCAAAACATTTTCAAAAGAACCCCTCTCTAATGAATCCCAAAAGCAAATAGAAAAATACCCTGACATATCCACTGAGACCTATAGGGGAGTTCCTCAGGCTCTGGGGCTGATATTCTTCATCACCTTGCCAAGTTTTCCAGAGGCACAAATGCAGAATTTCCATGCAACTGATACAGCATTTATTGTACTGCACATGATGCAACGTGTCCCGAAACAACAGCGTGCGTCTATAGACGAACCGGTACCACCTTCACATCTCTGTGGAAGGAGGACTTAGACACATCAAGTGAGATGAGATACCAAGAGGTGACTAAAACCCTACTGCCGCTGAATGCATCATAACCCGCAGGTGTAGTTAAGGAGAAAATATCTGCTCTGCTTCTTTGTTTTCCGTAGTCACCATTGTCACAGGAACAGCCTTCAAAGCCCTTCACTTCCCAGTGGACTGACCATAGTAATAACTTATTAATATTTTTCTCATTGACAAAATACATTCAAATATTTATACCAAACCATTACAGCATGCATCACAACATTATAAACCTTCATCTAATTGCTTTCATTGGAACAAGCACAGAAATCTTCCATTTTCTCTCTCTTCCAGAGAGCTCCGAGAGTTCAGAAACCTTCCTCTGATGGACACTTTTTTCTTCAGGAAATGACATGGTGACATAGGTAAAAGGTGATTTGGATAGACTGCTGTGTCACAAATTGTCAGGATCTGATTTAGAGACCTTGCCTTTGTCAAGAAAGACAGTTGGGTGTCTGCTTTAAAGAAGTACTGGGAATATTTTCATCAAAGGTTTGAATTGAAAAACAGTGGGAGGTAAATATCTGAGATGTTGCCAAGAAAGACCGCTATATCCGTGCAATTACCATTAACAGAGGACAGCAGTAGTTCAATGAAGTAATTCAATCTGGTGTCCTACATTTTATCAGACAGCAATTTTGAGCTCTGACATAAAAGACTGAGAAAAAGGATTGGACTCTTTTCTACGCAATTCAGCCTTAATTCTTGCAATCAGGAGATGCTTCTCCACCTAAGGTCTCATCCCACCATTCTTTAATGCGAAACAGAGGAGCAGTAGAGCAATGTTCAATCCAGCACTAATTTTTAATACAGGCACCATTTGGGGAAGGGGAGGAGCGGAGATTGCTCTTTAAGTTAAAGCAACTTTCATTTCATTTGCTATCATTTGGGAGAAGTCTGTTTTAAGCAGAAGCATACAAAGAAGAAAATGTGCCACAGCTATACGTGGAGATTCAGGAGAAGTTCCCATGCAAGCAGCAATAGGGGCTGTGAGCCTAATTTCCACCAAGCTAAAATTATTCCTAACACAACCCTAGCAGGGGGAGGTATCTGGTGATGATGCACCAAAACATGACGAAAAGCGCTTCCTTTGCAAAGCCACCGCAGCCTTTCCACATCTATGGGTTTTGCAGAAAAGTATTTCTTTTTCCTCTTTGACCAATGCAGCCTAAATAAATACGCTAACCAGGATGAGAAAGAGGAAAAACAAGAAGGAAAGAGGTTTCTCTGGACACAAGCAAACCCAAACTGACTTTTTGTTCCTATCACAAATATCGCCTTCAATTACCACATTGCTTGAGTCGCATCAACCATACATACACACGCAGGCTCTGTGCAGTTCCTCGGGTCAAAGCACAGGCCTTTCCACTGTCTGTCCTGATGGTTGTCCCACCTAAGCTTGAAGGGTTAGTAATTCTGACTCTTGGTGTCACCAGATTTGCTCGGTAGGTATGAAACCCACCCTGGAGAGAAGGGCGTCTTGGTGTCATGCCAACTACTGCATCAGGCCTAGTTTTGGCCCTCTATGAATTTTCATGCCTGGTCCCACCACAATACCATTGCTTGTACCGCGAGATCCCCAGTGGTGCCGACTCCAGGAAACCCTATCAAACGTCTGATGGAGGAAGCTCCTTGCCTTAGTCTTTCTAAGACACTTTTACCTATGCACCTTGGGTGTCCTTCTATACATTTCCAGGGAAACACGGGCTAAGTCAATTATTCTCCAAAGCACTAACCATGCTTCAGCTACAGAAAAAGGATATGGAAACCTGAGAAATCTCCTTGGCCGTTTTGCTTTAAGAGTTGATTTTAAAATATACCTGTTCTGACATTTTCCTCTCCTTCCATCTGTTTTACCAAGTCAAAACTCCTCATACCACAGGGCTGTCAAACTCACCCGGTCCCGCAGGCCAGGTGAGTGGCACTGCAGGTGTCCATGGGTTGCACCAGCCCCTTCTTCCAGATCACTGCAGGGCTATGCAGCTGCAGCATGGCCCCAACACGGCACGTGGCCACTCTGGGCTGTGTCACTTGTGGGGCCATCCAGCTCACCCCACATACTGCCTGTGGGTTGCTGAAGCCCACAGGCAGCATTGGTGGTCACATATTTAATACTCTTGCTGTAGCAGATCACTTCACTCATTCAGACAGAAATGGGATAAATACAGAAGTCCAGTACTGCTCCCTTTATTCAGGGCAGGGGATACCCTCTAACCCCCACATCATAAACAAGGATCCTGGTTTTCTCCATTTAAAAACCACAAATTCTCTGATAAAAATCATGATTTCTCTGATTTTAAACCCCCAAATCCACAATTAAAATGAAACATCACTATATACAAATAGATATCAACTGAACACAATGTTTTACTGATGTACTTACAATGTTAACGCAATTTGGAAGCCTACCAGTGCCTTAATCACTATAATAAAATAAATTCTAAGTATCTATAAAGTTGATATTTCATTTTGGGTGTATTATGGAAAATCAGAGCCTTCTTCGCTCACCAGAATGCAGGTCCAGGTCCTTCACACCCCAGCTCTGCTGGTGTCCCTCACTCCCCACTCACAGCCACCCCACCACCCCCCAGCCCTGCCAGAAGGGGCCCCCAGCTGCCAGTGCTACAGAGACAGGGACCCAGGTCCATGACCCTCTGCCCTGCCCAGTGCCCGAGCCTTGGCTGCTGCTGGCAGGAGGTGACAGCTGCTGCAGCAGAGCAGGGTGTGGAGCCTGGCTCCCCCTCTCCCATGGATGGCACAGCCAGAGCGGAGCACTTGGAAAGGGGTGGGTGTGGGCTGGCCGCTGCGGGCTTGGGCTCCCCACCCTGCTGCCTTCCATCCAGGGCCTCCGTAAGCCAGTGGGCAGGACCCAGAGCAGCAAGGCAGAGCAGGGCCCAGCAGGGAAGCTCAGTGGGATCTCCACACCATCCTGGCAAGGCACCCCCTGCCTGCCCAGCAGCAGCAGGGGGCATAACTTCATGCTTTGCCAGGGTGGCACAGGGCTTGCAGCAGCAAGGAGCTTCCCCACCTCCACACTGCCCTGCCATGCTAGGTCCCACCAGCTGGGCTGTGGAGGCCCTGAGGGGAAGGCAGCAGGGCAGGGAGTCCAAGCCCGTAGCCCGCACCTGCCCCGTGCACAGATCTGGGGGGGCACACACCCCCACTGCCCGCTCCAGGAGTGTGTGCAGCAGCAGGCATCCAGCCCCATCCCTCCGACCCCTGGACCAGCCTCCTGCGGCTCCGTCCCACTCCCTGCCCAGGCCCAGCAGCAGCCCCAGCCCTGCCCAACACCCTCCCTCCCCCACTCGGACTTACCTGCGGGAGCTGCTCTCCAGGCTGCCTGGCAGCCACGTCCATACGTGAGCATGCACATGCACATGGCACCCCCTGCCTGACCACCCTTCTCCCGGTCCCTCCCAGCCCCTTGCAGGCTGCAACTCTGCCAGCCTGCAGAGAGCTCTTGCAAAAGTGGAAAATCCACATTTTTCTCCGTTAAAAGGGAAAATCCACATTTTTCCCTTTTCCATGGGAAGCAGAAAACCCAGATCCCTGATCATAAGTAAAGACAGCAGGATTGGACCCTGGGTGTGTGTGAAGCATGGCTGACAACCTTTTAAAGGTGATGTTAAAGAGCCATGAAAATCAGGCCCGTCATCACTGATCCCATCTCATCTTGAGGATTGCAGAATCCTTTCCCTTGCCTGTGATAGTAGCAAATCCTCCCCAGAGACCCAATGCTACTTTCCTCCAAAATATTAAACTCACAATACATATATTGAGCACCGCTGAGCATTCAGTTTTAATGATCTGAAACTGAGACCCCAAGAAGATGAAGGCTTTGTATATGACAGCTTAACTGCTTGCAATCAAACTAATTTGCAGTACGATGACCTGAAATGAGTTTAAAAGCACCATAATGTATGTTTAGCAATCAGTGAAGCAATTCTTTATTATTCAGGTTCACATTTGCAATTTGTGTCACATGTTATAGGAAGATGGGAGGGGAAGGAAGGGGAGCAAAAACAAAAAATAATAATTCTTTTTGCTTCACAAGAGCTGATGAGCAAAGAATGTACTTATACCAGGCTGATGGAAAAAAAAAAAATACTAAAAAAGGAGCTACAGTGTAATACAGTGAGTTTGATGGACTGAATCGAGAGTGACAGCAAAGAGCAGTTTGCCTGTTGCCTGAATAAATCTTACAATCTTTAAAACGTGACAAATAATAAAGTTTTATTATTATAAAAATTCACATTTTGATTTTTTTTTAAGGACCAAGATAAAGACAGACTACGATGCTGTGCAATTTGGGAAAGCTTACTAGGAACATCACTGAAAATGTTTATTAATATCACCCTACACTTTTGACAATTATTAATCCAGTCCGCTACCCACAACCTGCAACTCTACTGCTTTCTGTTTCATGGCCCACATAGGGCACACAATGCAGATTTTTTTTTTTTTAACAGGGGAGTCAGCTGATAGATGATGAAAGCTGCCATTAAAAATAAATTAATTTAATTGACCTTTAGAATTTTTAAAAAAGGGTCCAACTCTACCTATTATTTGGATCCTTTCTCATTTTGTCATGGGCAAAATCACCACGCCTTCTGATGAAGTATCTTGAGATGCACTGATGCAATTTAAAAGAAGAAAAAAATTAATGTCAGGGTGTACACCAAGAAAATGAAAGCACTGGCAGCTTCCTGCAGTACTGCTATGCAAATATGATGCACAGAACTGAAGCCCTAACTGAAGGTTTATTATTTATGGAATAAATATAACAAGGGAAAAGACGTCTCTCTAAAGGCTAAGGCAGAAGCAGATGTGGCCAGCGATGTGACGGAAGGTCTCCAAAGATGATCTTATGCTTCAGGAAATGGAGGCACTTTTTCCTTTTAGTGTGGGCTAGATCAGGACTTGTTAACCAGCGAGCTATGACCTGCTAGAGGGACACCGACTGAGACGCTGAATGCATTTGGGATGAGCACCAGTGCTATTCATGATATCGGAGAGTCACCTGTTGATTGCATTTGGGGGAGGCTGGGTTATAAGGTTGAAAACCAGTTCAGTGGTCTGGATGTGCAAGACAATTCTGGCCTTAGCTTTGCTCACTTGGCTACATCATCTCAACTGTGTCTGCGTTTCTTTTCATTTGAAGCGTCAATAATCATTTACTCACTAGACAGGAAAGTTATGACGAATGTTTGTAAACTGGTTTTCAACTGCAAAACATTATCTTAGTTATCACAACACCAATGTCATACATAGTGGTGCTGGCCTCTGTGATGCATGACTTGGTGTCCGTCAGAAAACAGCAAAATCCAGCAAAAAATCTGATGTGTTCCTATGCCGTGCACTGGTACAGGCTAGGGACTGACGGGCTAAGCAGCAACTTTGCAGGAAAGGACCCCTGGCTACAGTGGACAATAAGCTGAATATGAGCCAATAATGTACCCTTTACTGCGAAGAAGGCTAACAGCAGCCTGGGCTGCATTAGTAGAAGCGTTGCCAGCAGATTAAGGGAAGTGATTCTTCCTCTCTATTCAGCACTGGTGAGACCACATCTAGTCCTGTGTCTAGCTTTGGGCGCTCCACTACAGAAAGGATGTGGACAAATTGCACGGAGTCATGGGAGGGCAACAGAAATGGTTAGGAACCTGGGAGACATGACTTCTGAGAAGAGGCTAAGGGAACTGGACTTCCTGAGTCTGGAGACGACAAGACTGAGAGGGGATTTAATAGCAGCCTTCAATTACGTGAAGGGTTCTTTCAAAGAAGATGGAGCTGGACTTTTCTTAGTGGCGGCAGATGACAGAGCAAGGAGCAATGGTCTCAAGATGCAGCAAGGGAAGTTTAGATTAGATATTAGGAAGAACCTCCTCACCAGGGGGGTAGTGGGCCACAGGGACCAGGCTACCCAGAGAGGTGGTGGAAGCTCCATCCTCAGAAGTTTTTAAGACCCAGCTTGACAAAGCCTTGGCTGGGATGATCTAGTTGGGGCTGGTCCTGCTTTGAGCAGGGAGTTGGACTAGATGTGACCTCCTGAAGCCCCTCCAAACCCTCATTTTCTATGGCCCTATGATTCTGCTATCTCAGGGAAGAAAGGTTACTGCCTGTGTCCTGTTCAGATGCCAGTCAGAGTAATTGCTTTTGTCTGCCTAAACTATTCTTCTTATTTCAACCGGATAAGTTATACGTCACTTAACTTCTTCAAGAATTGTGCAGTTTTGCTTATAAAAATAGCTGCTATATTCCAGTTATCATCAACTTGACAGGATTTGTAAAACATACATGCCTGCCTTCAGTGTCCTTTTTTGCTTTGATGGTCACGTTGTTAGCATCTTCTTTAATGTGCCCCAATTATTTACACAAATTTATGCTCGGGACAACATTGCAGTTTATAAGCATTAAAATTAATTGACCCAGGATAGATTTTATTACATATAATGTATTTATTTGGCAATGATGATGCATCACTTACACCAGCTGTTATGGCACACTGCATTTTCAGCGGCTCCAGGAAAATTAAATGCAACATCTAAAAGATTTCAAATAAATAAGAGCCATCATGATTATCTAGTTTCACTGCTCCACTCTCAATATTCTGCATTAAAGTTTACAAACCCTGATAACATCGCCCTTGGAGATACTTCTATTGGGAATCTGGTCCACTAATCTTGCATCAGAATTTATTACCAGAAGGTTCACAAAGTATGCTGCTAGCTTTCCTTCTGCAAAGAATGGGCACAGAGAGATTTTAAAGTAGGGATGAAATGTAGTACAGTATACCCTTTGCAATGATAGTTGGTGAAGCTAATTACTGAGAGAAAATTGGAGATCATTCATTAGCCTGCTAAACAAATTAGGATTTGTTAACAATGATTTATAGTGCCAAGCACTGGATAACAAGAATTGTCTTTTCAACTGTGTTTGCAGGAGGACATGACAGTTTGTTAACTGTGGTGCATCGAAAGAGCCAGTCACTGGAGCGCTTTTGTAAAAATGCATTGCATTTCAAAGGGTAAATATTTTTACATGAGGAAAACACATTTAATTGTTTGGCTTCTGAAGTCAAAGCACTGGAGATAAATTAAGTGTCTTGCAATATCTGTAACACCAGTAACTCTTGTTTACTGATACTGCTGGCAACAGAGCATTAAATAGTGCATTCCCCTTCATAACCTGCCCCAGTTGTGTTTTTAACTTATTTCACATGATGTTTTTGGTATCCAAGCCACACGCATTTCTAATCCTATGGAAACCAAAGTGTCTTATTTACCCATCTAGAATAGGGATCCCTAAAATGTCCCAGGCTGAAAATTGTCAGGTCTGGTATAAACGTTGACCGCTACAGTACAGGCTCAACTGAAGAGCGTCTTCAAGTCAACTAATGCACAAAAGAGAAAAAAAATGTTGATTCCCAATTTGCTGTCTACAACAACTTGGAGCACATTTTGGCATATCCCAAATTCAGCTTCCGCCTCTTGGATACATTCAGGGACGGGTTTGCGTGGTCCGCACAAACAGAAAGGTAGCCGTGCAGCTCCATGCCCGAGGCAGCACTTGCTCCTTCTGACCCAACAGCTGCTTTTGCACCGCTCTACAAAGGCAGTGCCTGGGGATGCTGCTCTGGTCGTGTCCCGTCCCTGCCCCCCAACTTCACTAGCGCACAGAAATAAGCGTGAAAGACATCACATCCTTTTTGGCCAGGTGCATAATGAAGCAGTTGGCCCGATCCGGTATCCTCATCCATTTTTTAGAACGGACAGCTGACACATGGGTCTTCTACGGTCACTACTCAAGGTGACTCTCTCTTCACTTGATGTCCTTGGGATACATTTCTGAAACACTGTGTATGGTAACGTACCCCTGCACAACGCGTGGTCATCTCAATCCACTCGGGCCAAACTAGACAGCACCACTGAGTGGCCTAGAGTCTATGGGATGATATTTTCAATTTGTTTTTGCCTAAGACCCCCCTCCCCCCGAAAGTAAAACATCTTGCAAGGAGGGTGCAAGAAAAATGAACCAAAAACAAACAAAAAGGCCACCCACTTATCCTTGTTTTCCCCTTAAATAACACTCCCCACCCCTTCCAGTAACTCCCTTTCTCCCACAACAAACATGCTTCTGCTCACAAATTGCATCCAATGTCAAAAATCCCAAACTTTGGGGATTTTTGACATTGGATGCAATGGGGGGGGGGCGGTATTCCTAACTAAGCCAAAACAAATTGTAATAAAAAGAAAAATCATGAGCATCACAATACTCATAGCCTGGATAATTGTACCCCATCCAGACAAGCAAATAAGGACAAACTAATAAGACCACAGATTTCTATATTTCAAGAACTGACAGACTGAGGAATCCTTGGGAATGTTTTTCTTCTTCTTTGTTGTTTTTTTAAGGAAAAATTACTAAATAATTTAGATTTGATTTCCGAGTATTTTGTCGTGGATGGCCAAAATTGTTTATATTCTCTTACACAACTTTGATTTCACATGACTTATGGTATGAAGAAGGTCGAACTCAGACTGCCAAAATTGCTTTCAGTACTCAGGTAAGAGAGAGAAAGACATTACTGTTATTCAAAGCCATAGTCTAGAGCATCTCTCTACCTCTGAGTGTAAAAGTCGCAGTTAGTTAGAAAAGGGCTTAAAAATCCACATTTTAAAATCCAAAAAAGTTTTGAAAAGACATCCCAACCACTTTCCAATTATGATTTCTACATTTCTATGTTTGATGAGGAACAAGGATAATTTGCAATGGAAAAAACACCCCCAAGGACTATGAGAGATCTGTTCAGAATATATTTGGTTACAATTCCTTGGCCTAGTTATTTTCTCGGTGTTCATGAAAAATGGAAATCAATAAACCTAGACTTGTCCAAAATGTGAGAGGATAGAATTAGGCCTCATAATGTTATACATCTCTTCCCAAGTGACTATACTGTTAATGATCATCAGAAGGAAGGACGAGGGAAAAAAAACCCATCCATTCCTGTAAGCCCTGCTATGCCAAGCTATGGAGATTTGACATAGGAAGTATTACTGTAATATCTGAAAGTGGCTAACAAATACCTTATCAAATTGAGAATGATGGAAATGAAGTCCTGATTAACTTCTTGATTATATAGGTCTATAGTTCCTCAGTCTTTAGCAAGTATGGAGTCAAGAATGTGTGTGCGTATACACACACACTCTTCATTATACATATAGATATATCTATATGAGAGAGAGAGAGAGAGAGAGAGAGAGAGAGAGACACCACATCATATCAACCACATCTGGTTCATAAATGTATCAACCTACGTTCAAAACAGTTTGGTTTCTTGCCCTCCCTACACCTACAGGAAGACCAAAACAAACTATTAGGACAGATGTTGATCGTTATAAAAGGATGGTTTTGTTACTGGGATGAGACACCAGCTTTAAAATAATGTCCGAAACGACCAATGTTTACAGCAAGGTTCAAACTAAAATAAGGTGATTCGCGTAGCCATTTTTGTTCCACTATCAGCATGCAGCATCCGCAAGTGTTGCAGATACAGGAACTTCCTGACAGCAAAATCTTAGCACATCTCAAATGTCTTGCTTTAGAGTAAGTGCTTGATTTTAATACATAAACTGACAATCCATTTAATTAGCATTTAAGATATTGCACCTGGCGAGTACTAGGAAATAAAATACTGCAGGCCAAATAATTGCATCTTTAGTTCTTACCGGACAAGAGCTCAGGCAAAAAAACCACCTACTGACCTTAAGGAAGAATTAAATTTGAGCTACTCTTACCATATTATAGGGATTATGTAGAAAAGAGAGATCATTTGGGCTGCCCACTAGATATACACTGAGTATGGTCATTTAGTTGAAAACATGCAGAATAGAAAAGTATTCCTAATACTAACGGAAACACAAACTAGTCCAATGCACGTCCAGGTTTTATGCCAGCGGTATTAAGATACAGATGTCAAATAGTCTACAGGCCTAATTATATTGCAATGATGTGCATCTAAGTAAGAGTGAGCATTATAAAGAAGCACGCATATGAATTTTAACTTTCACCCTCCTTCCCAAAAGGTGAAACTTCTGTGACGTTTTCCATTCCCTCTTATTTTGTCTAGTGCGAGCCTTCATGCCAATAAGCTTATGCAAATGCAATTTTTAGAAGATGTTCTCATGTCTGAATTTCTGCTTAAAACTAACGCTTTAAAATAACTGAGACGCAACAGAACCAGGCTAAGAGGATGGATACTGGCAACTTACAGTCCAAGACTGACTGAAAGGGAGGAAGTAGTCACAGTGCACCCACACTTTAAAAAAGAAATAAGGCAGGACAGAAATAATCACAACATTCAATTAGTGCAGTACACCTCTGTTATTGTCCGCCGAGTTGTCTATAGCTTTCACGATAGATACACTAGTCAAATCTCAATCTGTTTTCTTAATATGGGTGTGTGCAGCGCACCCAGTGTGCAAAGGGGCGATTTTCTCACCAATGAAGGCAGGATGTTAGATGGTGGAGGGAGGGGGGACTATTAAAAGAAGCTGGTTTTCAGTGAGAAGGAACAGAAAAGAGAAGGGGAGGTAAAAAGCAGCAATCAGCTTTATGATTAAAAGAAAAAAAAAAAAAGAGTAGAAGAAAGATTCCATTAATACTTGATTTACCAGCAAGTCTTTGTTTTTTTTTATATCCATACCTTGAAGCTCAGTCAGTTTGGTATGAGATCTGCTTCCATCTGGCTCTCCAAAGGCACGTGTCAGGTTTGGGTGGATAATAAAGCTAAAACTACCAGCCATTTTATCTTACCTGAGGCAGGCATTTCTTCCAGTATGCTGCGGCACCAGCTGGTTTTGTAACGTTTTGATACAATATTTACCAAGCAGGTTTCCAAAGAAAAAAGTGTTTATTACTTTCTATTACGCTCAAAGCTTCCGCTGCTACAGTTGACACTTTCCCCTAACAACCATCATTCTGATCATTTTTTTTCCCCCCGAGTTATATGTGGAAAACAAATGAGCTTTTCCTGGCTAAAGGCTTTGTTAAAAAAAAAAAAAAGGAAAATTCAAGTTCATCTTTTGCACTTTGTTAATACAATAAATTAAATTTATTGGGAACACAGACTAAGTGGATCATTTTGGAGCATTTTTCTCATTGTCTGGTACTGCAGAAAACATCTGGGTTATATTAGCTTGATGCAAGTTAATAATGCTATGAGCTTCTTTTTTTAAAAAAAATAAGTAAGGTAATCCCAAAAAACGTTTCCAAAATAAAGAAAGGGGGGGGAAAAAACCCTCCAAGTTTCATCCAAAATTCTGTAAATGTAAAGAAAACCAAATCAAACCAAGAGAACCAACTGCTTTGTAAGTAAAATTGAAGGATGGCTTCCACAACTAGAATATTGATTACAACGGGGGGGAAAAACAGCCTATATACAAAAAAACCTCGCTGTTCGGCACAAGGCACTAGTGAAGCTTAATAAGGAGTTTGCTCCTTCACTTACCGCTAGAGTCAACAGCATAAAAATCCCAACGTGCTGGCACTAGAAGAAGGTCAAGACTCTCTTTTTTGTCACTCAACTTTCAATTTAGAGAGAAATAGAAACTTCAAAGCTTTTGGATGGAGCACAGGGGATGCTGACACCATCCAGATTTTAGTTCTAGTGGACCAACCCACATACAGTATGGTGCAAAGGAGTGGCAGATGGCTTTTCTTCTGTTACCGCTGCTTCCTAAATATGAAGTTGAATACTGCCCTTGCATGCATGCAGATTCAGCTTCCACAACAAGAAAGAGGTTGGTATATTTTTACAGACTTTTGTTTTATACGGTATTGCAGAGCATCCCTGTGGTCTTCCACAGGATATAAAATATAGGTGCCTGGTCGCAAACAAAGCAAGGAAATGCTGCTAAGCTAAGGAAAGACACTGAAACTTTCTATAAGGTTACTCTTAAGCTGTTAGAGACATTCCCCACCCCCTCCAAAATCTGCTTGGTTCAGAAGAGGAGGGTAGGGAACGGGAAAGCTGAAGAATAAAACTGCTTTTCCGTCCCGCAGTTCATCTTGCACTGATTTGGGTTTTACTACAGTAAGGAAAATGACTGGCAACCTTTTTTAACAACTGATCATGTGTTCTTCATACCTTTCCATTGGCGGGAAGATTAACACTCGGTCAGTGCTGAAGCCTGATGCAAATCCAACAGGACACCAAATCTCCAAGCACCAGGAAATCCTTGAGCTTCAGTTTTACCCTTTACATATGAGGCTGTTTCTCATTTACTTTAAGCCCATGACCTTTTAAAGAAGGATTGCAGACCTCTATGGGAGGGGACTAATTTCACTGTGTACTAACAAAAGAAAATTACACATTGGGAAATTGGTCAGGATTACCTTAAAGCTATGTGCTGTATGTGGTTTTCTTCTCTTTCATGTTTAATGACCAAATTGGAGCAGCCTCTGATTACAATACATAGCAGAGGAAAAGTCTGTCTTTGGTAGCTTTGCTTTCCAAAACGGATACAGATCTATATAAAGATCTAGTTCTCATCCTTCGTCTGCTATGAGAAGGGCAGAAATAAGTCCTACTTCGGGGACGTATAAATTCCATTTCAGCATACAATCCCAGAGGAAAGAGGGAGTGTACATTGGATTGATTGGGATTTGAGTAACTCTTTGAATCCGTCTTCCCCTACTTTCCTGTATAAGTAACATACAGATAATTTGAGCAAAACATTGATTCACTGATTAATCAATTGATCTTAGACCCGATTCTCTCCTTGTGTAACATGTAAATTGGGCATAACCCCATCTAAGTCCAAACAGTTTCAGCAGTGTCTTCTCCTAGGACATACCTGGTTTAACCACAGAACCTGGATCTGTGCGATAACCTGCGACTGTGAGATGCAGAAAATCAGACACATCTGCGTAACGAGCACTTTTGTCCTTAAAAATCTATGACTCGATAAAAACCAGTGCAAAAGGAAAACCAGAAACCTGGCATTTCATATTCATATTTGCCATACAAGTGAAGTGCAATGGGAATTTATATAATAAATAGAAAATGATAAATTATAAACTGGCACCTGGGCAGTTCCTGCAACCATGGTCCAGCAAGGGTGGGATACAGTAATACCATATTACTTGAGATAGAAATGGAAGAAGATCGGTTAACCTATCAGACAGGCTAACACTGGTATTTATGTTTGTTCCCACATAACAGGAAGCTTTTGTTTCAGGAGTAACGCTGTGCTGTTCAGAGGGACATGTGTTAAAGTTGAGATACACTTACAAAGTAGCCTGTTCCCAAGCTGGAAGGAGCTGAGCTCTGCAATAAAACAAAAAAGACAAAGTGGAAAGTCAGAGATGGGTTTTAACACGTTCCAATCCACATAGCTCATTACCAGCCCTTTCCAAGCTTTTCATCACTACATCACAGAACCAATGTGCTGCCCCTTGTCATCTGCTACTGAAACAAACACGGTGTTGCTTAATTTTTCCCTTTACATCTCTCAATGACTCTGAGACAGTAACGTGCTATTTACTGAATTCCAAGCTTCTGCGGTGGACGTAATTGCCAATTTATTTGACAGGCAGCTGGGTAATGAATTAATGATGGCATTTCGCCCTGCGCTGAGACTAAACAGACACTCATCAACCAGCCTCCCTGACATGCTGACATTCAATGCCCTGGACTCCAGCTACTCGGCTTTGTGGCCACAAAGGGGCAGGCAGGATGGGGAGAGGGAAAGAAACCATAGACCAGCTTCAGACTGAAAAGCCCACTGGGTTTGGATGACTTTTTCAGTGTATGACCTGTTTGTCAATTTATTCCCGAAAGACCCCAGTTAGTGCACACACAGTACTTTTCTAAAATGAGACATTTTGTAAACATAATTAGTAGTCTGAAATGTGAAGAACGTGCAGCCGCAGAGAAGCAGCTACAGTCAA
>NW_017728932.1:6669704-6676087 GCF_001723895.1 Crocodylus porosus | reverse complement strand
AAAAAATAATAATAATAATAATAATAATAATAAACACAAGGGAAAAGAAGCAGGGGATTTAAGCTGGCATAAAAAATGCATCTTGTCATTCCATTTTGGTGTTGGAAGCAACTCTAAGCTCCACATTCACAGGAATTAAGAAGATGAAAGGTTTTGTTTGGTTGGTTTTTAATTTAAGCAATAGGGATTACACAGCTGGTTTTCTTGCAGCGATGGAGGGAGATCTGAGCATCTCATTCGCAACCCAGGTCACTGCCTATTACATTATAGGATAAATTGTCCATGTACTGGAGACCTCAACACCTGAAGCATTTCACACGAGTCTAGATAACACGCTTAAGAAATATAATGTAGAGAACTACTCTTTACTGGCCAGGGAGATAATTGAGATGAGCCAGCTGGTTTCCTTCAATCTCCAACTTGAAAAGCTCAGTCAATGTTTTGGCTCCCTGGCATAACCTTACTTTCAGTAATAACATAATGTAGGAAACATCAGAGATGGCACAGGAAGACATCAACCAGACTTGGCAGGTCAGAGAAAGCAGGCAGAATTACAACTCTGTATTACAAAAGTTATTCCAAGGAAGCCGTGCAGGAAGTCCTCTCAGGGCTAGGATTCAGTCCAGAAGTAAGAGCGATTTGATTATTCAGCATCACACGCAAAGATAAAGAATTCAATGCCCAACAGGACTTCCTGTACCTGCTGCTAATGAATTTAGCATAAGAGTACTGAATCACATCAACAAGCTGAGGACCAACGGCCCCGTTCATGGTACATCATTTAGCACATTACTTCACCAATTAAGGACAAAGTAGAGAAATTCAGAGCGGTACTCCAGTGGTATACAAAGGCCTTCTCGGCCTTAAAACCATGCAAAGTTACACATATGGTTACAAGTGATCTCCTTGGGCCATATTCTGAAAGATACCACCGTTTCTGATTCATCTGCCTTATAGTTGTTCCGCCCTATCTTACATGAACAATTTGACCGCGAGGAAGTGGAAAGTGAGCAGCTAATGCTCCTTATTCCTCCCCATATTCCTCTAGTGTATCTATCCACACCACTGAAGGAGCAGAGATGGTGTTCCAACTCCAGATCCATTTTTCTTATTTAATAATGGGTGTCATTTGCTCAGGTTTCTTTTTTAGCATTTTATTTGCTTTTATCATTCATTTTATGCTGTTATAATTTATATAAGAATACTGCCTGGCAGAGTACAATACCTATATTGCTTTAGTTAAAGCCGCATAATGCTTTTCATTCTAATCCCGTCCTCAGTCACCTGCACCTATCTAAAACCTGAACTTTTCCAGCTGAAATTTTTCAAGTTTGCATCCTGCCCTTACACATGCAAGGCCCTTTCATTTGTTCTGAAAGTTTCAGCAAGTTTAAGTACCAATAAGAACGATCAAGCATATTGATTTCTCATAATATATTTCTTGTCCTCTTTTCTTTGAAAACCTCACTGCTGGAATGGCTGCAGGTAAAAAGTTGAAAAGCAACAGCAAAATAATCATAATTGAGGAGAGGTTCCTTTGGGAATTTCCAGGAAATTTGGTTTTGATTTCACTGAGCTTTGGCCCTTTGAAAACTGCATGCTGAATATGGACAGTACGTTTTGCACACGAGTTTTAATTCGCCTTGACCAGTACGTAGCTACAAAAGAATGTATGGCACGTGCACAGGCTATTTTTGCTGTTGTGAACAGTGTATTATTAGCACAGCACATAAGCTGAAGCCAGAAGAAATCCTTTTCCTCTTTTTTTGTGGCGGGAGGAGGGGTGAACTTTGACGCAGTCAATAGCAAAAGGATCTTAACCGCCCAGTCCCTACCAGTGGATGAATGTGATGCTGTGCATGCAGTATCTTTATAGGGCACAGGCCGAGTTGCGGATCCTACACTGGAGGACTTTACACCTCCTAATGAAGATGTGCTTATTGTAGAGGTAGCGGTTTCCCATTTCACCCTGTGCAAAATAGGACATCAAATATACAGTTCATATCCATGCCGCCACCAGCAGGTGCCAGCAACAGGAGCCAACAACCTTGCAGAGGTTCTCACTTAAAACTGACTTATGCTATCTCTATCTATAGATATAGCTATAATCTATAATCTCTCTATATATAATCTATATAGGTAGATAGATAGATATTTTAATTATTTGGTTGTTGTCGTTTTAAAGATAAGAAATGCTAGCTCAGGAGCATAGTAGTAGTAAACCTCATGTAACTATCACCTCATTGTGTACTAAAGAAAATTACATCCTTCAGGTCTTGGAAGACACAGTTATACTCATTTTGCATATATATTGTGCATTACTTGGGGAGCTGGGTGGGGGAAAGGGCTGTGTTGTATTGTACATATTTGTTCTGGCTATTGTTTATGCAGGTCTGACTGAATGAAGGAACAGTGGGTATCATTTCAATTTCTGATGTCAACATCAAATTACTTATTTAATTTCATGCCTGGCGAAGCATTGTATAGCTACACGCAGAATCATTTCACTTCATTTGTTATGCTGTGTTTTCTCGGCGATTGGCTTGCCTTCCAACTGACAGCTTTAATTACGACATGAATTTGATTGCACTGCTGAGGAATTAACATAATGCAACAAAGCATTTAAGCACCCAGCCTTAGACAAAAAAATGAAAGGGAAAAAAAAAAAAAGCCACATGCAGCCGATCAGCTTCTTGCGTGCACGCACGTACACACATACTATAAGCTGGTGGTCTTCCAATTTGGATACCTCCAGAAATATAGGACATATTCAGGACAGGGAAGACTTGGAGTTTAACAGCCAAGAACTCAAAAGACTGGGCTTCAGAGAATGCATGTTTTAGACTTAAATGTTGATAGGAAGGGCAAGAAGCAGAAAAGTGCAAACTGATGCTGGTGGGTTTTCACTGCTAACTCTGTTGGTGACTCCAGTCCAGTCTATCTTCTTGCTTGACATTGGGGTTGCCCCCTTCAATTTGGTCACTATTATCACCCCTCTGCCAAATACCTAAAACACGCAGCAACATATAGCCAGAAAGCATAAGAAATTGAGGCACCCAAGAGAAAAGCTACGGGCTTGGTTGGGACAGAGACAGAGCTCTGCATACCAGAAGAAGATGGGGCAGGATTTCTAGTCATCCTGCCCAGATGTTTCCCATTCAGGTATCAAAGGAGTTTCTAAACAGCAAGAGGCCAACACTGATCATAAGTCATTTTCCCAGCTCATGATCCTCACTTAACTTGGAGCATGGGGGAGAAAAAGAAGATTTTGTTACGGCTACTCGCACTCAACAAGCATCACATTATCTCATGGGACCTCATCGCTCTTGAGCTCATGACAGGCCACTCTATGGTTCCCAGGTGAGTGCAGAGGAGACGCGTGTTTTTATTTGATGGCTGCCATCTTATTCAGCAACCACGAGCAAGTCACTGGTAGCAGATGAAAACAATAGCCTCACATCAGGCCTACCTTCCCACAGGAAAACTCTGGCAGGCAGCAGTTTCTAGTCAAATCCTGGCAACAACCAGGCTTCTAGCACACAGCAAGAGCTGGAGACCTGTTCTGCCTTACAGCCAAGACCCAACTGAGCTAGACTCTCTACTTTTAACCCCTCACTGAAAGCCTGACACCTGTCAGGAGAAGCAGATGGGCTGAGGGAGCCCACAGAAGCGCATCACCTCCCTCCTGGCCGCTGTGCTTTTTGGGTGCGCCATCATTCTCCTGCTGCAGAGGAAGGAAAGATTGCCCATATTCAACTTCAGTAGCCTTATCGGGCACATCTGGATGTGCATGGACATTTGGTTCCTCGGTGCATCTCGCACCGCCGCTTCCTGTCCCAGGAGAATGCCTGTGCCACACGCGCTTTGCATAGCCAGTTACCCCAGGGTGGGGTAGAGGAGGCTGAGGCCAGCACTGGGGTGGCCCCAGCATCCTTACCTGCAGTGCTGGGGGCCTTCCAGGGTTGCAGCCACGGCAATACTGCCACGCAGAGCCAGGCTGGCAGCCGAGCGTGGCTCTGGGTGGCCTGGCTCCATTTTTCAGCAGTGTGCGCTAGCCAAGCATATGTTGCTCCATTTTTTTTTTCCCCCCCGTGGGTTTTTTTTTTTTTTCCACTCCTGGATATCCCCCTTGCAGCATGGAGAACACCAGACTGTGCGGTATGCGCCAGTGCAAACCTGTTTGCAGCACCACATGCTGCATGTCTATGCTCGTCTCGAAGTGCCCATTGTGCTTAAAGTTGAGTTTGCATTTCAGTGCTGTGTTGGGGCAGGAACAGAGGGCTCAAGATCAAGACAAGAGGGGGAGTTATTTTGTTTTGCAGTATGTTAACCTTTCTGCCCTTTGTAATAGTAACTATTACTGGGACAGTAGCTCCCAGGCTAATATTTGGAGTCTGTATTTCCTCCATCAAGCTTCACTGGCTTCTGTACACTAATATTTTCCAAGTACTCCCATACCTGTTCTGCAAATGGAGGCATGGAAGGCAACCATGACTAATCTAAAAAGGGGGAGGGGAGGCTCTTAATTCAATAAACAAGCAAACAAATAAACCAAAAGGAAAAAAAAGGTTGAGTGTATTCCAAGCTAGGAAAAGAGAAAGCACCACCATTTTGTCTTCAAGTAAAATCTCAGCAGAATGAATTCTGCTACTGGCAAGATTTTGACGAGATCAAATTGACTACCACACCCTGTACCCAAGATCTCCAGTTTCTCTTGTAGGGCCCTGCAGCCAGCTCTAACCAGAAAGCGGAAAACAAGTTGTCGTTCCAAAAGAGACAACAGAAGCAGAAATACAGAAAGGGTCAAGAAACTCAGACACTGAGATTTATCAGATCACTGCCAAACACTTGCAATAGAACAATCAGGAAATTGTTGTCCCTAATCTACCAGAGTTCAAATGCTCTGTTAATTAAATTCTTTTGAAGACGGGTGCACGTGTGTGCTGGCGTGCATGCGTGAGAGCGAATGTGTATGTCTGGTGGTGACAGAAATTAGTTTCGCTGCTTTGCGTTTGACAAGAACATAGGGCAACTCCGCTCCCTGCTATCTGACGACATATCATGCCTCATTATGAGAGAAGTCTCCTTTTTAACATGGTCTTTGCATTGTGCTATTTTTCTTTTCAGTTTTGACCATGGGTTTTGCAAGAGCTGCAAATTACCTGTTTGGATCTCATTAGACCGCGAAGGAGCTTTCTGTTGTAAACGCACTCCGTCTCGATCTGTGTTACCCAAGGACTGTGGGCACATTCAGACCGTGCATAGTTGAAAGGTATTTGATAGGAGGGGGAACGCTGCTACTAACATGTCAGTCTGCAAATGGATATTCATTATACTATTTCCTCTCTCCATGTCTATCACTAAGCCATCATTTTAGCTCCACATTAAAGCTCATGAAGTTAACATTTTTGTTTTAACAGCTTGCTTACAACAGGGATTTGAAAATTGATTATTTGCCTGGAAAAGACGAACTCTATCCATTAAACGCTTCCATGCAGGAGCCATGCCTACTATTAAAACTTTGCATGACTATGGAAGCGAAGATTCATTACATTGCAAGTTCAAGTCTTGGTTTCCTGACCTCACGGGCTAATCCGAATGGAATATTTCAAATCTTAGCTTAATCGTCTAGTGAGTACACACACAGTGTATTTTTTCCAAACTCAAACTCTGGAGAAGATTCAAAAGAAGGAAAGAAAGGAAAGAAAGCAAGAGGCTTTCACCTACTGTTATTTTCATGGCAGTCAACATTGAAAAATGGGAGATATTCTGACAGCCCACACCTTTTAAAATGCATTATTTTTCAATAACTATATGAAGCTATTAAGCTTGGTTTGTTCACAAGAACACAATTCAAGGCAGGATCACACCTTGCTAGAAGGGAAAGCATCACAGCCAGTTTTTAAAAAAACCCAAGGTTTCTGCTCGAGACTGAAAGAGAAAAGTGTAATGGTATTTACTTTTCATAACTGAAAGAATCTGAAAAAAAGGCTGGAGGCCATCACAGGCCCAGATAACAAGGTATTTATCTCATGCATGCTTGTTAAGTCTCAACTGAACTGGCAGCCCCAGACAGCAATCCGGGGTTCTCCCTAAAAATCACGCTTAAGCCGTACCATGTTATCAAAGCATGACAAGGCTTACTATCAAACTTCAGCAAAAGAAATTAAAATGTAACCAAGGTTTTTACTGAGATCTCCTCTAGCTGACAGTGAGATTCCCCACATCAGCGCTTGGCTGTATAACGGGAGCCAAAAATGTTTCCCTCCCTTTCATTGCCTGTCCAACTTCTAAGTGGCCAGGGGCTGCAGCCTGGGCCACACCAGCGGGGTCCACATACTGCAGGGGTGGGCAAAATGCAGCCCGGCGGCCAAATGCTGCCC
>NW_017728932.1:6665481-6669454 GCF_001723895.1 Crocodylus porosus | reverse complement strand
CCCCCTCTCTGCTGCACCACGTGCCCCAGAGCCACCCCCTCTCTGCTGCACCACGTGCCCCAGTGCCACCCCCCCTCTGCTGCATTTTATGCCTGGGTACCCTGCCTCACACTAAGCTCCCTGGGCCATGGGGTCCCGTGCTGCATCACACCTTTCCAGTTCCCTAGGCAGTGCCATGTTGCACCACCCTACCCCCTGAGGCAGGGAAAGGGAAGCCAGAGGGAAAAGTACCCCAGAGACCATGGCTGCTTCTGCAGCTGCAGCAGTGGGGAGGAAGTAACCAAGGTGTGTGAACCTGAGGGCTACTATTTAATCCCTCTGGGGTCACTTGTGGGCAACAGGCTGTTAGTTGGACAGGCCTGATCTTTAGCGTCAGGAAAACGTGAATGCATTTTTAGAGGGTCTACAGTAGAATAGGGGGTAGGAATCAGGAAGCCTGGGTTCTGGTCCCAAAGCCAGCACTGACAATTGCGTAGACAGTGTGAGGCAGCACCTTGCCTAGACGCACTGCCCCTGCTCTGTGCTCCCTATCTTCTGAACCAGGCAGAATAGCCACGTTAGCACGGCAATACGTGCAACACAATAAGCTCTGCCTCTCAGCTTGAGACTGCCTCGTTCTTCATTAACAGTGCCCTGTGTTACTGTGAAGCACTGGTCACATATCCTTCAGGGTCCCCATTTTCAGCCTCTCTCAAAGGAAGTGTGAAGCTAAATAAAATGATGTCTATAAAGCGCAGCGAGTTCCCATGATAAAAAGTGTTCTGCAATGATAAAGTTCTCATTTTACAAGGGCTGTGCTACTCGAAGCTGCAATGAAGGGACAGGAGGGCATAGCCATGACAGAAACAGAAAAGTGCCAGGGTCTGACCACCATCTAAGTAAATAGAAAACCATCTATTCTCTGCTTAGCTTTTTCTTTTCCCTGCTAATTGTATCTTATGGCATTGATAGCAGCCTCTACCCATGGCTACACAAAGGGCAGGCTTTAAATGATACACTTTAAACAGTACCATGACCCATACAAATTGACCCAGGTTTTGGGGGAGATGAAGTCACAAAATTGTGCGACCAAGCAAAGAGAAAAAGATTTGAAGAGGTCACACACCGCTCTGTACAGCGCACAGCTCAGTGGGGTCCTGGCTCATGACTGAAGTTTTTAGACTTGATGGTACCATGATTATTATACTTGATCTAACGACAGCAACAGTAGGTCTGTTGTGTGCCCACGGTCACTATTACAGGTGTGGGTTGAATACCTGATGCCTAGCCCATTCAGTGAACAGTTAGTACTCTGCCCTTGTGCAGGTGCGTGCAGCTACTGTCTCGACACTGTTGTTGACTTTCACGGGCAGGTTTGGCAGAACAGGAAAGGTGAATCTCGTGCTACTCTTGACCATGTTATATCAGTTTACTAGATAAAAATTACTGGAGTTTCCCCAGGCTCCTCCATACTCTTCCTAAGCACTAAGTTTACTACAATAAATACAGGTCTCCATCTTTTCCCAATGGGGAAAAAGACAGTATTACTTATCAAGCTATGCTACTATTGTTCGCTACCCACTGCACTGTAACGTAGCAAAATGAATTGAATCCCGTCTTTCAACTGGCTGCAAATGAGAAGCTGTCTACAAACAGATACTGTTACTACAGAGTATTTCATCCTGTAACAGGGCAAGAGAGCTTAGGCTGCCTCACAGTGAACTCATGAGGAGAAGCTTAGGAATTACTTGCCGCTGTAGGCCAGGATTTTGTGCAGACTTACCCCTTCCAATAAACGCTGACAGGGATAAATCAAAGCAGTCTTTGGCCACGGAAGTTTTACTTACGTCACTGAGTCTTTCCCGAGAGCTACTTCGATGGAAACCTTTCGATTCTCCGCTGGCGCTTTCGCTGTCACTGTCTCGGCAACTGTTTTGACCTGGCTTGAGCTGCAGGAGAGAGAACACACACACACAAGAAGCAGAGCTTTAGATGGGCGTGGATGGCTTCTCCTCTTTTCCATTATCCCTCAATTCGCCTCCATGCTTACTCTGAGCAGCGCTCCTGCGTCGCCTGCAGTCCTGCCAATGGCAAGACGCACCCTGGCTGAGCGTGGCTGGGGTCTAGCCAGGCCAAACCGAAGCGCGGTGGTAGCTCCTTGTCTAGCAGGTTACATTTAAGACATGATTAAACGATTAATCGCGTCCTAAGCAGTTACCCAGTCACAGGTTATTGCAATGAATCGTGCGATAAAACAAGGAATGAGCTACAAAATTATGACAAAATATTAAAGGTATTGGATTGGCAGCTATTAAAGGAAAAATGGCATCATTGGCAATCAGCCTTTTTTGGCCCGCGTAGCCAATAGTGTCACCAATAAATGCCGCGTGCACACGCACAGTCGGGAATGCAGCACAGCAGTTTGGAGAGCAGCATCTGGCTGGTAGGTCTGCAGCGGGGAAAGGGTATGGGGGAAGGGGGAGGGCAGATGAAAGCCCACACAATGAGGGAGGGAATGGGGCTGGGGCAGGGGCAGAGGCTGTCCAGCAGGGGCAGGGCAGGGCATGGGACATAGCTGTGGGTAGCCATTCAGGGTGGAAGTGGGGCAGCTCCCCACAGCTGTGCACACACTGGGGGAGGCATGGGGGGGCATGTGCCCCTGGTTTGTGCACAGGGTGATGGCGGGCTGCCTGCTGCAGGCTCAGGGCCAGGGGCTGTGTCAGCCTCTTCCCAGCAGGGGGGCTGGGCTGGGCTGGGGCTGTGCTCGGTGCAAGTGGGGTGGGCAACACCAGTGCTGGGCTATACGGTGTGCTATGGCCACCTCAAAATTTGCCATAGCCCCTGAATAGCCCTCCTTCCCAACACCATTGCCTACCCTTGCCTACCCCCACCCATCAGGAAGAGGCCAACTCAGGCCCTGGCCCCAAGCCCACAGTGCCCCCTCACCCCATGCACAAATCCAGGTGGGCTGCATGCCCCCCACGCCTCCCCCGGGGGTGCATACAGTGGTAGGAAGCCACCCCTCCCTGCCGCCTGGATGAGCCACTTGCATCTTTGTCCTGCACTCCACCCTGGCTGGGCTGTGCCTGCCCCTGTCCCATTCCTGCCCTCACCGTGGGGGCCTTGATCTGCTCCCCCCATGCCACTTCCCTCCCCCACAGACTTACCAGCCCAAAGTTGCTCTTCAAGCTGTCAGGCTGCCTACCAGCTATCAGATCGGTATCAGCCAATATGGCTTGTTAACAATCAGCCATTGGTTTCAGCCAAAAAGTTTTTTATTGGTGCATCCCGATAACATGCATGTAAAAAACCAGGGATCCTGGGGTTTTTTTGCTTAATAATCCCTAATTCTGATTTAACCCCCACCATCCACATTTTTCTGTAATTAAAATGAATCCCTAGTGTGTATATAAATATATATACAGATATGTATAGATATCAGTTGAACACAATGTTTTATTGATATATTTACCAGTTTAAGCAATTGAGGCCTACCAGTACCTCAATCATTATAATAAAATATTCTAAACACCTATACATTTTGGCATTTGATTTGAGGGGGTTTTTTCCCGTAGGAAATCAGAGCTTCCCCTACCCCTTTGCTCACCAGAACACAAGTCCAGCTGTGGCTGCCCCTCCTGCTTTGGGGTGCTGAGCAGCCCTGATGTGCCAGAGCCCTGCCTCTGCCTATGCCAGTGCCCTTCACTCCCCATGCACAGCCCCCCAGCCCTGCCGGTGGCCCCTCACTCCCCACGCAGTCCCCCACCCTCCCAGCTCTGCTGGTGCCCCTCCAGGACCTTCAACCCATTGTCCTCCCCAGAAGTGCCTAAGCCCAGTCGCTGCATGGGAGCCTATTGCATCCAGGGCACAGTGAGAGCGAACGTGAGGCTCCCTGCCCTGCTGCCCTCCTGGTGTGGCTGGTGCAGGGTCCCAGCAGCAACCCCAAGCATCTCTGCCCTGCCACGCCAGGTCCCACTTGCTGGGCTGAAGAGGC
>NW_017728932.1:6607015-6665125 GCF_001723895.1 Crocodylus porosus | reverse complement strand
TGGCACCCCGTGTCCTGCTTCCCCAGCCCCAACCAGCGTTCTAGCCTGCAAGGGGAAACCCATGGTTTCCCATGTTTTTCTCCTTTAAAGGAGAAAAACTACATTTTTCCATGCAAATGGAAAATCCAGATCCCTTGGTAACACCCTTGTGGGTGGTTCCTACCGCACAATTAACTGAATGTGTGGCCAGGCTGATTGGGGCCCATGGGAGCCCTTAATTTCCTCAACTCCTGAGCTGAGTGTTGATCAGCTGATTGCAGCTCCAAGACCATCAGAGGGCTCCACTACACCCCTATGGCTGGGAGCTCCCCTCAACTGATCCAGCCTCCAGCACTAGGTCCACCCCGGCCATGAGAGGTGCTGGTGCTGGTGCAGGTGCAGGGGGAGCCCAGGATCACAATTCTGGCTCCCCTTGAGCTTGCAATAAGGAGCAATGGGATCTGATCCGTGATCCCGCAAGCATGCCTCCTGCCACGCCTGTGTGGCAGGAAGTGCAATTGTGGGATTGTACATCGGGTCCCACCATGCCTTTAACTGCCCCTTCTACTGGGGCCCTAAGTTGCCTGTGTGTATTTCGGCTTGCCGCAAAGCAATAGGAGGCTGCACAAGTTGCCCTAAGGAACTTGTAAGCAAAGGACAGAAAGACAGACACATTTAGGTCAAAAGTGCTCACACCACCAAGACTGCTATGGTCATCAAGGCCCCCAAGCCTAATCTTGTGCAGGAGGGATGCTGGATTTAGTATTTACAATCTAAAAACATTAAGGGTCTAAGACCAGTTGAGAACTCCATGGGATGCCTTTGCAAAACTGGAGTTTAAGATCGTCACTTAGTTCTTTAAAAGCCCCTTGGCTGTCCTACATATTCATCAGCCAACATTATTTGTCAGCTAGCACATTTTTCTTGCATTTCAAACTGGCTCATAATGAGGATTCATCTCTATAGTCATGAAAGTAATCGAGAAACCCCCATTCTTTTTATGCATTTGCAAATGCATCGTGCCCTTTTCCAATGGCGTAGATCATACAAGTCCCAATCAACGTCCTGATACAAACAGACTGCTGTCTACGGTTGAGGCAGATTTTAGGAGATCTGAGTGAACAGTGAAAAAACCCCATAACTTTACTCATATACATTGTACTTCCAATTGCTTGAATTTACAAAATAATTGGCTTTTGTCCTGCGGACCCCTCTTGTGTTGGCTTTTCTGAGACTATTGGCATGACAGATTTCTAGTGACACAAACATTTGTAGCAGACGGATTGGAAACCCAGAAGTTTAGTTTCAAAAACTGAATTCTCAATCACATGCCCGAGTATCTGCATTAGAAATGCATGCAGAGAAAGTACTTTGTAATTTATCTAATCAAAATCACAACCTCCCAACAGTTCAAAGAATGAATACCAAATATATGAACAGAGGTATTCACAATCAATTCTAAGTAATTACTACACAACTCAACTTAATTCTTTCAACTACTGAATAAATTCAAGGTGACAGAGACTCACAGCTACTACATGAATAGGAGGATAGAGCCCAAAAGCCAGATTCTTAAAAGCACAGCAAAAGTGCAAACCCTCTTTTTGCTGGGTGCAATTATTTGTGGATCCACTACTTGTTGCTCACCGCTGCTACTCATGCATCTTTTTAGAGATTCAACTGAGCTTTTCATCATTTCACCGTGCATCTCTAATGTGGATAGAAAGCTCATATCACTACCAATCTGCTCTGAATCTAAGGGACTAAGAATCGCACCTTCATATGACACTTACAATTCTTTTTGGTTTCAGGGACAGAAACCAAGGAGTCTCAGCTCACAGAACAACCTCTTGATCAGCAATGCAGATCTTTTTTAATTTCTTCTTTTTTTGGGGGGGTATTTATTTCACATTTTGTTCTTGATTTTTGGCTCATTTCACCCCCATCCCCACCCAAAAAAATGCTGCAGGATTTTCCATGCACGCATGCAAGAGGACAGTTTCTCTCTCTCTTTCTATCCGTTCTTCTCTCCTAGTGAGTGCATCACAGGAACATCATGACATTTGTGCCCTAGCAGAAGATTGTCAGTTCTCCCCTCCCCACCCCTATCGCCATTTGGACAAATACAGATTGCAAGTATCTCTAGGTGCTCTGCAATTTATAATTCCAGCTGTGAAGGCATTTCACCTTCAATCTCATTTGGTTTCTTCTCTTCAGCTCTCTGCCAAGACGAGCGGATTTTCCCAGAAACAGCTTATTTGCTGCTTTAAAAGGTACGCACCTTGAGAAGCTCACTTGCCCAGGTACCAGAATACATTTTACTCTTGTTAAAGGAAGACAGCGTGGCCCAACAGACAGGGCTGGCAGCTGGGAGCTGTGATGAGACCTCGTTTTCTATTCACAGCTCCACCACTGACCTGGAATATACTCATTGCTTCGCCTCGGTGCCTCACTTCCCTCATCTGTAAAACGGGGATGTTGTTACTTACTCTCTCTGAAAATACTTTGAGACTCCTGGCAGACAGAAGCTATTTTAGAGCTGACTTCCATTCTTATCTATTATTTCTTCATATACAACTTAAGATATAAGACTAAACATGCACGTTTACTGTGGAAGGCTTCGAACTTTTGAATAGTCCTAGTGCATTCATTTCCTGAGCTTATGGTATCCCCTCAGGAGTCACAGAGCTAACACTGTAAGAAAGGGGAGCAGGGGGGAGGTGGGGTGGGCGGTTTTTTCCTCTGAGTAGAGATGATCTGATCTCCAGTGATTTAACCCAAATCAAGATATGCCACTCTACCCCAGCTGAATGATCCGGCCCTGTAACTTTGCAATAGAGCGTAGACTACGGCTCAGGTACGTGCCCATGAACAGATTAAGCTCATGAGGCTGAAAAAGTGGAAGAGAAGAATGGGGAAAACTCCCCTTCACACCTTACTGCCAATGAAGCAATTCATTCATGCTCTTGAAAGATGAGCTAGCCAGGCACTGAATGCTCTCAGTTAGTGGGGCGGCAAGCAGCACTCTCAAGAGCTGGAACGGATGTTGCAAACCAGAAAAAAAGATAAAACCTTTGTTCATTCAGTCAGCCAGCCCGATACAGGCCGTTCTCACTTTGCTGACATAGATTGGGTAAAAAAGGGAAAGTTCCTGGGCCTCTCTGCCAGCCAACAGTACCAAAACCTAACTGTAAGCTAACTGCTTACAGTTATTGTACCTTGACTAAAGTATTGTACAAAGTATATTATACCTGTACTAAACACTGTTGCTAAGCCAGAAGGATCCCAGATAAACAGAACTTTACTTCAAATGTAATGCCTCATCACACCGATCTAATGGAGCTGTTTTGTGGAGCATAACTACTCCTTCCTATATAAAACTGGCAGCTCTTACCTAAAAACCAAGATGTACTGCAATGTTATGGCCCCAGGTTTAAAATGCAACTATCCTAAGAAAAACAGACCCACTTTCACTGGCTCTGTCTGATGTCAACAGTTGCATGATGATGGAGGACAACTGGGGCTTGAAGATTTTTAGTAGCAGTTCTTTGCATAGAAGATGCATTTTTACACTCAGATTTTCAGTACCCATTTTACTGAGCATCTTCGTGGCCTGTGGTTTAATCACGGGAACACCTTACAATAGCAACATCGGCATCTATACTCAGTTCACCTCACAGTGAAAGAAAATGCACCAAAACATTTAAAACACACCTTTCGACAATGTAAGCCCGGTAATAAAAACAGTTACAGTTGTATCTGTGCTAGACTCAAATCAGTCCTTCAGACATCTGACCTTGGATTAAATTATATAACCATCTTCACTATGCATTCAGGAGATTTTTCTCTCGCGGTTTTCATTGTTCTTGCTGAAGGCCCAAACTCCAGTCACCCCAGAGCTTAACAGAAACTTTATTCATTTGAGGCACAGCTTTTAACCTATACTTAGCAACATTGCTCATTTTTATAATTCTTCCCTTATGTTACAAGTTCCAGGCAGTTACAGGAAAAGAAGACCAGCCCAGCAGGTGTCATTTTTCCAGACACAATTTACAGAAAGTAAGAGGATACGATCAAGATATCTGAGCCTGGAACTCGGAAAGAATAAAGCGAATTGTGTAGGCTATAAAGCAAATTCAGAAAGGAGTCCAAGGTAAGATTTATCTTCTCTCCTCATTTTCCTTTCTGTTTTTCCAAGCAGAGCTTTCCTTGGAGAAAACTGTTGAGGGCTTCTTTTTTATTCTAAAAAGTATCCAAGTGTATGCTACTTTAAACAAACTAAGTGGAAATGAGCCCAATGTTCTCTGTAAAGAAACCTAAAGTTACACACAGGAAAACAGTTTGCAAGGAGAGACAATATCTCCCCCCCGCCAGTCTATTTACAAAGTTTCGGCTAGTTAAGGTTGATATAGGCCCAGGAAAAAAGGGCTGCAAATAAAAGGCTAGAACTGCATCTCTGCTGTACAAGTTGTGTGCCATGGTTTGGCAGCACAAAGCTACCCTCAAATGACTTTTCCCCATCCCACAAGGATCCCCCTAACGTCTCAGGTGGCACAGAGTTGCTATAGTTGTCATCTCAGTTTTTCTCCTACCATCTAGTGCAGGGGGCAAAGCTACATGAAAAGGGCCCTCGTTATTCCCATCTACCAGAACACTACACCAGGACCACTGATGGCTGGCACGCTGAGAGCAGGCTTCAAACCCTGCTAATCTGCAATGGCAGTGTAGGCCGTGTTGAGCAGAGGGCAAGGACTGCTAAAGTGGCTGCAAACAGCACGGTAAATTCCCAGATACCTGCACTCTATTTAAAACTAACAAGGAAGGAGGGAGACTGAGAGGGGACAGGAATTTGGCTAAGGCACTGGGCTGGGATTCAGCAGAAGATAATCCTGTAAATTATATGAAGTAATGGGCATTCCCCATCCTCTCTGGAGCAGTGAAAGAGGAAATATCCAACCTTGTCCACAGAGAAGAAGCTCTATATTTGCTTGACAAGGCTTAGTTGACGCAGAAGTTAAAGACAGAAGGTGGCCTTAATCACACAAACTTAACAGTACTTATAACAGGAAAACCTACTCTAGATGTTATGTCAGCATCCTAGAAATACAAATCCATGTTGTTTGTGGACATGAGAACAGAGGATAAAGATAACTGTGGTAGCGGACGGGAGGGGAAAACAACTACAGTGTACAACAACCTCTCAAGAACTGAGTTTATTTTGCTAACTCGCTGAGCCACTTTTTATATAATGCAATAGTAGCAATGCCTGGTTAGGATCCAACAAAAAGCAAAATAAATAAACCCACAGAGAGTTTAGTGAAAGCCTTTTTCCACAGAGATTATATGCAGTGTCAAAAACACCCTGATGCTGCTCTTCGAAGCTACATTTTTTATTTATTTCTTAAAATTTAAACCCCGTGCCATTTGGCAGCAGTGAATTCATGCAAGGGTATAGTACTGAGGTGCCCGAGTTTCTGCACCATCTGGATTTAAAGGATTATTTCACTACGTTGTACTTTGAAATGATGAATAACAACATCTCCACCCATTATAGTTCAGCCAGCAAGCTAAGCCTTTACCTGAGCCCTAGAGGAAGGGGCACCTGCTTCCCAAGGGATAGAATAACCTTCCTGGGGGGAATGGAATCAGGCTTTCCGTTCTGCCTGTCGTTCTCTATTTAAACAGCTTTTGCATGGGCAAGGCAATGAAAAAGTCTTTCCGTTCAACTTCTACCAGGGCAAACATGCTCTTCAGTTCAGTGCTTCGCGATTAAAATGGACTTGTATGCATTCAGGTTGCAACCGTGACTGTGGATTTTTGTTATTTGCCAACTGCAGAATAATATAATGGCCTATAATGGACTGCTATTGGTACCTGCATAAACCAAGTCAGGGCCTGCGTGTGCTATTATAAAATCAAAAGAAATAAAAATAATACATCCAGCCTCAACTGCACGGCTACCTCTGTGCTCCTCCCAGAAAAGGCTTGGAAAGGAAAAAACAAAAACAGGTTGGCCTTGTACCAGATCCACCCTCTTAACTCATCCAGACTATGGTCGAGCAAGATGCTGGAAGTGCATTCCCCAGTTAACACGACTTCCCAGCACACTCGCGCTTGGTTATTCCTTTTCATTTAAGCCAATGGGGCTGTGGTTTAAGTCAAAGCACTCCAGTGCGCAACTACAGGACAGCAGCCTGAGGAAGAGCTATTTCAGTATCTTACACCCCAAAATCACGCAGTCTTTCATAGTCTAAAAGCAACCACTGGAGACAAACACCAGAGGCTCAGATTCAACCAGTGCATTGTATAGGGCAATTGTGACAGCACACTTTTTCAGGGTATATTCGTGTTACAAATTGAGAACCATGTTGCGCAGCTGCCTTTCGTTTCCAGGAGCTCTCAAAAGATATGACCAAACACTAGGGCTGTGTGAAGCTTCGGTAGCCGATTCACTTTGGAGGAGATTTGGCCCAATTCGGCAGCCGAATCTCCGAATCAAATCGGGAGACCCATTAATCTCTCCAAATCAAATCAGAAGACTCTGAATCAATTCAGAGAGATTTGAGGAAATGTGGAGATTCAGCCATCGACTGTATGGGCAGGCACAAGGCAGTGCTGGCAGGAGCAGCTGGAAGAGCAGCCGGATGAGCCCCTGCTTAAGCAGGCAACCCTGGGAGAAGCCATGGCTCATCTAGCTGCTGGCTCAAGCCATGGCTTTTCCGGCTGCTTGTCCAGCTGCTCCCCTGCCAGGGCAAGGCAGGAAGTGCTGGCAGGCCTGGAAGAAGCCCCAGGGGCTGTGGGGAATGACTGGGGAGCTGGGGGACTGAACTGGGAACTGGGGAAGTGAACTGAGAACCGGGGGAACAAACAGAGGCTTCCCCCCAGCTCGATCCCCCAGTTCCCAACCATTCCCCGCGGCTTCTCCTGGAGCTGCCGGTTCAAGCCACGGTTTGTCCAGCTGCTCCCCTGCTGGGATGAGGCAGGCAGTGCTGGCAACCCCGGGAGGAGCCACATGGGCTAGGGATAATGATCGGGGAGCTGGGGGGATCAAACCGGGAACTGGGGGGAAATGATCAGGGACTAGGGGAATGAACAGGGACTTCCCCCCAGCTCCCGGTTCAATTCTCCAGTTCCTGGTTTCATTCCCTCACTCCCCAATCATTTTGCTCAGCCCCTAGCTTCTGCCAGCAAGGCCAGCACTGCCTGCCTTGTCCGGGAGGGGGGGGCAGCCTGGGGGGCAGCTGGACAAGCCGTGGCTTCTCCCAAGGCTGCCATCTCAAGCCAGAGCCGGTCCAGCTGCTCCCGCCAGCGCTGCCTTCCTGTATAGTCTATGGCCGAATAAGATTCGCCGACGAATATCTCTGGATTCGACCAAATCAAAATCGGGACAGCAATTCGAATCTGCTAATAGCAACATGCTACAGTGTATTTGGTAGGTCTGTGCAAAGTGGAAAGTATTCGCTTTGGATTCAGAGGGACACTGATCCCAAGAGACAAATGAGCAGTGCCAAATCCAAATCGAACACGACCTGTTTCGCACACCCCTACAAATAACCAATTTAAGGACTTCTGAAATTCAACAAAGCACTTACACCAGTTCCTTTAGCTGCATAAATACCATTGAAAATCTAATCCATCTACTGTGAGAAGAAACAATCAGTTACGCACAGTATTCTTGTGTTTCATAAACCATTGTATTTTACATGCAAAGCTTACTTTGATAAGAAAGACATACATGAACTTAGTTAAAACTAAGAAAAAAACATTTTTAAATGCAGTTTTTGTTAATTTTTACTTGACTTATAATTTTGATCTGAATACAGTTTGACATGTATCCTATCTTACATGAAAAGTATTATTTAGGACATTTTTTTTAGAAAGCAGCAGACACCTTTTTAATACAGTTTTTCATAAAAAAGAAAAATGTAACGCAAATAAACGTGTGTTAAATTATATAACTGCACAAATAAATGGGGAGAAATAGTGTATGTCTGTCCGGTTAGCAATAAGTAGTACCAAAATCAAAGGTAAAGGGCCGCATTTTCTTACAAAGACTCAATTATTTAAATCTATCTCCCCTTTCTATTTCTGAAGGTAAGAAATTGCTACAGCACCAGCATGTGGCATTAGATAATAAATGCTTTAAAGGTGATAAAAGGTATGGGTCTGGATTAAGATCGGTATTCCACGTTCTACTGATAGTGGGTGGCATCATCAGACCTTACTTCTGTGAAGAGTAGGGCGAAAAGTAGACTTGTCGTAAGGAACGGGGAAAAAATAAATTCCTGAATCCTTCTCTCCTTCATTATGCGCTCGAGCAACTTCAAACCTGCATCAAGTCCAAAGATATTTTGAAGTAGCTCTATTTTATCTAAGTTGTATAGAGAATGGAGCCCATCTTTTTTTCCATACTGTTTATACAGAAATCAAAGATAAACCTGGCATAAACTCAAGCCTAGATCATACATACCATATACAATGTATAAAGAGTAAAAGACTCTTTCTATTCTATGACACCCATTAAGCAAGGTATGAAACAGAAAGCTGCTGGCAATTTCAACAAATGAGGCATATTTCAGGATACTTTAAAAGCTGAATTGCAAAAAAATACAGGCTTCTTCTGACCCTTTGCATTTTGATGGTTGCACAGTGAGAAATATGGCCTTTAAAATTACATCTTACAAAGCTTTCCATTGTATCAATCACTCTCTCCAGGCAGCTTCTATATCACAGAATCATAGACAATAGGGCCAGAAAAGTTCACGGGGGTTTAACTGGTCCGCAAAGAGCTGACCAGACTTGTGGCTATCCGGATGGAATGGTTCTTCTCCTGTAAATATTTCCCCTCCGCACTGCTGAGCTTTCTATTCTACCTCGCATGCCCGCCACTCTCCTAATTTAGTTAAGCACACTCTTTGTCTTCCTTTGTATCCCTCGCTAAAATACTCTTCTTCTAATAAGTCTCTCAAAACGAACAGCCAGTATCAAGGCAGTCTAGTACTTTACCTGCACTGTTCATTGGTGTGTACGTATCTTTACGTGCATCCACATCGGCCCAGGTTTTCTATCTAAATCAGTTTACAGTCAGCTGGAAATCCTGCCCACAGGTACACACGTCCTCAGGGTACATGCATAACTTCTTGTGCATTTCCAAACTAAACCATAAGTTCAACAGGACAGAGCTTTCTCATACGTTTGTACAACAGCATCCAAGTAAATATTCAATACAGAGCAAAGCACACATTTTGGCTGTAGGGGGTCACAGACAGAAACAGTTTTGCATTCTTTTGCCTTGCTGAGTTTGAAATAATAGATCAAGGCGGCAGCGTTTTCACCGAACAGTTCAGAGCAGAAAGATCTATTTTGCAATGCCAGGGATTCTGCAAGACTACCCTCTGTATCTTTCTTTCTAGTGTTTTACCAACAGTTCCTTAAGTATTTATGCTCACGTCTAAACCACCTCCTCGGAGAACCTGGTCTAGTTTTATTTTCTCTCAGTAGTACTGGACATTTAGTTACAGGAAAGAATGAAAAACCCCAAATCTTTACTTTGAATCTACCGAGAATATCAAATACAGAAAAAATAGAAAAGCTAGATATACTACTCCATTTAGCAAGAAGAATCGGACACCCGGCTCCTTGGTGAGAAAGAGCCTGGCCTCTGCTTGACTTTGAAATATGTAATAAGCTACTGGCAGAATACTTAAGCAAGCAGAAAGAGAAAATTATCACATGATGGGAAAGAAACAAACAGCCAAGTGATATAAAACCCAATGACACTTGGGCTTTAGAGCTGCCTGGTTTCCTCTGTAGAGTAGGTTGGGGAATCTCAATCTAATTCCAAGTGTGGATATAAAGATCATCATTAGCCAGCACTGGTGTCGGTGAAAATTTCAACCCAGTCCCATTACCTATCTATTGGCCTTGGGTTTCTAAGCTTAAATTATTTTGCACTGACTGGAAGCAGCAGCAGAGAGCAAAATTTCACTTGTTTAGAGAAACATGTGGGCAGCCCCTTTCTTGACAGAGGTCGTTTTTTAAAGCCCAACGGCAGCTGCATTGTGCTGTACCCGATAACATAAGGAGGTAAGGTTGTGATTAACTGAGACTTGCGGGCAAGCACCTCACTTCAGTATGTGAGCAAAGCTCCATTGATTTCAACCTCAAACAAACCTGGAATGAGATGATGCACATCCTTAAAGTTAAACATGTGCCTTGCTGAATCAGAGTTTAATTTCTTTTCAAAGCTAACTATACAGATGACATCCACCTAAAATTGAATTAAGAAAAAAGAGGGGCGGGGCAAAAAAAAAAAAAAAAAAAAATCAGTATTCATGGTTAGACCCTAGAATATTTGCCATCGTTTATTTAGCTGCAAAAAACCCTCAGCTATTGCATATTTCAAAGAAAGCCCAAAATAAATATTTAATACCTCGGTTGCATAAATAATGATTTGAAGGTTGAGCTACTGGCTTAAAAATATAATACTATTTTAAGCTATTTAGCTGGCCAGCTCCATAAATTATTCAAGATTTAAAAGTCATCCTGTGGTCTATGTACAAGGAGAAAACAAGGAAGTTGTAACTATAATGACAAAAGCAGGGCAAGATCAATCAAACCACATGATCTCTAACACAAACAAGCAGCAATTAAGCAGCAATCAAGAGCAATATGACTGTGGTTGATGTCCTTTTATGCCAATACTCTCAGCCCATGGAGCACAACTTAATAATGCTATACAATTTATCAAGGGAACCATAACTCTGCCCTCCATGACTTGGCTAAGAGACTGTTACGATAGTATTTCTCTATAATTTAATAATGTGAAGGCAAGAGAGGGGAAACATAAAAGCATTACTTGATATATAACTCACATCTATATATATATATGCATTTCTCCTATGGTGAACAGGGGAACTAGACGTCACAATATTCTACCCCGGTTACAATCTGTTAGCAAGAAGAGGGAGCTGTAATGTCTGGCAAAGAAAATCTATCTGAAAAAAAAAAAAAAACACAAAAGGGAAGGGAGTGAACCATCTGAATTCATTAGCGGCTGTCATTGATGTGGAGATGAGTTTAGAGATGAAGAGAAGTTAGTTATCACAAATAACTCAGGAGAAAAGCAAAGGGAGGAACCCTTGTTTAAACTGCTTAAATGTGGATTATGGCAAGTTGCCATTTATAAGCGTTCATGTACTACATACTCCACCCTCTGTAGGCAATCTGTCAGAACAAAATAGCGTATTCATACATTTAGAGATCGTCGGGGCTCCTGGGTTCTATTTTCATCCAAATACCAGCTCGCTTGTCATTTTGACAAGTCACTTGACTTCTCAATACCTTGGGCTCCTGCTACGTGTTCAAATTAAAGCGGGATAGAAACCAGCTATAGAGTTACTCATTTTCCAGCACTAACTTTACAGCTAGTTGGCTCTTTTTATAGCTGGTTATTATAGATTATATCCTTTTTATAGATCATTATTTTTATTGTGTGATGATTACTTTCCACACGTGGCTGGCCTACATTTATTGCGTGATTAACCAGTTAATTGCATAATACATGTAACATGTAGCAAAGGCCTTAGTTTTTCCTGCAGTAAGATGGGGCTAATTATTTTGGACATGATTTTGAGAGCTTCAGCTTTTAAATGCAAAATATGCTTCTCCACAAAAATGGATCAAATTAAAGGCTTCTGCCTCGGCTCTAGACAACTCCGAAACTCACTACTATATTAAAAAATCTTGACTTCCAAGCATGAACTCGTAAGACGATTACATACGCAAAGAAAAGTATTTTTGCTCTTTAGTCCACCAGAGAAAGGACCCATGGCTTTAGTTTTGGTGTTGATTTACTTACTTTTTTAGCAAGGTAAAACATTAGTAGTCATTTCAATTTATGGCTTATTAAAATTATTTTGGTGGATCTTCTAAAAAGTGAGTTTACCTCTTTGCTTTGAGTAAATAGTTTAATGAAGAACTAAGTGCCAGATGAAAAATTGTGACTACTTCAGCACTTCCATCGAAAAAACAATTCCCCCCCTTCTCTTGCTATGAGGAGACACAAATGTAACATGTTTTACCATAATGTACTTTCACCTTGGACTGTTTTTGCCAACGGAAATAATGATTTCAATTTCTGGTATTTGCAAATGTCAAGAAATCTCACAGCACATCTTGGACTCTGGCCCTTGTCAACAGTGACCAAAGGTGGTTTCCTGTCTGATAGATTTGATGAGCTAGTCGCCTCAATCAAAGTCCAGAGCAAGCTTCATATTTTATAACATCACTGTGCCAACTGGTATTATTAGCCCTTTAGTTGGCAGTCTCAGAAGAGACAAGGGCACAATCCAATGCACACACAAGTCAATGAGAATGTTTCCACAGAGTCCCAGGGATGCTGAAGCAGATTCGAAACTGAGATAGGGATCCAAGTAACTGTCTACCTCATAGAAGCAGTAGTTTGATCAAAGAGACAGAGTCAAGATTTAAGCAAAGAATGAAGGTATTATTAGGAAGTTTATACGTGAACTACCTACGTGATACTGCTTTTGAGAGTACTGGGCTTAAACTAGTACGTGCGTCATAAATGGTTCATACCAGATATGCTGTTTATTCAATTTTACATTATGAATCTTAGCATTTTAATTCCCTGGTTCCCATAAGATAAAGAAAGAAAGAAAGAATCCCATTCAACACCGCATATTTATTAAGGTTTCCAACCAAAAGACTGCAAAGCTTCTTGGTTCAGGAGCACAAAAGACAACTGACACGATGAGCAGGAGTGTGCCAAACTCAGATGACAAGGATCCATTTTCTTGAGTACCACTAATGTCCCCTACCATATCAGAAGGCAGGCTCAATTTGCACCTTTACAACTCAGATTTAGGTGAAATGGCTACCTATCACCAGGATGTGACACTACCCTTGGGAAAAAAAGGTAGGCATGTCTTCAACTGAGTATTATGTAACCAGCTTTCATGAACAGTACATGCACACGCGAGTACTCACCTGAACTTAAACTCACAAATCGCCGAGTTTGCAGAAATTGTTTTGTTGTTGTTCTGAAGCATTTTTGTTTTATGAATTATTTAATGCAAACAGCTACTTAAAATGTAACTGCATGTTCTAGTGAGCTTCATTTAGGAAACTGGGCTTCGGCAGTAAGTGCTCCTCACCTAATTCATGCACCTTAAAGTAGTAAAGACTGTAATTTGGTTCCTCTTTCATTTGCCTCAAAATCATATTATGCTTGTTCTTCTTGAAAATATGATTACACACACTTTAAGACTTTTTATTGTTGTTTTAAAATAAATGAAAGAATTATAAAATGAGAGTACTATCAAATTATGGTTAGTTTAACTAATCCTCATCTTGGCATTTCAGAATTTTTAAAGTGCTTATTCAGGAAAAGGTCAAAAAATCACTGCAAAGATATGTTAATAGCTCTCTAAGTACTGTTTAGACTTATTGAATAAATTTCCACTCTTAAGTCATTTATAGTATGCATAACAACATGTATTATAACTCAGCTCCTCTCATTAGAAAGCACAGTAGAAAACACACAGACTAAGACCTCAACAGGTGAACGCACTTACGCGCTTGCTTAAATTTATCCCTCTTCAAGACTGCGCATAAAAGCACCTGCTTAACTTTATGCACAAAAGCATTCATACGGGCATATGTGCTCTCCTAAAGTGGGGGTTTTATCTGAATTTCCATGGATAAGCAAGTTGATATTTGTTAACCTACTTGAAAAATGGGTTACATAAAGAAAGAAATAGCGGTAGCTATCTGGTACTGAAGGATAATAAAGACTCTCAGTAGTGGATCCAAACCAAAGCCCTTCCAGGCATCGAAATATTTGGGCTTTAAAATGACCCGGAAGACCTAAAAATTAAATATCAGCATGTAAAAATGTACCATATTACAGTACAAATCAGCCATTATACAGGCTCAGCAAGCATCAGCACACTCCCACCACTCGCTGAAAAATGTCAGTTCCTCCTTGGTGAACAATAATTTGCGAGAGAAAGCAGGCATGCAAAATATGGGTGGCAGGCATCAAATGCAGATATTTTGGGCACTGAGGTGTTTTAAAGTGGTTTTTCATTTCAGCATCCAGCATTCCCCGAAATCTCAACAGATCAAAGTTTTGCAGACAAGGAAGAAAAAAAAAGCCCACGAAATTAATAACTATTTAAGTATTCTGTTTCATCATGATAACAAACAGATGGTTTTAATATTCTAGAGGCTAATTTCTGAACAATTAAAAACACAGCAAGACATTAACATCTAATGAAACATTTTAACTACCAGTATATGCATCTGCCATTAATTTCCACACAGTAAGGTCTTGGTTCTCTTCAATCTGTTCTTTATTAAGGAAAGTTTTTCCACTCTGAATTTAGTGAAGTAGAGAATTAACAACTGTTTTCAATCAGCAATCAGCATGATATTTCGCCAGTGTGCACTGAAATCATCCACACTATCAGACATAAATTTACTCCTACAATGGCTTTGATGTGCACATATAGCATGGATCTTAGAAGGGAACTCATTTTCTAATTACGTTTTCTTTTGGAATGTATGATTTAACCCCTTACAGATTTGCTGTCCCTGTTGCTTAGTTTTTCAGACGCAGACATTTTTTTGTATAATATTATGGCTTAGTCATTAGTTACAGTTCAGCCAAAACCAAATTTGTTAAAAAAATAAATAAATAAAAGACACAAAAGGAATTCTGATGCAAACCATATTGAAATGAAGTTCTTCAAAGACAACTGGAATCCTACATCTCTGAATTTTTAATTTAGGTTCCCTTTGCTCATTTGTGATAAGAGCACTGGGTGGTAGTCAAAGCCCTGCCCATTCTGAAATTAGTTGACATAATTTTTTTTCTTTTACCCACAGAGACCAAGCTGCCTAATTCATGCATTTCTTAATCGTGTATGTAATTTAGAGCTACCGGTGACTCTCCCGCGGATCCTCACCAGTACGAAACATGATAGTAGATTAGGAATACAAAGCAAACGGAGCCAAGTCTTTGAGAACGTTTCAAGGATGTTCAAAAAGACTAACATTACAAAGTGTTTGTCATATTCACCTAGTGGAAAATAAGTTATGGATACTTGGAAGAATACATCCACACAAATTTCTCCACACAAATTTCTTGCAGGATTTCAACAGTGGACCCAACTTTCGTTAAACGTGGCTAAATTTCTAGGTACCTACATGAGTAGCCCAGTTTCCAAAAGGGCCAAACTGCAGGGACTTGCACTGATTCTAACAGAAGCCCTTGGGTGTTCAACTCCTTTTTTTCTCTTTCTTTGTGAAAATCAGATCCCTCACCTCAGTTCCTAAATAAGGGTTCTGAAGCCTAAATTTGGGCAACGAAGGCTTTCTTTCTTTGTTTTCTTCCTTTTAGTAATGCTTAGCCCTCCTAGTTCTGGGGGTGTGGGAAATGACACCAACTGCAAGAGTCTGTCTTTTAGCTTCTTTTATGGATAGTCTCCTTGGGGAGAAGTCAGCGTATTTCAGAGGCCAGCCCGGCCTCAAGGGTCCGTAGAAAAAACATGTGATCCTACGCCCTGAGAGCTCTCTGAGAGCAGTCTCTCTACCACCAGGAACCTGCCTATTTTGCCATCCATTTCATTATAGGTCCTATACCTAGGTCACATAGCGTGCAGCCTTGCAACCCCTGCACAGAAAATAATTTTCTGGCCAAAGGGATAAATTCAATTCATTGACACCGACTCCCCTTAAAAGAATTGGTCATGGTCTTCCTCCAGAATAGGTGGAAAATCTTCCTTAAACTAACAGAAAACAGAGAGAGCAAGAGAAGAACAGTACTTAAACTGTCGGCTACCACTTGTATAAACGAGTAAGTACATAAAAAGAACATTTTGAACCTGTTGACAACAATTTGTATGGGAGCAAGAACCAATAACAAAGTATCACTCTTTTTTTTTTTTTTCCCTCTTATTTGTCCATTTTTATTCTGCATTTCCTGGACTATCCGTTTCTATGCCCTGATTAGAAGCGACCAAAAGCAGCGTTTGATTCTTGTTGAGATAAAATGTTGAAGAGAGACCTTTTGAGCCCAGAAGCTGCGACAAAAGGATTCGCTCTAATATCAACTTCCTCTAACAGATACAATGTGTCAAGATATTTTTTTTTTTTTTAAACTTGGTCAAGCTGATGCTGGAAGTAAAAGGTGGCAAAGAATAACAATAGCAGACTACTAGGCTAAGGGTTGTGAAGAAAAGAAACACTCTCCTGTAGCCAAGGCCCGTTTAAGCCGTTAGTGGGCCCTAAGCACACAAACTCGTGAGCTGGCTGAGACCCTCCACCCCACCCTGGCACTTGCCGCCCGCGGGGAGCAGGGCTTGGAGATGTGGCTGGGAAGCAGCTGCCACAGCAGCGAAGCTGGTAGAGGGGAGGGGAAGGAAAAGGGAGCTGGGCAGAGCCATTTGCGCTGCCTCTGCAGAGGGAAGGACCAGGGTCCTCCACAGTTCAGGGCCCTCGGCATGTGCCTAGTTTGCCTCTGCACTAATTGGCCCTGCCTGTAGCTCCTGCCACAACATTCAAGGTTTACCAATTCCAAATGAAGAACACTTCAAGGTACATCCATTTCAGAATGAACACCTCTGATTGAAGGTTTTCCCATTCATCATTACTTATAATGCAGTAACCCCAGTGAGAATTGAGGTTACATTTACCAGGCGCTGCACAAAGGCTATGTGAGAGTCAGTGCCCCTTTCCCTTGCAACAGAAGATGGATGAATGCCACCTCAAACTTAAATCAGCCTCTGGATGAAAGCCTCATCCAAGATGTAACCTGCTACTCATCACTTCAGCAGGACTACCTCACCGTAACACTGACAAGCTGCTGCACACGATCTTTCTGCAATCTTTAAGCTGGCTTTTGACCTTGTAGTTCATTGTAGTCCGTATAAGAAGTATTGGCAGCATGTTTCTCTGCGACTCTAGAAACATGTCTGCCACATGACTATACTGGGGCAGAATAGCATTCTGCTAAAATTCACAACAAAAGCTACTCCTCAGTAGGGCGCTCTTGGGGGGAAAACGTTACATTTATTAAAAATGGCAATTATTGCAGTTTTCCATTTTGCATCCAAAGAAAACCAAGACTCTTTATATCTTCTCTGCAAGCCCATGCCCTGTAAGAGTCACTTTCTCTCTGGTTTTATTTATACCAAGTGGAACAGATCTAACAGAAAAAAGGAAGAAAGACTGACTTTACAACTTGGCGGTTGAGGCAATCTTCATGCCTCCCACATCCCAGGTGAAGTTTAACATTGAGAAACATAAAGTGCTCCACCTCAAGATGAGCAACCCCCAACACACCTACAGGCCTGGTGGCACCCAACTCACTAGCACCACAGATGAAAGGGACCCGGGGGTTATGACAGACCACAGTTTGAATATGAGCCAGCAGGGCGATGCTGTTGCCAGTAAGGCAAATAATGCTCTGGTGTGCATCAATCAACGCATCTCCAGTAAAGCCAAGGAGGTGATCCTTCTGCTCTACTCAGCACTGGTGAGACTGCAGCTGGAGCACTGCGTCCAGTTCTGGGCACCCCACTTCAACAAGGACGTAGACAAGCTTGAGACAGTCCAAAGAAGAGCCACCCATATGATCAGAGTCTTAAAAGGCAAGCCGTACGAGGAAAGGCGGAGGGACCTGGGACTCTTCAGCCTGAGGAAAAGCAGGCTGAGAGGGGACCTTACCGCTACACTAGGGGAGAACATCAAGGGCTGATTGAGCAAGTGTTCACCAGGGCACCCAAGGGGAAAACCAAGAGTCATGGCCACAAACTCCTGAAAGATCGATTCAGGCTCAACGTTAGGAAAAATTCTTCACGGTCAGGGTGTCCAGACTGTGGAATAAGCTCCCTCCAGAGGCGGTGCAATCACCCACCCTGGACATCTTCAAAAGGAGACTAGACAGTCACCTTGCCGAGGCTACCTAGTTACCTTTCCTGTTTGGTGCAGGGGGTCGGACCCGATGATCTTCCAAGGTCCCTTCCAGCCTACAATCTCTGAATGCCACCAATAGGGAGACTGTGGCTATTTGGAAGTGCATGTGCGTGGAGAGGGATGAGGAGGGGTGAAGAATGCATCTCTGATCTTGATTAGAAACACCACTGTTAGCTTGGGACACCTTCCCAGTGAAAGTCTGAAAGAAGCCCGCATGCCCGTGAAGCTTCAGTTTAAGAGAATCGTCCATTTCCAATGGGAAAAAAACCATTGGTTTAACAGCAGGATTTCGATAAGGTTTAATTTTTGCTTAAATTGATAATTTGCAGTTTTACAGAAGAACTTCTGGTATAAGTTTAGGAGACCAGATCCTTTGAGAAGCTGAGTACCCACCAATTTCCTTTGAAATTAGTGGTCTCAGATATGAACTTCAAACAGTGACTAAATATAAAGGTACACTAAACAAATCTCCATCCGACTGAAACCTCAATGCATTACTTGGAAACTCAAGGCCTAGGGCTGAGAGTCACAGAGTGCCTGATAGGCTCAGGTACCCAATTCCCACTGACAGTCGCTAGCTTTTGACACCTTGGAAAATGCCTCCTCCATGCCATCCATTTCTGGTACACTGAAATAAAATCAGACCAGTTTCTAGGAAGATGATGTATTTTTAAGAGACATTTCCAGCAGCCAGAACTGGTATAAAAAAAACTATCCCTATAATGAACATAGTAGGAACTAACCATGCAACCCCCAATTATACCCCCGAAATTGTGCCTTACTTCAAAATGTCAAACAGCGTCAGACTAACACTTTACTTAGTGAGGACAGCACAGTATTAAACTATGACTTTCATACCTTTTATGCTTCAAGTGCCTGGATCTACTCTTGAAACACTATAGAAATAATACATTTACGATTTAATTTTTTTCATCAAATATTTGTTATGGAAGTACAGCACAGCTGAAGTGCCAGCACATTACCACTGCTGTACTTTGTAACTTCGTGAGACTGGAAGCTTTTATTTGGACTAGTGGTATGACAGAAAAGGGTCTAGGCCTGGCTCACAATTCAGAACCCAACACAGACAGAAGGAAGGACTTAGGGGCATGCACTACTTGAATACCTGTAACACCACCTACAATGTACAAGAAACAGGGGTTTCTTAGCACCTTACAGGTTGAGGCCCTCACCTCTACTGGAGGAAAATACCCGCTATAGCTGTTAGAAAATTATGTCACTTTATCACTATATTGTGAAATGATTCAGAATTACAAGAATAAACTGGAATGTTACCAGCTACATTTTCAAAAGTGAAACTCTCACTTTTGGATACCTCGCTTAAGATACCTTGAGGAGCCCAATTTTCTGAAGACCTTCACACCAACCCTTTGATTGCAGGCATCTCTCTCCTTGGTGGAAGCCTTATGAAGACATGACATGAACAACACTAGCTCTGTAACAGGTATTTCTACAGCAGGGGTGGGCAAGATGTGGCCTGCGGGCCAGATCCGGCCCGCCAGGCCATTCTATCTGGCCTGCGGGGCCCCTAAAAAAATTTAGAAAATTAATAGTTATCTGCCCTTGGCTCCCTGTCATGCGGCCCTCGATGGCTTGCCAAAGCTCAGTAAGTGGCCCTCTGCCCAAAATGATTGCCTGCCCCTGTTCTAGAGCAAAAGAAAAATAACTACAAGTAGAAGGAGCACATAAAAAAGGTTCTACTGTAAATTTGGTGCAGCATACAAGACATCTCATCTTATCCCAAACTTTACCTGAAGCAAGTATTTCATAACAGAACACATTAAGCACTGCAGATTTATTTAAAAGCAAGCTTCCTCCAGGTTGCAGCTGTATGGACAAATGACAGCTCCTTAAAGCATTTCCAGCGTGAACTCCTTTGGTTTAAGAGACTGTTGTTCAAGCGGTTTGAAGGAATACTTGAATCTATTTCAAAAGCTTTCTGAGATGGTTCAAAGATACCCGACACTTCTGGAATGTAAGGTTTTCCTCGACAGGCCCCCTTCACCTGCTGCGGCATTTACGTGCAAGTGGTTGCATGGGAATGTGGCAAACCCTATTTTGATGTTAACATACCAGTAGTGGGGGGAAAAAAGAATAAAATGCCGTATGTTGTTGTTTAGTGTCAGAATATCCATTTCCATGAACACCTAGAAGACCCTTAGAGAATACGTGCGTATCCCAATGACACGCACAAGAATGAATAAAATGTCTACAGTTTGAACAGAGAAAGAGAAGGAAGTGTCATGAAAGAAGACCCTTGATGCGGGTGAAAGGTGGTCTTATTGCGTGCTTCTTCAGGCCACTGAAATGCCATGCTGTCTACCCCTGGCATCCCCCAGCAAACCATGGCAACAGCTGCATGGCTCTGTAGTAATAAACTGAAACAATTTAATAGCTTTTATTGTTCTGCTGTGATGCTTGAGCGCAACCACTTCTTTCCTCGTAGGATTCCTGAGCCCCGCAAGGGCAGCAATGAGAGAAGATCTCATTTACCTAAAAGCGCTTATAAATTTTTAATTTGCTTTAACAAGTAAATTAACAAGTCCCTCATTCAGGCAAGTTTTATGGCCTCTTGCCACTTGGGGAGGGCCATAAAAGTTTTATAGATAATCCAGAGCTACCGAGACTGCTCATAATAAATTGTCTGTTTCCTGTTATTTTATCAAACCACTGGCTTCTAATGACTTAAAGTCACAGCTTCCTTATATCTATGCTTTTTATGAGCCCATATTTATAAACTGTAAAGAATATCTTAAATTATACTGGGCCCCTGCTAATCATTACAAAGCTAGTTTATTATTGGAGCCAACCTTTTGCTCACGCCCAGCTAATAAATGCTACAGCATTTTTCTTTTTGAGACAGCATGCTGAGTCTACATATTATTTAAGATGCTGCCTTTGCCAGAGTTTCCTTTAGCAAATACTCGGAAGCGCTTGCAACTCCCTCTTCAGATTTTCAAGGATTCTTACCAAAACTTTTCAGGATGGCAAATTCTTTTGGCAGGGCCTGCCAACCCAACTCTGAAATCTAGGCCTTAGACAGGAAGGCGCATGTGGCAAAAACGTAACCTGTTAGTGTATGGACAGATGGTGTTACTACAATAGCAATTCCATGTCCACCGTCTAGCCCTGAGTGGGTGAGACTTATGGAGGAGGACCCCAAGCTGTCAAAATGTGCTTAACTTTATCCACGGTGAGTATCTGCATTAAAATGAATAGCACTCACAATAAGTAAACTTCAAATGTATGCAGTGTTGCAGCAGCAGAGCCATAAGTAATCCTATAATAACTCCACGCTGAAAGCTATGGTGTTACGGTGATAGCTGAAAATACAGATAATGGGAATAGCAAGGTAAAATGAGGGAGACAATGACTGGAGTTTCTTTTACTAGTACAATGCAGAAGAACAGAAATAAAGGGGGAGAAAGAGGGGAGGGGTCAAAACTCAAATGGGCAGATGCATGAAATTTGAGGGGGAGAGCAAGCACGTACAAAGAATGGAAGAAAAGTGCATTCCTGACAACTCAGGTTAGGTTTCCAAAACTCTTGAGGAAGAGGCAATATCTTTTATTAGACCAACTCGATAGCTGCAAAAAATATATACATTTATTATTTGTAAGCTATTGGGCTCAAACGCCCTTCTTCAGGCAGGGGAGAAGTCAAAGATTGCAAAATTTCTCCCTGGTAGAAACAAAACTTCATATTGCACTGGAGGGCTGAAGGGTCTCCTGGATGGAAAAGCTCAGTTGTGAAAAGCTGCTCTAATAAGTATGCAAATTAGTCTTGAACAAAGGCAGAAGTACGTTGTTTACCGTAAAAGTGTCCGGTTTGGTTTGCATTTGAACCTATTCCATTAATAGAATCTCAAAACCTGTCAACCCATGTAAGTAAGGGCTCATTTAATACTAAATACAGGGCTCCTTGGGATGCGTGTGGTGTGCGGCCGGTAGAAGTTTAAAATAAAGTCGAATGGTGAAATGTACTGTACTAAGTGGAAAACTGCAGCCAGGTGATTTTAAAAAAACAATGGTGACTGCATGTTCAATAAAAAAGGTGCAAGGACAGATATTAAAACGTTGTAGACAACACTGGAGTACGCTTATAATCTGAAGTGGTGAGAATGGCAAGCACCATGGACTCCTCTCTCACAATGTAACCTTAGACTCAGATTCATTGTGTATCAATGGCTGGCCGCCCTGGTATAACTTCCTCCACTGGGGTGTTACATTTACAGTAAACCATTAAAAAACATACAGCAGTGAAAGAGCTTCTTGACCCAGGCCTCATCGCAGAGTCTCTGAGAACCTGTGCCTGACGAAACGAAGGTGGAAAGCACAAAGGAAAGCAACTATAGGGCAAGAAGCGATAATGTGCTTACCATACCACTTCAGAACATATTTCTCACGCCGTTCCTAAGGAGGGGCCCAGCCAATGAAGGTCCTATTAGAAACCTGAGAAATTCTTCTGTTCCCTCTCAAGCAATTTTAAAGCGTCACAGCACTTCAAGGCCAGGATTTCCAAAGCAATCACTTGGCCATCTAATTCCATCAGACCCATTTATAATCCTAAACTTTTCAGTTGACTAGGTAAGCGTAAGCCAGCTAAATACTAAAACAAAATAAAGTAAAATAAAATATCTGATTCCACTAAGGATACTGCCTCCCCCAACTTCAAATATTATTCACCTTTCTCCACCATAAAGCAGAGAAACATGTATGCAAAAGCGGGAAACTGAGCAGTGCGTGGTAATGTAACACAAGCACAAAAAATGTCAAATGTCCACCGATCTGAATTACTGTTGCATGTGCCCAAGGGAAGAAGTTAAAAGAAAAATCACCCATACAAAACAGCATGCTAGTGCACAAGCAATGAAGGAGAAAAAAATTGTACACAAGCAGTGAAGGAGAATCAGTGGTCTCCGAACCAGATAAATATAACTTTTAGGATATTTATGTTCAAATACATAGCAGCTGAGACTCCTGGTAACTGGTTGCATCCATTCAAACTTCTTCATTGATATAACTGGAAGCAGAACCTACAAAAGACCGAGAGAAACTCACTAGTCAAAACTTTGGCAGTCTGTCTCCAGTGAGCTGCCAGTCCTTTTGAAATCCCCTCCCTCCCACCCCCGCCCCAGTTCGCCCTTACTGTTTTTTTATTATTAATAATTTTGCAGACAGGCATGCAACTTTGCAAAGTGAGACTTTGCAAAAACCGTCTCCCCACGCATTACAAGCCAGACATCTTGCCAGAAGACATTTCCATTAAATTAAACAAGCTCGTCTTTTGGTGCACCCAAGTCTTTTGGAACTCCTAGGTTATTGTTCACATTTCAGGTTAATCTTTTCCTTTCCTAAAGAACATCCTCTTTCTTGATATCCCTGAGGGCTAAGCATTTGCAACATCAAACAGAACACACAAACCATTGCAAACCCTCACCCCCGCCCCGCAAAAAGCTTATTATACTGTCAACTGGCTTCCTAACTACAACCAGGGGAGAGAGCTTATATACTGACTCCAGAGCTCTTTTACTGCTGGAAAGTGTCCATGATTTCTCCAAGCTACTGCTGCATTTCATTTCTCCAAAGAACTCATAATAAGATGGGCAAAGCTCCAAGAAAGAAAGAAAAAAAGGAACCTGAACAACTAACTGAACTAACTGTACATTTCCCCCAGTTACTTTCAGTCGCTGGCAAAGGCCGAGACCGCGGGATTGTCATGCAATTTTACCAGTGGTCCTTTTCCATACTACTTAATAAAACAGCAAATAAAACACAGATTCATGTCAATTAGTCTGGAAAGGGAGAGAAAGGGGAAATGTCTGCTGTTGCTGGTAAAAGATGTGTCTTACTTCATGTTCTACCCTTGAGGCGTTAAAAGAAGTGGGAGAGTTGGAGGAAAATCCTCATTTAGAAAAGGGTACATGCTGTTCCACTTAAATGGAAACCACTTGTGGGCCTTGTTAATTCTGGAAGACGGAGAGAGACAGCGAGAAGAGACGAGAGAAGAGAGAGAATGAGAATGCACGGAGAAACAGGCGTGTATAATAGGCCAAGTGAACCATGGTTTGTTTATGGGCCCATAACTGGGTCTAGAAGCATTGTAAGCCTTAATTTATTAATGTTTGCAAAGCAAGCCGAGATCCTTGGATGGAAGGCTCTATTGAAGTGTAACATATTATTGCTTCAACTCAAGTAAATGGGACTGAGACAAGTAGACTAAAAGGAGAATGTACTTCAAAAACAAGGGTGTCTGTGCAGCTTTGTTGCAGTTGAAAAATTGTTTTTATGTTGACAGGCTTTATCAGCTATTTACAACATGCCTTTTTCTCCCCTTTGTTAGAAGAGTTCATATCCTTTTTGGCAGCATATCCACTGGCCCCAAGCCTGGGCAAACAAAACTAGGGTCTCGACATTTGCTGATTAAGTCATTAGGGACCTATCACTTGGTAAGACATGCATTCGTTTTCTCTTTGGCTTTTTTGGAATTTCTGTCTCAACGCACTGTGGACTTTCCCCCTTACATTTAGCCAACACTTTAACAAGTCAGAGAGAGCTCAGACGACTGCACAATCCACCCAGTAACTCAGAAATATTGCACTGAAGCTATAATGCAAAAGTCCCTTGACTCGGTGGTATTAAATATTACTTCCAGCTAGGCAGCCAGTACCACCCACAATTCTTACTCCCAATTTTTGAGTTAATGACTCATGATAAACCATGGTTGATGGGGACCCGAGGTCTAAAGCACGATATTTACAGCTTAAGTTCTATAAAGTTAGTAGGTTATGTCAAGCTACAGCATCCAAGTGACTGTAAATGGAGCCCTGCACAGCAAGTAAATGGCTAGATTGGTTACAGCCATAAGGAATTGATCTGTCTGAAAAATGGGCTACGAATCATAGGATTAATGCTCCAATTCCAGCTGTGCCGCATTGTTCATTTCCCTCCAGCTCTCTAACAAAAAAGAGGTTTCTCCTCCTCTGGAGGCCAGAAAAACTTTTATTAAAATCTTCATACAACTTTTGTAGCAGAAGTCCTGTAAAAGCATCATGAGAAAAAAATGCAGGATTCATAAAGAAACCAGTCTATAATTTCCTTTCGATCTGGCATTCATTTCAAAGTGGTTACCAACCCTGCTATCCTTAGCCAGCTCCCTTCTCCATACAGACTTGGAGTGGTAGGGGTGGAGGTGGAACGAAGACTGCATCTGCGTGTGCGCGCATGTGCACACATGTATGCGTGCGTGCATCTGTGCACACACTTATGTATGTGCATGTGAAATAGAGCATACTGTGGAAAACTGAAGGGGGAAAAAAAATGGGAACAATTCCAAAACTGCAGCTGTGCTGGCCCATTAAAAAGCTGAAACTCATTCTACTGTTCGACCTCATGCTTATCACCACATAACTATTCATCAAAGAAATTTCTGTGCAATTAATTAAATTATTCCCCTGTCTGTGCCACAGAGTCGTTATTCCAATATCAGCTTTCACTTGCACTCTCTTAAGCTCATGTCTGTATGCCAAGTGACATCTCCAGGGTTGTCCGGTCTCAATAAAGCTGTGCTCCTCACCACTCACACAAGCTATCATTTCTCTTTTTTATTGCCATTTATTTTCCACTAGGATTTCGCTGCCAGTATATTGGCAGGACTTCCAGTATATGGATGTAATGAAATCTACCACAGACACTTAACATCAGGTCAGGCTTGAGCTCGGCTCATGTGAAGCTGTAATATGATAAACAAATGCTTCCAGGAGGCGAATTTTATCCACTCAAAAATAGAACGTGGTATCCTTTGGTACCAAGTCCAGAACTAGCTGGGAGTCCTTTAAAAAACCTTGCGATAATTTATAGCTTATGCCTGAAACGTATTTAACACAAGAAATATGAGCTATGACAAAGGTTCCTTCTCATCTGTCAGGATAGGCTTCTACTGGAGGTGGGGAAAAGTGACAAAGTTTGCTTGTTTGGTTTAACAACAGTCTTGATAGCATGCCATGGACTCAGTGTACCAAGATCTGGGTGACCTGATACCTATCTGTCGAATCCTGAACGGATTTACCAACCCGAAAATGAAAATGACCCAGCGTGAAATAATCCTTGGGTTTTCTTGGAACTCGTGCCAAACTTTGATTAGTTTGTATGTTCCACCCCATCCTCCGACCACCGTTCACTGTCGGAGTAAATCACACGGTGGCACCTAACCGTCTGCACGTCTCTAAGCAGCAGTCGGAACAATTGTCAACAACGTTATAATCTCTCAAAAGGACAACGGCGGAGTTGCGTGGAACTCATGTCCCAACCATCTTCAATGGATCCAGAGTGTAGAAATGGAAGACAATTTTCCAACAGGAAATTGGGTTTGTTGTGGTTGGGGTTTTTTTGAAGAGAGGATAATTAAGCAATAGAATAGCTTATAACAGGACAGTAATTTCTCCATTACTCAGGAGTCTTTAAAGCAAGACTAGATAGATTTCCTGCCAAGGTGCTTTATAGCTGAACCACAAGTTACTCAATACAATGAAGTGAACGCCTATGGCTTGCATTGTGCAGGGACAGGGAGTCAGACCAAATGAAGACCATAATGGCTCCTCTCATGCCAATTAAACCTGTACATCTCTCCATCTCAAAAAACCTGGATACCAACTTGGCCTTCATCAAAAAAGGAACACAAATTTGGTGTCCCGCACCTACTGCTGAAGTGGTGGCAGATCCACTTCCCAAAAGCATTCCCAGGTTTGGAACACGCACTCCGCCCTCACTCTGGTGGCATAAAAGAGCTCACAATCATAATACGCATAAGCCACTTCAGAAACTTGGCCATTAAAAACATCAGTCATTCATGGGAGTCTGTTCCTCATATGCGGAAAAAAAAATTGGACACAGTACAATGCAAACAAACTACCAGAGGGAAGAGAGAGTCTTTAGATTGTAAATGAAGTCCGGACCTTCACCACAAATTAAGCAAAAAGAAGATACTTGAAAAGATATGAAGTGACGTTTGGCACCCATTTCCCACTGGTTTTCCACACGAGTGCAAACCCTGTGATTTCAAAATTACCTCTCATAGATTATTACAGTTCAGGAGTAGTTCTGATGTCAATTGTCAAGCGCCTTTTCACTGGGAAAAGCCCCGTCCTCACTCTGTGTCCGGTGCCAGGGGAATATCACAAGAACAAAGGTGTCTGCCTCTGGAGGAGAAGTTGCAAGATAGGGTCCTTAAGGGCACAGTGGGCAAGGCATACAGTAGAGCTCAAGGCCAGACTTTCAAGTACTCAGTACCCATGCATCTGACGTCACATTTTCCGATTATTTCAATTTCTATTTCATCACCTAAATAAAGGCATCTTTTCTTAGGTGCTCAGCTCCTTCAAGTCCCACTCTGAATTTTACATTTTCAATAGAAAGGCACTGAAGACCTGGAACTTGGTTATAAGGATGGTGGGCCATTTTCTTTTCCTCTCTCTGAACTCACTTTAAGGATTTTCAGTCTTTTCAATCAACTTTCAGACTCTAATCTAACAAACACCTCCTACACCATGTAGAACTATAATTAGAACCGGCAATACAGGGCACTCAATCACTATTAAAATCGGGTCTTGGTGAAGACCACAGAAATTCTGCCATTCATTCCAGCAGGATCAGGATTTGGTACCACATACCAGGGGTGTGCAAAGCAGGCCATATTCAATTTGGATTCGGCCCAAATCAGGGACAGCGATTCGATTAATTGATTCAGATCATTGGCCCCGATTTAATTCAGCCGAATCCAAATCCGAAGATTCGACGCTGATTTGGAGAATCAGCAGTTCAGCCATAGACGCAGCTTTAAAAGTGTTTTCTATATACCTTGAGGAACCAGGTGTGGCTCATGAATGCTGCAATGGTGGGGCGAATGAAGCATCCCACAGGAGCATGGGGGGCGCCCCCTGCGTGCTCAGTGATTGACCCCAGGTGCCTGACCGAGACCCTGGAGGCACCAGCTGCCAAGGCAAGGGGGCACAGGGGGGCTCCCCGGTAGTGCTTCTGGTCCACTTCTAGGTCTGCTGCCAAGCATGCCGGGACCCTCCCACACCCCTGTGGGACACTCCATGCGCCCCACCATCGCAGCATTCATGAGCCGCGTGCTACCTCGAGGTATGTAGAAAAAACATATAAAGCTGTCTCTATGTCCAAATCGCCAAATCTTTCTTAATCGATTTGGAGGGCTCCATTTCGATTCAGAGAGATTAAAGGGTCTCCTGATTCAATTTGGATTCAGAAGTTGGGCCACTGAATCGGGCCAAATCGAATCAGGGACCAAACCTTCGCACAGCCCTACCACGTACATATATTGCTACATTATTTCAATTCTTTGGCCGAGTCCTGGTTTCCTCGGGCACATTTCATTACTGGAACAGTTTTTTCCCCCCCAAAATAAACATTTTTCAACTGCTTTAGTTACATTAGTGGAGGGGCACCCAGCAGCAGGGGCACCTCCCATGCCACAATACCCCAGCCCCAGGGGCCATAGGCAACTGAAATTGGCCCTTGCTGGCTGGGGTGTGGGGAGCACTGGCCGGTGCCATCCTTTGTGGTTTAGCGGAGGTTCAGCGATCGGCCGCTGGGGACCCCTTCCCATCGGTGATTGGCTGCTGGTGCCCCCCACAGACCCAGAAGGCACCAGTTGCCCATGCCAAGGGCTCAAGGGTGTGGTGGGGGGGGTGAAATCCCTAGGGCCTGAGGACAGAGGCAGCTGCAATCCCTAGGGCTCACAGATTTCATGCTGGGCATTGGGCAGCCCTGGGGCTTGGAGCCTTGTCAGCTGATGGGGCTCCCAGCTGCAGAGGAGACCCTGCTACCAGTGCAATTAAAGCTTGACAGCAACCAGCTATAAAGTTGGTACACATTTTCAAGGTCTAACTTAATAGCTGGTTGGAGCTTTTTTCATGTGATAGCTACTTTGCACATGTAGCTGGTCTGAAGATAACCGTGAAATACCTGTAACATGTAGAGGGGGCCCGCGGAAGAATGCACAACTCTCATGCACCACGAGGGTTATGCTTCCCAGAAGTGCAGTAGGCTAAATTGGAGAGGGAACCTGAATCCTTTGGAGCAGGACTTCAGGGAGAGCTGCAAAAGCAACTCTTTTGGAAGTGTAAGGGGACAGAAAGCCTTCAGATTTGCCATCTGTAGGGTCTTAGAACTAGGCTGTACTTCATGACAAAAGGGGTTTTTTTTTAGGGTTTTTTTTAACGCTACCTTGTTATGATTTCTTTTTCTTGCTATTAAGAAGATGAGCTTGCTGTCTCTGGCTGACGAGTCACTTTAAATGTTTTCTTCATTGGCTGCTAAGTCTCCGGTGGCTATGGAGAAATGACTGGGCTGCATCAGCCCGGCTTTCATCAACGTGTGGCTCTTCACTGTTCAGTGACAGGCTGAATGCCACATCACAGAAAGCAACACTGTGGCAGCAGCCTACGCAGAACTCCAGTGGAGAAATCACTCTTGCATGCAATCTTATTCATTTTGTAAAAACCATAACATATTCAGTTGACAAACAATTCTGCCAAGTGGCTCTCCTACAAGTTGCTCATGTCAACAAAATTAATGTGACATTTACAACTATTTTGAGGATAAAATGAAGTTGCTTAAATTATTCCGTGGAAGCAACATGAGACAGAATTATTCAGTTGACAAAATCTAATTAGGTGTAAATTATTTCAGGTTATATGAATTATAAAACCTTTCACAGATAAGTATTTGAACTCAAACTCAGGGCTCAGTGTGCTATGGTGAATTAATATGCTGGGCACCTGTTTTTCAGAGCTAGGTTTCAATCTGGGACAAAGTCGCAAGGGTAATTAATTTTCTTTCTCTCCGCCCTAGACTGTGTTCATGTACTCACAGCCACGCATCTCATTTACAGTATACATTTTACCATGGTTGAAAGGCTCTCTACTGATAGGAAAAAACAAAAAGACTAAAGGTTGGTCACCAAATGCTAGAAGCTGTCTCTTATACCAGTTCTTCAGACAGAACTGAGGCACCGCGTTGCTGATATGACACCAAGCTGAGCCTGGTACGTGCTGGAAAGCTTGAGAAGTGGTATCTTAAGGCATATGTGATAGTACTGGTTTAATGGGTCAGTCCTGCAAGCTGCTGAGCACTACTCCAAGGAAGCACTCATACCCATGCCTAACTTCAAATCCATGCATAGCCCATGAATAGGAGAGATGGGGGGCCCTCCATGTGCTCAGCGGCAATCCCATAAGTGGACCAGAAGTACTTCCAGTCCACTTCCGGGTCTGCCAGGAAGCATGCAGGGGACCCCCCCTGCTCCCCCTGGCCAAGCAGTTGGCTGTGGGGGGACCCCGGGTGACTCCCAAGACCCAGGAGGCACCAGTCGTTGAGCCAAGGGTGGGGCGGGGGGACCCCCCCCCCCATGTGCTCCCTGGCAGACCCGAAAGTGGACTGGAAGTGCATCTGGTCCACTTCTGGGTCTGCTGCTGAGCAAGCTGGGGAGCCTCCTGTGCTTCCGTGGGATGCTCCATGCACCCCAGCATCACAGCATTCACGAGCTGCCTGGCACCTAGAGGTACGTAGAAAAAACACACAAAGCTGTGTCTATGTCCGAATCTTTCCGAATCTCGCCAAATCGATTCAGAGGGTTCCGATTCAATTCAGAGAGATTAAAGGGTCTTCTGATTCACTTTGGATTTGGAGATTCGGCCACCGATTTCGGCAGAATCTCCACTGAATCGAATCAGGGATCGAAGCTTCGCACAGCCCTACTATAGAAGAGCTCATCCTGGGAACGCAGGTGTTATAGTAAATGATATCTGAGCTTCCTTGTTGCTTTTAGGATGGAACGTTTCTAGCAGCTGGTTAATTAGTGTCCTACAATACCCCGTTAAAAAGTTCATAATAAATCATGCTACGAAATATTTTTTGGATGCTGCCTGAAAGTGGCTGTAACTGTGTTGCTATTGAGTCTATTTGGCATGCCAGAGACTCTTTAAATTGGTGCAAATGTAAGAACGTCTGCCCATTTATTTTTAATCTTTACCACCGTGGATAACAGATTCTGTCCCCACCCAGGAGGTTCAACTATGCACGTTAGCTCTTGATGGCAGCCCTACCTTTATTTTTCTCTGCCCAAATTTTTTTTTTTGCTTTTTTCCCCGTCCCCAAAACTCAATATGAACTTGAAAACCTTATATGAGCTGGAACTGCTAAGTGTTGCCTAATTCTTATGACCTCTGAGAGCAAAAGCTCTCAGGTGTCTGAAGATTGTCTACCATTCCCCACATCATCTCTCTCTCTGCAGAGCAAAACTCTGAAAGCAATTATTTAAAAGAAACACATACATGTATAAGTAATCCCTAGAGTTGAGATGAGCCCAACCCCGAGGTACAACCGCTCTACCCTTTTCACTGGGAAGTCCCAAAACTTACTCTTAAGATCTTTGGTTTGGGCCCTTGTCAGTTAATCACATATCAAAACTTCACTAAAAACAACGTTCAAAGCTGCCTGCCTTCCCCCTTCGATTTCTATGCCGAATTCTCACACATTATTGATTTCATTTCTTTGAAAACGCTGTCTCCACAGACTGAGTTTTTCTGTTATTTACAAAAAAAAGAGAGCTCTACTTTTTTTTTTTTTAATCAGCTTGTAATGAAAATATTAACAATGCAAACACACGTGTGCATGCACACAAAAAGAAAAAACCCAAACAAACCAAAACCCAGGAAGGGTCTCCACGAGCAGGTAAGAATTCAATTACCATTCGCCATCTGGGATACAAACTTCTCCAAACTTTCTCCGAGTTCAGACCCAAGTGCTAGTTTGATCCAGAATCTCTTAAAAACATTGAAAACATTTCTTATTAATTTTATTTACCACATCCCTCTCCTTCTTAAGGGAGTACATTAAGTAAAAGGCTTGATTTCCCATGGTCTTGCATTGTGTGCAGCCAACACCGCCTAGGTAACTGGACTTGTGTGCATGTACATGCAAACTGGAACTTGTACAACTAAACAGATCACATAGATATCTATCCATCTTTCTTGCTCTCCAACTTTTTTTTTTTTTTAAATAATCTTGGTTCTAGTCATGAACTTAGATGACAAGAGAGATAAAGATAAGGCAAGATAAATCCACCGCAGCATGTTTCTATCTTTGTAACAAGAACCAGTGGCAGTGAGAAAGATCTGAGGATAAATACAAATCTGTTGTGGTTCAGTAACCTTCACTCTGCTGTAGCTGATAACTGTATTTTTAAAACGGCTGTGGGTGGCAGGCTCACATCTGGACTCATGTGTGCCCACATTTTTCTGCTCCCCCCCCCCCATTTACAAATAACGTGGGACAATGTTTAAGGTCTACAAAATTAACAGGCTACCCCTGGCCCTTTTAGAAATGTCTTGCCAATGGAGAGAGCGGAGCATTTTACCCAACAGCTAAAGGTCCTGCACGCAGTTCTCATCACCGCTAGCTTTAAATCTGCAATGCAGCAATGCTGATGAGGGCAAATAAATAAATAAATACAACCCAAACCCCAGAACAGAGCAGGAAAGGGTATTTGTTACTGTAAAATTATTCCCTCCATTTTGTCAATGCTCACTCCCAATTCTGTGAGAGTTAAAGGCTGCCAAGTAATAGGCACTGTAGAGTTTTCCCTTGGGTTGCAGCCAAGGCCACTAACCCTGCTATTAGAGGCCTGACAAGCTTTGTCAATGCAATCTGCTGAATGCCGTGAGTGACAAGCGATCAATATTCTCCACTCTCATGGGTCATCACAGGTGACAGAGGCCTAAGTAATAAAACAGCCCTGGCTGCCTCCTCTAACTTAAATGCTTCCCCAGCCACAATATTTCTTTTTTGTCTAAGCGCCTCTAGCTAAATTTCTCATAGATCGAACCATCTGATGGGGTAGAGGTTCTGAGGAATTGCAATGTGTCTGAATTGATGCTAGCCAGTGAAAGCTCAGTAGACTGGAGAAATAGGTTCAAATAAATCGAAAATGACTAGCTACAGAGTTGTAATCTGCCAGCATCAGGCCCTGTAGCAACAAGCCAATATGAAAAAAGCATGCTGACAATGGAACAACACCAAGCCACCTGCCGACTGAGAATCAGCTTCCCATTTTTATATCATTCTGAAGATTGTCACAAAGAAAGAGCCTTTCTCTTTGTAAACTGTTCTAAGCGTTACTGGGAGCGACTATATAAAACTGTGCCACCGTGTTAATAGAAAAGTAAGGAGCACAGTTTTATATCATCATACATTTGAGCAAAATACTGTACAGGGTTGGGAAGATTACCATGAGCACTGGCTACAGGGTCCCTCATCTAAACTTAGGTCAAGCACCTGCTTTTTAAATATAAAAAGAGCTCACGCAGGTTTTACAACGTCACGGAAACGGGCCTTTAACTCACGTACACTGCACACGTACCCATGACACCACAACATACCCATGACACCAATGTTTGGACTAAGAGCTGAACCTTGTCCAGAGTTTAAGATGCAGATTTTCACCCACCTTTTCGCCCAACAGGCTTCAGCTTCACTACACCCTTGGGAGCACAGGACAGCATTATACACCATTTCGCTGACAAGGACACGAAGATAAAAAAACACAGCCGATAGGAAAACCGGAAACAAAGCCTAACCGATTCCAATTCCTTACCCCAAAACAGTAGTCGGCAACTGTTTCAAGTCATGGGCCAGAACAACCAACCCAGTTCGGGTCTGAGGCAGCTGGCATTCCCATCTGACTTCCCTGCTTTTTTCAGCCATGGATGTCCTGCCCCCACCAGCTGTGGCATAAGCACAGCTGCCAGCTGTTTGTTCTTGGCACAGTCCTCATTGCCTGCCCTGGTGTAGACCCAAGCAAAGCCTGCAGCTCTGTGGACAAGATTCGGTCCCTGAGCCCTATGTTGCCAATCCATGCTCTATACAATAAACATTGAATGCGTCCTAGGGCCTTTTCTAGGGCAAGAGTGCTGGCTATAAAATTCATTTCGAATGGGTGGTACCATGATACTGTGGCTTAGTATGTCCTGTTTGGAAATAACTGATGTGTGTTTACTCACTGCTCCCAAGAACTAAGTCAGCTTGGAAAGAGACCAAGGCATTGACTTGGGGTCACAACGGTGAATACTTCTCATTTAAAGAAAATTGAAAAAAGAGCTAGTGATCCTTAAAGTGTTCTTCATTCTGCAGTTTTATTCTTAGAATAATTACAAAACTGATTTACATACCAAAAGAGGAACCCAATGCTCTATTAAACCAGTACGGTCCCCTGTGATGCTTGCAGAGCTGATAAGCTGAATTAGTAGATTTATTATTTATACATGGGCATTTAGCTTTGAAAGCAAAGTTTGAAACGTGTTAAAGCAGCAGCACACTACAGCCCATCCGATTGGGTGGAAATCCTTTTGAGGCTGCCAAACAAACAACCATCTATCCACAGGAATTGAAGGTATTTTAATGGTAGAGGTTAATGTGTGGAGACAGCAAGTCTGCAGCAATAAATGATTGAATAGTCAGACTGCAATCTGGAGTACGCAAGGAAAAAATAGATGTGACAATGCATTTCGTACAAGGAAACTATTCCTAAAATCAAGGCCCAAGTCAGGTGGTGTATAACAAACAAGGTGGTATGTTAATCTGGAATCTGGTTCACCAACAAACTTGACCGTTGGCCAGTTAAACCAGATGGACAAGCAGTGGAGAACAGCATGTGGGTAGGATACTTCTCAGATCACAACAACCCTTCCAGTGAGTCGTCACTTCCAGCTGCTTTTCTAAGCAATTAAAGAGACAACTCTCCTGTTTGGTCAGTCCCACAGATCGATGCTGAAGCCAGGCTATACTGTACGGGCAACATTCAGATGCAAATCAACAGACATGCATAAAAACCACTCTGTTGGAAAAAACATTTCGCTCCGTGATAGCAATTTCATGGACAAGATGGCAATGTGGATAACCAATTCAGGACATGCCGCAAATCACGGGGAGTCGGGCTAAAAGACAATTTTCTGACACACGTCAATGGCTGACCCAGGCCTGGACGTGCAATACTACCATCAAGTTCTAGAAAGCCATGTGCCTTACCTTGTGATCTTACCTTTCACCTAGTATTACTGTATAGTATATTCTTTTACCGAATGCCGTGCTGTAATAATTCTCTATTGTGGCAGTAAGTTTCGGCAATCATGTTAAGCGGTGGTACACATGACAATGAGAGAAAAGGTTATGAAGACTTTTTAACACAATTCTGTCTGCTGTTGACCTTGCCCCTCCCCCCTCCCAAAGACTCTCCAACTCTGTTTAGTGGAATTAGTGGCATCATGAACTGAAAAAACTTAGTATAATGCCCTGGGAGGACAGCATGCCTTAATCAGCTCCCATTTGACTGACTGCCTTAAATCATGACATTTCCAAAGGATATCTGAAGTTCAGACCAGGTTAGCTTTCCATTCTCTAACCCAGTCACTATCTAACTTTTCCTACTCTCTGGCCTCTGAGGAAGGCTTTTTCCTTTACTAAAGATACTGCTTCAGCTCCATTTAAAAATAGAAAATTAAAGCAGTATGGCTACAGTGATCTGATACCATCTCACATAGTTCTTAACAACCTAATTTATTACTGATGATGTAGTCATTAGTGTACTCTGAACACGCTTTCTACACTTCTTTTTAATGAAAATAACTAGGGAGGCTCTTTTCACTAGCCTCAGAAAGTTGTCCCCCAAGAGACTCAAGTGTCATCTTCTCTTAGATTTATCCAAGGCCGGGGGAGATCTTTTAAAACATATCTTCTTGCTATTCTTTTAAAAGATGGTTCCCTTGATGCTGAGACTTGAAACTGAAGCCTATCTTGTTACTGAGAATTAACTACACCAAAGCAATCGCTATAAGAGCTGTTACAGTACAACTCACTTGCCATGTTCTGTTTTCATCCGCTTTCTTCTCAAATGTTTATATGACTATGAATTTACTATCCTCATCTATTATTTCCTTCATCATGAGATGTGTTATGTTCCTGGCGTATTACAGGAAGGCAAGAGGGAGAAGGAAGACTGCAAAGGATACAGCATGTTTCCATGCCACTGGGACCAGTCCAGGGAATATCCAAGGAAGAAAGAAGAACGGTGGAGAAAAGAAATGACTTTGAATCTATCCAAATCCTTATATGGGATGTTGCCATGACTGGAGGGAAATCTGCCGGCAACTTTTTGAGAACTGCTCCCCTTCCCTCCCTGTGACTGAAGTGACCCCTGATGCACTGGGCTGCAGAAGCTACCAGCATGGATGGATTCTGCGTTCTTAGATAGTAACCATGCTGGGTTAAACTGAGCTGATCCTGCTCTGACCAACTCAGCTACAACAATGCATGAGATGCAGCCTCCTGGAGTTACCAAAGAACAACCACCTGGTAGCATGGAGCTTTCTAGCAGGCCTGTGCGAAGCAGCTAGTATTCGCTTCGGATTCGGCTGAGTCGGGGGACAGCGATTCGATTCGGTGATTGGAATCACTGTCCCCACTCGATTCGGCCAAATGTGATTCGGAGATTCAGCTGCTGCCGCATCTCCAAATGGCGCAGGCCAGGCCCAACCCCTGCCCGCTCTCCCAGCCCAGCAATGACTGCCCCTCCCACCCCAGCTCCCAGCACTTGGGGAAAAAACCCCAGACTCAGGAGGTGCTGCCAGGTGGGGGGCAATCCCTGCTACCCACCACTGCCCCATGCTTCATGGGGGGGCCGGAGCTGGGGTGGATAGGGCCCCTCTGCCCTCTTTCAGTCCTTCCTTCCCCTCGTAATTGCCAGATCCTAGTCCAGCTCCCTGCTGCAGCCACCAGGGACTGCCCGAATCATCAAAGCTCTCCAAATCTTTCCAAAGATTTGGAGAGCTTCCAATCAATGCGGACCTTTTTACTGGTCCTCGGATTCAGAGATTCGGCCACCAAATCAGGCCGAATCTCCTCCGAATCAAATCACCACCCGAAGCTTCGCACTGCCCTACTTTTTAGGTATGAAGTTGGGAAGGAGCACAGAAAATAACACAAATACGTTTAAACTGAAGTGTGGCAAGGATGCTACAGTATGCCTAAAGCTGAAAGATGGGCATTGGGTTTGACTGAGGGGCAACTACAAGGAAAATTAAGTCAGCAATAGTTGTAAATCAGTCATTTTAAAACATAATAGCTTGAGAAACTGCTTAAGAAAATGAATCCTCATTAACTTAGAAACAAGCTACGTATCAGCCATGTAAATCCATCATGCAGGTGGAAGCTCAAAATTCTGGAGGACCTGAATTCAAAAGTTTCTATAAAGTACGGACTGTCTGGACACGGTACTCACCTCTGTGAGTTAATTATGGTAGTAACCAGCCATCAAATACTAAAGGGAAATGAAGGTGACATCTTTTAACTCTTATGAAAATGTAACTGGTAAGCTGCTTTATTTCCAGTATCAATCCACTTCAAAGAGCTGTAGTCTTCCAACATAAAAATGCAATTCTGAGAATTAATTTGCCAGATCTTAGCCTAGGAGCAACTTTTTAATTTTTGTGTTTTTCCTTTTATGGATTTATAGCAAATCCGTATTAACTTGCAGTTCAATTTCCTTCTTTAAAGGATATCGTTCAGAGCAGGAAAAAAGACAAACAAACTAAAACTCTCTCAAGTGTAGGAGCTTGGATACAATAAACCATTCAGTTAGAAGGAAATTCAGCTCAAGGCAAATATTCCTTTGTTAAGGAGTAGATGTGCTTGCTTCTGCAGGTGTTACCAGCTTGCATGACAGTTTATATACTTCTGCTATAATTCCTGTGTTATACACTAGAAGCCCAGTTAAATGTGCCGTTAGCCTTCACTCTAAACTCCTTTCATATCCGTGTTTACCTAAGCTGCCACTATTTGAACATATATGTTTGTGATCTAATTCACCTGAAGCACTGCTTAGTCTTACAGGAGTAAGACAAGGACATCCCATATGGCAGCAAGGTATAAAACGCTCCTCCAATGCAAACCACCCATGACCTCTGTGATAATAAATTCTTCTGCAAATGACTGGGCAAAGTCCTAGAGACTGTGTGCAGTGAAGATAAACAGCCCTCTTTGTCCTCAGGGCCAGAAGCAACCATTGTATAGAGCTTGCCCAAAGGATTAGCACTGTCATTATTATTTGTGTTATATGAGCTATTTCAGGAGCTAATTGACCCCAGCACAAAAGCCGGGTGAGGAAGGCTTTTGTATCTAATAGAATGAGCAATACAGAAAAAGGGTAAAGTTCTTTGAGCAATTGGGCCACAGTATAGAGAGACTGACTCAGTTTTAGCTGACAGCGTCAAGCAAGGCATTTCTTATCTCCCCAGTTAGCACTAAATCAGCCAATATAAATGAGCCCATGACAGGATACGGAGAAATGGGACTTGCTGAAAGGATAACTGAGGATAACTGCCTTGTGAAGCATAAATATTGAAGATGCCCAGAGTCTTCCATTTTTCAGAAGGATGCATAGCTGGGCCCGTAAACGTACGAGGGGCCCTGTCCACTTCTGGTAACAAAATGGCAAATAGATCAGGTACTTTTATACTGACAATCATAATCTTCTCCTTCCCTGCATCAGGTGGCTGAGAATGGGGAGGATGTTGTCATAAAGTAAATCAGTGGGGTATTAAAGCACTCCTCTATTAGTTCTGAAGGGTTCAAATCGGGAAAATTGTGGAACCAGATGTTTGAGGAGAAGGGTGTATTAGATATATTGCAAGAGATCACCCTAAATTAAGGGGCACTAGAGATCACCCTAAATTAAGGGGCACTTGCTTGCTTTTATGGCTCATTCAGCAACAAAAGCAGGGGGGAAGATTTGGAGAGAAACTTGACACATATCTAGACTCATTATAATGACAGTAAATGTCTAAATAAGACTAATAAAGGATGACCACATCTCCGAAGATGAAGGCTAGAAGAGATATATACAGGCTAAGTAATTAAATAGATACAGCCATGAGAGACGTCTATCCTGAAATATTCTGGGGAAATCCCCCAGGGATGATAGGCCGGTTCTTTGGAACAATCAAAGAGACGGTTTCCCTAGGAGATTCCATCCAAAAAATTTATATTGGGCCCAGTGAATGCTAGAAATGACTGAGAGTCAGATGCATATGGTAATATAGTGTACATATTTAAAATACTGTTTTATCCAAGGTCCTTAGACCCATTAATGAGCCCATCCCCTGTGAGGAGAGGACACACACACACACGTGTATTTCAGACAGGGTAATGAGATACAGAGAAAGACGAAAGACACGGGATTTCTCTCTAAGGTCACACTGATTCTATGGCAGAGCTAGAAACTCAACCCAGCCCCCAAGGTGAAGTACCTTGTACTACGAGTTGCCTGTTCTACAGCCGTGATGCTCAGACTTCTTCCATGGAAGGCCAGATGGGTGGTGCCCAGTCGGTCCATCCGCCAGATCCAGCTGGTAGTCCTGATGCAAAGCCCAGGGCGGGCGCAGTGGATTCTCAGGGGGCAACCTGGCCCCACAGGGGAAGGGGGCTTGACCTGGTCCTACAAGAGATGGGAGGTTGTGGGGCCCTGCCCCGTGGGTGGAAATGGGGTGTGGCTCAGCCACAACATAGGCATGCACAGCAAGGGGGGGGGTGGGGAGGTTGCAGGGAAGAGGGTGGCCTGGCCCCATGCAAGGGCAGGGGATATAGCCTGAACCCAATACAGCTGCAGAGGGAGGTGGCATGGCCCAGGCCTGCAGAGGAACAGAGGACAACCTAGACCAGAGGTTCTCAAACTGTGGTCCACGGACCACTGTTGCTCCACAAGCTCCATTCAGGTGGTCCACAGAAAGGCTGAGGAACAATCAAGAATATCTGTGCCTGTAAGGTAAGACTACTGATATTAAAATATGGGTTGTGTGCTTTGATTTGTAGAACAAAAACAAGTTTATTAAGTGCTCCGCCAAGATCCTCAGCAATTTTCAAATGGTCCACGAAAAAAAAAAAAAGAGAACCACTAATCTAGACAATCTACTTGTACCGGTAGAGGAACGCTGGTTTAGGGTATTACATTATAAATAAGCAAAGTTGGGAAACGCCTGAATACAATTTATATAGGACACTATGCTACGCATTAAGCAGGCAGCCAGTAGCATATGAAGGCATGCATACACACTTATTACTCCTAAAATTAATTGGCACCCATAATTATTTCTGGCCATTTAATGTAAAAAAGGATGGTTACAACAGGGAGGGAGCTAAAGGAGGATGAACTACTTTGGTGTGTGCATTCACACCTGACCTGTATAACCTGATCCTTTTGCATTTTCTAGGACAGAAATAATAACAGCTGTAAGGGTTAAAAGTGGTCACCGTTCCCAGATCCCTTCAAACAATACAAACCCACTTACCAAAGGTAATTTTTTAAGCATACTTATTTCCGTGAAGCAAATCCAGTGTGTAATTCCTGGATTAGTCCGGAAACTAAGAAGCTTTTTGCTTTCAGCAAAGTTAGTTTCCATTTCAAAGTTTAGTTAATACAACTCAGATTAATCAAAACACATACTTTTGCACGTCGGACCATTTATTACATTTAGGCAGAGCGACAAACCAAATCACGTAAAACAAAATAAATAAAATGCAAAGTAATCCTCTGTCAGCTCTAGAATATTTCCTTCAAGTCGTACACATGATAGAAGAGAAGGATGAAGAATTTGGGGGTCAGGTGTTGAGGCTAGGGGAGAGGTGCAATAAGACAAGTGAATTCGGCATTACCATCCTCTCTAATGTCTCAGTTCCTACAGGAGAGATTTTGCCTGTTCAGCACATATGGCAGTCAGATGACTTGCAAACATAGGGAGTCCTACCTCACTTTGTATAGGCTTTATAAGCTAAGAAGAGAATGAGGCAGGGCACCTATATAGCCCCATCTTGTTCAGTACAGGTCACATCCTGATCAACACCACAGCCCTTTTAAGTGATTACCTTAGGCATTTGTTGCTAAACAAAGTACAAGCAAGACTGTTTTAAATTCCCATAACTTAGTCTTCAACTTTTTTTTTTTTTTTTTTGACATGTGGCCAACATGCGCTTAGTGCTGCTCATATCCCACAGTCATAGACACCTGGGTTGGAAGGGACCCCAGAGGATCATCGAGTCCAGCCCCCCGCCCAGATTGCTCACGACAGCAGCATAGGGCATGCCGCTCTAGCAATGGCTACATGACATTGTTTTATGCCCTAGTATGACTTTAAACCAGGGCTTCTTAATCTTTTTGGCCTCAAGGCACTCCCTCCTCAACTTTCTGAATTTTGTGGCCCCCTGTTGAGCTAGAATCTAAATTCAAGAGAGGTACCGAAGGGAGCCTTGAGATTACACATTTTGGGAATCACTGTGCTAGCTGGAGGCCCATAAGGGTGGCAGGGGCGGGACCTAACTCTGCTGTGCCATGGCCTTTTCACTGTCTTCCCCCCCCCCCCCAATCCCGGCCTGTATCTGAGGTGGCAATGGTGGCCCCACTGGTGAGGCTGCTCCTGTGGGATCTCAGAAACCAGTGACAACTTAAACTGTCTCCATGCGAGGAACAGAGAGGATGAGCCAGGCTGCAAAGCATGGTTCCGGCCCTCTACCTGTTCAGCCTTGGGTATTGCTAGGCAGGTGCAAGATGCCCCACAGAAGCAAGAGTATTTACCTCCTCACACAGAGCTAGGCAGCGCCGCACTTTGAAAGGGATCTCACACCACTGCATTAACCCAGTTTAGATTCACCGCTTTAACCAAAAGCAGTTCCAGATACTGGAATGACAATTTCATATATGGACTAAGTACAGACAGTCAAAAAGCCCAAGGCTGAATCTAAGTTAGTCTACACTGCAGAGATTAAACCGATCAGCAAGCGAACAGACATTCACTTCCAGTTCTGGAAACGCAGCCATGTGCCTGCAGTGGCCCAGGCCAGAAGCAAGGATGCTAGAGCATGCTTCCCTGCCCGTCTGAAGCAGACAGCTTGGGCCAAGGCTAGCCTGCCCTCCCCCCTGTGAGGGGTGGTTTGTAGGGGAAGTGCAAAGCATGCCCAGAGGCTGGGACTGTGAGTTAACTTGAATCTGGAGGGGATCCGCGACAGAAGTTTCATAAGCCGATCTAACCTAAATCAGTTAAGTCTGATACTACATCCATCCAGGTTCATCTTAAACTGGTTTCAGCCATTTTGAACTTCTGTTGTGTTACAGATTTGAACCGGCTTCTGAATACTTATGTGTATGTGTATGTGTATGTGTAACTTCTGTTCCTAGCCATGGTGTAAGATGGAAGGGCTTTTTCTGGCATAATGTGTGCGTGGGGGAGTAGGAGGTGTTAAATTGTATTCGAGTGATGGTTTAGACAATGATGAAAAATAAAACATTAGACCAATCCTTAAAACACTGATGTAAGACTATAACTTTCCCTACACAAACAGTACAATGGAAGCATGTAGCAGAATTGTCAGTAGTGGACTATAACCTCTTTGCTAGAGGTATGCATCTCATACAGTTGCTTATTTTCTAGTATTGTGGTGCACAATCTCTGGCCCACGAGGTGCTGTCATATGAACCACAGGGCTTCCCACAGGTCCACAAACTAGGCAGTGGGAGAGCAGTGGCAGCATTAATGGCCACAGCTTCCACACCACTTTGGATTGTACTGGCACGAGGGGCTAGACTGGTGCAGACTGACCCCACTTGCTGACCTCCAGCCTGCAGCCCAATCCCCACACCACTCAACCGGCCCTTGGGCCTGGAAGGTTAGTACTGCTGTACTGCAATGACGCCTCAATTCTGGTTGGAGCCAGTGGACATTACAGCAACATAAACATTGAAAACGAGGTTTTTAAAAGGACAAGACCTTAAGTAGGAATCAAACTTTTCAACTGCTCAGGTCATTTTTGCTAATTCCCACCCTAAATAATGAAGATGACAAGGATGAGTAACTGTCAACATGAATGAAAAAGCAATGCATTTTTTAAGTGAAAAAAAAAAATGAACATCCACCAATGAATCATCTCTTGACACAATTTACATGACTTTCATGCTGGAATTAGCGGACTGGAAAACAGAACAGCTTGGGATTCAAAATTTACTCAGAAAAGATTACTGGCACAAAACTCCCACAAGGATCAGACCCTTAGTGAAAACAGCCAACTGTTCCTGCTCCCTTCTCAATAACGGATGAGTTCAACCACATAACACTGCTGATATTAATTTTCCTCTGCTTGAAGGTCTCGTTGGAAACTGCAAAGGCTCTTGCACAGTGGTTTTAAAATGATACGTTACTAACTACATAAGCATTTTGGGAGGACTGTTGAGTCAGTGCTGTGGTTTTCAGGCTAATACAAGCCTGTTCACCTTTAAGAGAAATTATCTTACACATTAGGGTGACCACTTTCTGAGACGCTCAGATCAGGACCTTAATGGTAGGGTTATTTAAGGATTTTCAAAGCTTCTCCCAGCTGCCTCAAACCTGCAAGATAAAGCCACCTCAGGCCAAAGCAAGGCTTGTTCATACTAAGTTTTAATCATAGTCTGTATAATACACGGCTTCGCTGCATTACTGACTGTTCACTGCATGCCTCTAAAATCAAAGGTAAAAATGCATGCTGCACGGAATGGCTTACATTAGTGCCATTAATTCCTACTTTCAGCATAATCCTTCATCTGGGAATTATTCCAAAACATAGGAGTTAATGACACTAATATAAACCATTCCAATGTAGCATGTGTTTCTTTCAATTTTATTCCCATGACTAAATGTCTTTTTAATGCACTTTTATTTACCGTGATGGAAATAGTTTTTTCTGCTCCACTCTCTCAAGTCTGGGTCTGCCACATTAACCCCTTTTGGCCAAAGCTACAGAAGTGCAGATGTATTTACCATTATGACTCCTAAGCTGAAGTCTTACCCAGACAGTCCATAATTGAACTGCAGACCTCAACTGCTAAAAAGGTCTAAGATAAACCCCACAAAGAAGCAATGTTAGTCACATGAGTGGGCTAAATAATCCTGTGGTAACACAAAGTTATGCCAGGCGGGGAAATCTGAGACTGGGACTTCAGTGGTTTTGAAATCAGCAGAGAAAGGGAGAATCATAGAAGTAACCTTGCTCTGGGCGGAGAGGGGAAGGAGTGCCTCCTACTGTTCCCTAATGACCCTACTGCTTATGGAGTAAAGAACATCTGGGTTTGGTCAGAAACCTGAAAGACTGTAGAACAAAGATTAAAACACTGGAGAAAAATACTGCACGTCCATAAAGGGGACATGGACATAAAGAGATTGCTGAAGAAGTTCAAGAAAGATGACAATTTTCCATCAGAAAAGCACCCCAAGACAAAGTTCATGAAAGGGACCATCAAAATGAACATGTCTGTATTTTTTTCCCTATAGAATAAAGCCAAACACCACTGAGGCCTTTTAAGTATGTTCTAACTTTAATTTATTCTCCTGTAAATGTGGGCATGCAGTTTTAATTCCCATGTGGATTAGCAATTATAAGAATTAAACACCTGCATCCATGAGAGAAGCCTTGATTTCCTGTACTAAACAAAAAATATGCTTCATTCCTGACCTGCATGGGTGAGAAGACAATTTGATCCTTGACTTCTGAAATATGACTGTCAACCACTCGTGATGCGTGCGCACACACACACATCCATTAGCAGAAGAGGACAATAGTTCCTAGAGTGCACATGTATGCCCCACGATACTAGCTGCAGCTTTTTAAAACCAGGAGCTATCACTGAAAGGCATATTACTAGGAGATAATGCAAGACCCATGTGAAGCCATGTGGGCTATGGGGACAGCAGCAAGGAGAGACATGGGATCAGGGAACGTCTTGTGTGGGTACATCTTTCTCAGCCAGCTGGTTGAAATCAACAGGACATAAGGTAGCCTCTTACCAGTTTTGTTCAGGTTTTCAAACAAGGCAGGCCCTGAAGAGAGGGGTAGCTAAACACACTTACTCGGACTTGTTATTTTCTTGGATGGCATGTCTGCATACTGCCCTACAACTATTGCCTACATTGGGGAATGTCTGTATTTCATGGCAGCATGGGAAAAAGAGCCACCAGGTAGAGCTCACAGACTAAAAAACTGGACTGAATTCCCTGCTCTCAAAATTCGACTCCTCGCCTCAACTGTTCCTGATCATGTCCCCTCCCCCCCCCCACTCCTTTCACCAAACCTTCTGCCCCAAACTCTTTAATTTCCTTTTCCTCATGTAGTAGCAAATATATCATGGAAGAAAAAGAAAGGCTTGGGCAAGGGTGAAAAAGCGGATAGAAAGGAAAAATAAAAATAACTTGATTTTGAAACATTAAAAAAAATTTAAAAACATAAAAAACAAACTGTGGGTGCCTATACATAAGCAGCGAGGTTGCTTTGATACGCTATAATTACAGTGTGTCGGAGCAGACTTGATTTGGAGCATGGTAATTACCATGCTGCAGATGACTCCAGCGTCACGTGCATCATCATCCCTGCCCTGAAAAATGGTGGCCAGGGCGCTTTAACTAAAGCTCATTCAACGAGCTTTAGTTAAAGCACCCCACTGCCATTTTTCAGTGCGGGGGTCCTGATACACATGACGCGCCAGCCACTTTACTTAGAGCAGCTCTCAGAATCACTCTAATTAAAGTGCCCCCCATTGCCTCCCAGAGCACGTGTATAAATGCCCTTGTCCTTAAAACGGTCTAAAATATTCTTAAAATTCCTAATCCCTTTATTTGAGCAATTCTATTCAACATACCCTTAGCAAACATTATCAAAACCAGTTTGGACAGAAACTCTTATGCGCTTTTTAAATAGTTTCATATTTGAACAAAAGCACCCATATTGGAAGTAGCTGTATTTAGTGATGCCACATTTATTTAACCTAGCAATTCAAAGGGGAAAAATCTATCTAATGAGTTATACGTTATATAAATAAAACAAAACTCTACATTTGGAAAAATGAGCAGCATAAACATGGGACTGCTGCCAGGATAACATTCTGGTGCTTAAATCTGAGTACGGCTGAGATATCCAAGGACGCTAAGAAAGATAGCTGTCCAACCAACTCCCACTGAAAGTTGATGAGATTTTTGTATACAGCTCCCTTTGGGTCTTTCAGAAAATTTAAGCTAAAGATATAGCATATTAGACCGTGATTACTATGGAGACTTCCTAACTGGTTACAGTAAGGTTCAGCGATGACTGCCTTAGGCAAAGAGCTTATTCTTTGGTATGGATGACCTCTTGGGGAAGGAAAATCTCAAAGTGCGAGCAAGTATCCAAGTCTCTGAACACCACGGATCTGCCATCACTGCTACAAGAAAATCATTGGTATTTGCAGTGTGGCATTGTTGGGAAAGGTATAGAAATACCGCAGTGATGGGCAATACAGATGCTTCTAAGAGAGAGATCGAGAAAGATGCAAGGGTGAACATGGATACAAGAGAAATAAGTCATATGGAATAACAAAAGCTGATAACCAAACTTATCGTTTTCACTAAGATGATTTTTCTTACCTTTGTCATTAATAATGAGGCCTACTCTAAGAAAGTGATTTTGTTAAGAATGTCACATTACGAACAGTCACTTGTGTTTGACTTCAATAGAGCCCCATCGATTTATACCAGCTAAGGATCTGGGCTCAGTAGCTTCAAGGACTATTTTTTATTCAAGGTAAAATTGGTAGAGATGAAAAGCATAGCTCTACTTCTATTGTGCCTTGGCCTTGGTTGCTAGCTCTACGCAAGTGACACAACTGCAAGACAGAAAAGCAGTTACAAACAGCAGCCTCACTATTTGCATCTGTAAGTTCTTAGCTAATATGCAAGGGGCTTGCCATTATTGACAGAAAAATCAAGCAGCACTGGACCACCAGATTAACAGATGAGAGGTTCATAACACAGAAACCAGACCTCTAGATTGTGGATGCATTTCTTATAGTGTTTCCAAAACCAAGAAAGCAGGATGAAGGGAGTTTGAACATAATGGTTGCTATCACAGAAAACAGGGTAAGTGTAAGGATGTGCGACTTACTGGAATTCCTGAAAGAGAGAACTGGCAGAACCCAGTATCTTTATCTGAAAAACAAATTTCTGACTTCAAGGTCACATCAATTGTTCCTAATTCCTGTTGTTGCTGCAATGTACAGAAATACAGAACTTTTGCACCCCAAGAAAATAAAGAGTGGGATTTTCAGAGGCACACAGGTGACTTTAAAGCACAAGACCTCTTAACTTCCATTGGAAACTTCTGCTTCTAAGGAAGTCAAGGTGTACTAAAAAATCCCACCCCAAAAATTCACCATTTCCTGAAATCTGGAGAACACCTAACACAGTGGAGTCACCAACCCAGGGATCCCAATCTACAGGTAAATCCTGGAGCCTCTTTTTGTAGATCCTGGGCTGGGAGGACAGGTGGGCATGCACACATGCATACAGCCATCACCCCAAGCCCCAGCAGGTCAACCTGTGAGGGAGGGAAGGGGCAGGGGCCAGATCAAGGCCGCCGCGGTAAGCGGCTGACTGTGCGGCCCAGCCAGGAGCAGGGGCAGGTAAGTGGGACCCCAGCCTAGCCAGCTGGTGGGAGGATTGGAGCCCAGGGGGGCTCCTTCCCCATCTCTGCAAGGGCAGAGGTGGCAGAGGTTGCTGCTACTGTGCCTTGAGTCTCGCTGCAACTGGCCAGGTGTGGGTGCATCTCCACTCAGCAGCAGGGACTCACGTGGGGTTGCCCCTGCCCAGGCAGGTCTGGGAAGATCTGGGCATCCAGCGGTGCGTGGTAGGGGGGCTCTCACTGCTGAGCGCAGCCCGGTGGAAGCCCTGGAGGCCCGTGCCCCCTCCCCACCCCCTGACCTGTGCCTGGAGTGAAACAGGCAGGCAGCCCGCAGCAGCTTCATCCCAAGCAGGGGTGTGGGGGCACAAGCCCTCAGAGCCTCCACCTGGTTGCACCCAGTGGTGGGAGCACCCCCCCATCCCGCCATGTGCCCCTGGACGTGGAGACTTTCAGACCTGGCCAGGCCGGGGCCTAGGACACTCCGTGGCCCAGGGGCATGTGGGGCAAGGGGCAGGGAGGGGAGGCGGGGCAGGGGGTGGTACATCCTGGGGTGACCTTTAGTTCCAAAAACTCATCTTCACCATAAAAAGGTTGGAGACCACTGACTTAACAGGATTCATTTCCCTCTTGAGCTGCATGGAAAATAAATCAGACGGCCTAAAAAATAAAAGTGTTTGACAAAACTTTAAAAAAAAAAAAAAATCCAAATAAAAAATTAGGCACATTTTCCTCATTTTTATAGGACCCTATAAGTGGGTCACTTACCCTCCTGCCTGAGATAGGTGAATCAGCTTTATTTTCAGCTTATCAGACCAGATTTATTCATCATGAATATGCCCTGTTCTCCTTTTTTTAATACCTTCTTCAAAATTCTTGACCTAGGGGGAATTATTAACCTAAGTTTTTGCTGCCGTTTTTCTCATAATTAACTAAGACTGCACTCAAAATGCGATAGGCCCTTTCTAGACACTCCAAGAGAGGCATTCCCCATCACTTAAGCTTACGGTCTAAAAATGGATAGACAAACAGAAAGACGAATGTCATGTGAGGGAAACAGCTGTAGATAAATTGGAATATGGGGTAAAGAAGACAACCTTCTATAATGAGAAGTTCAAGAAAGCCATTCAGCTGGTTACAGAAGTAACAAGGATGCTGTTTCCCTACATGCCTGAATCTAAATACCCAGTTATGAGTTGTTCGAGGCCTCTCCTAAGGATCCCCTGAGAAGCCAGTACATAAAGTGACAGAGCTGACTGTAAACATGTGCTCAGTGGGCTGATTTTTTCCCCCCAGATTAGGTCTTTAATAAAGTTGATATTTTATGTACTGCACAGTGTACACTTAAGTGATAGGTTTAACAAAATGGAAAGGAAAATAATAAGCATTCTGATCGTTCTCTCTAGCACATGGTAAACGCACATTCAGTTCTTCGTACATAGACTCTGCCTTATTTTTCCTGGAGGAAGCAACTGAAAGCACTGTACAGTGTTTCTTTGGCATTGCAATTGTATTAAGTGAGTTCCACGGATAATACCGCCTTCAAAATGAGGACAAATCAAGAAGAAAAGAAGGAAAAACTTGACTTAGGAAAGTTTTAAAAATACAGGTACAGGAAGGTCTTTTTAGATGGCAGGAAGTGCAGAGGCCCATGCATCAAGAGGCAAGACCTATAAAAGTACAGAGAGAAGAAGCCAATGGGAGAAGAGTAGCATGTATTGTTATTTTCCTTCTCAACACACTACCTTCGCTTGACGGGAAAGCAGGGCCTTCACTTAGAAGTTTGCATGCTCACAGGCTTGTTTAAAAAGGTAAATATTTCATTTTTACCTACAAGTAGGAAAACTAAAACTCAGACACATTACACAGTTTCCTTCAGGCCACGCAGCAAGCTAGTGTCAGGATTAGACGTTAGTTCTCCTAACTCCCAGGTCAGGGCCTAATGCCTCCTGGACAGCTCCCATAAGTTTTCAGAGGCTTAGTCAGTTTACCTGCAAAGATAATATTTGGTCGGTTTGCGTTTCCAACACAAAATAGTACATATCATTTCCCCGGTTTTACAGAGAGGGGCAGTGACAATCTGAGTATTTCAGTGACTTAGCTGGGGGAAAGGGAGTGTAGACGCCTTGTTACGGTTGCTTTGTCTGCATCATCCAAACACCAGCTTCACCCAGGAACACTGCAGCAGAAATAATACATCACCCAAATCATCATGAGCGCAGGCTGTTGCACAGAAGGCAGTTTAAAAACGCTGACAAACCAGAGGCATTGTGAAATGGTTAAATTAAAACAGGCTTTATAGCTGGGAATGACTCATTACATGCTTTTATATTTTAATAGTCTCACGCTAAACTCAACATTTAATTTAGGTATGACCCAATATCCATTATGTTTTAACAATACCTTCTTCTAATTACTGATATTAACTTTAGTTCAGGGTATGCGCACACAAAAAATTCTTTACAAGTTTGCTTTAAAGGCTTTTACAGGTTTAAATTCTTTAATGTTGCATGGATTACACTCACCTGGAGGGCAGGAACTGCATTCTCTTCCACCATGACAGAATTGGATTTAATTAGAAAAAATACCCGCTTCATTGCTGCCTAATATAGCTGCACCAGACATCAGATGCACAGGTGTTAAAATCTAAAAGTAATTGCTAGTGCTAGTGAAAAAATACCAGTTGGCACCACGAGAAAGTGAAGTCCCACAGAGTAATTATCTTCACTATTGATACTGCCCATGAGGATGCCAACTGTAACGAAGTTTTTGAGATCATTTTGCCCTCCTGGATAGGTTTCATATTACAAAGACTAATGGCAGGGTACATAAAAAGCCCTTCTTCGGCCCTTGAGTCTGCAGACTGAGCCCCTACCAATGATGCTTATGTGGAGCAGAAGGCGTCGTTTGTTAACCGCTCTTGTGCCAACTAGCTTTATCTACTCTCTCTCTCTCGAGATTCTGGGGACCCCAGCAAACAGATCCTGAGATCCTGACTATCGCTGCATTTGGCTCCCTGTCTCTCTGATCAGCTAAATTCTCAGAGGTCACGCTCGCCATCCTACCCGGTTCACTGCGAGGCATCTCGGTGCTACCCACAGGCATGCTGTGCTAGGTGAACGGATGACTTCCAAGAGCTTGATTCAGCTCGTCACGTCCCGCATATGTTTTCTACCTTGATGCAGACCCACTATTGTTGTCCTGGCCCCTTGTTACACTGAACCTTGTGTCCCTTTTCAGCTTTTTCTTTTTCTTTTTTTTGGCACCGCTGGCTGCTGAGAGAGGCCCGTATCTCAGCTAGTCGCTTGGACACCTAATCACACAAGTGTTTCCAATGACTGAGTTCAGCTGGCTCTGGATATTGTCTCTCCAGAGTGCCACCAGTGCCCACACACCTGCCTCAGGCCAGCTGGCACATGAGCTGGCTCATAGGAAGGCCTCTTTGGAGATATATGCTAGTGATGAAAACAAAACAAAACCGATTACTGGGAAGGAGGCATGCAACTCAGCTACGCTGTGCGCGCGCTCAGGGCTGTTTCTGCAGGGATGTGGTTTCCAACCAACTTGACTCCTATGCAGTAGACAGAGGCACAGACCAGACATGCCACTAATGAATTAATTGACCAACAGTTTGACAACGGTGGGAGAACTATTTGCACAACTTGAACCACCCTGGCAGATACTAACACAAAACAGAAACATAACCCTAGTTAGTATTGCTTGCAACATGCCTAATTTAAGTGGTGATGTGAATGCCCATTGTGTATGTAGGCATAAGGCAAATTACCAGCATGCCAGGGGATTTAATGGTCGCTACCATACCCGTATTTGCAAGCACAGACATGGCTTTAAACTCGAACTAAATTGGCTAAGAAAACCAAGCCAGCACCTTTCTGCTGAACGATACTGAAAGCACTTCTGTAAACGGACTGGCCTGATAAGGGCAGAAACGGAGGGAAATCGAGGCAAGAAAAAACCAACGAAGCAAACTTGCTATGCATAGGTTGTGTCAATGAGAACACAAGCCCTAGTAAGCCAAGCATTCCTGTTCAAATAGCTTTGGTACTTGATCGGGGGGGAGCTGCCATAGTGTTTGATTGTGAGTCAGAACACAAATATATGCTTTCCCCCAGTACAATTCAATGCTCATAGATCACTTTTCGTTGCAAATGGTTTTCCAGTGCCTGAGACATCTCAGACCCTTGGAGCAATTAAAAGGTATTCATCTCCTTCACCTGCATCTTCCACAAAATAAAGATCCAAACACAGCTAGTACAAACAAATCCTTCTAAGGAAATCTATGGCTTTTGAACACTGAACTGCAACAAGTCCTGAAAAGGACCAATGATGTTTCCAACTCTTAAGCAGAGAAGCTAATTAGGACGGAGTAATTAAAAACAAGTCCAAGAGCTCCATGTTTTCTGCAGCTGGACTACTGATTTTTTTTTCCCCCTATATGATTACTATTTTTCTTTCATTCCATGCCTGCGAGTGCTGTATTTCAAAGGTTTCATATGATAGGAAAGGGTTACAGATTGGTTGGAGAATACTGTTACGCTATTGGTGCAGAACAGGTATTACATGTGCCCTCTGCAACAGACCTCTGAGATTGATATATTACCGTGTCTCAGTCTTTTGCGGGCACACTGTATGACCCGCTTCACTCCATAATGTACATCTATCAATCTGTTTTTTCCCCCTTCCACCATGGCTTTGTGGATTGACTGATTGTATTTATCACACTTGTAGTTCACAGGGCAATGGTTTAAATTTCACTCAATACACTCCATCTGGGAGTGCTTTTAAAACACGCCCACAAAGCGCCTCTCCCCCCCTCACCCTGCACCCCCGCAGCGTTCAGCCATCTGTACTCTGGAAACAAATGCAAAAAAATATTCTAAATTAAAAACTCATTTTAAAGGAAAAGTAGTATTAAACTGTTTTATAAACACAATAAACCACAGTAAGCCTTGGTTGCAATAAATATCCAACTCCTGCCTACAGCTATTACAATCCACAAGCGTATTTTTAAGTTTGCTAGCAAACAGTATATTTATTCCGACCATGATTTGTCTTCTGTGGTTTGATGCTCTCTCATGCTTCTTTCATATGGTTATGGGAGGGAGGGAGGGAAGGGAAGAGAGAAAACACACTGTCCAGAAATGTGTTGCAGATTCCCGTAAGCAATAATGGTTCTCTGAAATGCTGCCACTTCTTCAAAGCAAGGTCCGCCTGGGACATCTTTACATTTAGACATTTTTACTATAGTCCAATAGATATGGTTGAGAACAACAGTGAATCTGGCTATGTGATGTTATCAGCGGATAAATAAACTGATTTGTAACAGCTGTGCCAGGGCTGAACCCTGCAATCACTTTTGAAAATGGCTGAGTTTACATACAGACTGGACATCCTCCTTCCTTCAAAAGATCTTACCTTGTGCTTTGTGCCTTCCTAAAATTAACAGTTTTGTGGGTTTTTTTAAACTTCTGGCTCTTACGGTTATTTTACCAGTAGGTGCCTTGACATCTAACAGGAAAGTTGTTTATGTAGAAACACCACCCAACATGGGCTGTGCTTGGTTAGACCATTGCAAGATTTGCATGCAATGGAAAAAAAAAAAAATAAAAAAGAGTCAATAAAAAAGGGAAAGATATTCTTCCAGCTTAAAGGCATTAATTATACGTCAGGAGGTGCGAGTAATACAGATAAGCCTGATTTATAAACTCAAGTCAGTAAAACGCAATCAAGTGTTACCAAAAGAGAAGAAAAGGAGGAATAAAGGCAAAGATGTCATAACAAAAGCCTGTACTAAAGAATTTACAAGGAAAAAGAACAAACATCCTCTTTGGGAATTACTGTAGGCAACACAGCAAAGAATTATAGCACATAAACTGAGGTTACATAAACACTCTAATAAAATCCTGGGACTGATTTATGGAGGGGAGCCGTCTTGTGCTGTACGTCCATGGATAGCAGTTCTGGCTTAGAAGAGCTTCCATGTTGTAATTAGCAGGGCCCAGATGAACATCCCTGTGCAGGAGGGGAGAAAACAAGAAAAGCCCAGGAGAAAAAAAGAGAAAGAACCAACAGCATTGAGCACATCCAAATTTCCCAAGATTAACAGCTTCAGAAACTGTAGCAAGGACTGAGCTACACTGCAGCCCCACTGTCTGAAAATGAATACAAAGGCAGAGCCATTTATCTAAACCTTTTTTGTGATGCTCGAAACCCCTGAAAGCAAAATGTCCACAGGAAAAAAGGACAGAGAAGAATTAATGATAAATAACATATGAAAGGATGAATAACTCTGTCCCTCCGGCATGTTCAGAGTTCGATTTTTTTTTTTTTGGTTTATTCCACAGACAACATTTGCTTTTTGAATAGGCTGTAAGCAGGACTGGCTAAGGCACGAAGTCATGAGAGAGTGGCTCAGGCTTGAAAAAAAGAACGAGACAAAAGCCAAAGTCTTTCCCTCCAACTGCCAGACAGCACAGCCTTCCCCAAAACCCATGCTACCTTTTTATGTCGCTCTTTCGCCAGCAGCCACTTCAGCCAAGTGGCTTATCAGCTCTCACTTATTACTGTTTTCCTCATCTTGCCCCAGCTCCAGTACCGTGATGGCTACAGAAGTGAGCCCTCTGTGCAATCTGCCCGGCAGTTAGGGTCAACAGCACCACCGTAACGCAGAGGGAGAGGAGGGAAGAGTGGCAAGATGCACGTAGAGTCCGTACCTGTTATGGCTACTCCCAAATTACTAGGGACTGCGTTTGCTACCAGTGGGGTAAAGAGCTATATTTAAATACAAGCCCGCCATATGCAAATATACCGTCACCGTCTAGCCCCTCCGGCACAACACGTTTACTTTGTCGTCTTGATTTTTCACTCCTGTTGGTAAAATGCCTGCAAAAGTGGGGACAAAAAATAATCAGACCCAGAACTCCCTTCTGTTTTTTTTTCCCCTGGTGTCATTTCTCCAATTACACCATGCGACTGATCAAAACCCTGCCGTGGAGCTCAAAACAAGCAAAACGGAACAAACGTTTAAAAAAAAATAAAATAAAAAGTCAAGGTGCCTTTAAGAACTGACAAGGAATTGTGTTCGCTGAAGCGCGTTGTAACGAATCCACTGGATTAATTAGACTCTCCCGCGGCCTTGCTGGGGGGATCTGTGCTGCTGATCTATGCGCAGAAGGAAAATATCTGTTGCACGTTTTGCAAATGCATCAATCGGCTCCAGTCACCAGGGCTCGCCCAGACCTTTCTCAATTCACGGGCAAGTGCCACGGAGCCCCACACGCACTGCCGACTCCATTTCTGAGCCGGCGGCCTTTTACGAGCTCGCGGGAAGCTGCATGGAGAATACAGACGTGTAATTGGCGAGACTTGTTTAAAACAGATTCTCCCGGAGAAACTTCCAGAAGGACGGAGCTCGAAATGGAACTAAAGAGTGCCATCTGCTGCAAAAAAGGGAAAAACCTCAAGCACTGGAACAGCAAAAGGCAGGACAGCACTGAGCCCGGTATGTGGCATTAAACCATCAAGAGAAGCACAAATCACGCCAGGCCTCCTGTAGAAAAATAGATTACGGTTTATGCACAGGGATTTTTATTTTTTTTCCCCCCCTCCGATGTTGGAATCAAACAAGCGCAGTCCTAGACATTTCGAGGATATCAATCCAGAGCTGCATGGGTTCAGAAACAGTACTATCAAGTGCCCTGTTTGCCCAGTGTGTTTAGTGCAGGCGGCTTACTTCAGGCTAAATCCTGAGACAGGAGCCCCCGCTGCCTTCGGCAGAATGATTTGCATGAGAGGGGCGAGCGGACTTTAGTCCCGTGACTCTCAAATTCTCTTGTACTCCCAAATAGGAGGCGGCGTTTCACAAGGCATTTGCTTAAGAGAGCTTAAGGAACAAAAGTTAACCTCACAGTGCTTTGTTGTCCCAGAGGGAACGAGAAGAAAGCCGCTGACACCTACCCGACTCCAATTTGGGAAACAAAGAGGTAATGTGGGGATCTGTGGGGCCAATGTAGGAGCATGGCACTCCAACCCCCTCGCAGCTAGGGGAAGACTCCAAGGGTCTCCCTAGGTCTCCTGCCCTTAGCAGCATGTCCCCCCAGAACAGCACCCACACATAGGCTAGACATGTACTCCCCTGGGAAATTTCCCACTAGTTGCTAAGTGAATTGTGTTATGATACACAGGGAAGTTCTGCCCCAGCCCCCTTTGTCTGCTCAGTCACTTGGCCACAAAAAGCCTCAGGGTGTTTGCAGGGGAGAGTCTCACCATAGGAAATAAGGGCAATAGCTTCTAGATTCTCCTCCTTCTGGCTAGGGACAGAAGTTGCGCAGAAACCAGTTTATATGCTCAGACACTGATTTAAACCCGTAACAGAATAGAAGCTCGGTGCACATAAACCAGTTTCAAAATGGCCGAAACTGGTTTAAGATAAACCTGGTTGAATGCAGTATCAAACTTAACTGATTTGGGTCAAACCCATTTACAGAACTTGTCCCCCAGACCCCTGAGGCTGCAGAGGGGATTAAAGGCTGCGTCTATTTTCTCCTCTCACTCCCTCTCTCATGGGCATGCATGAGGTTATGGCTTGGGGCAGAAAGGCAGTAACTCAATACCGCTTGCACATGCACCGATTCTTGTAGGTGGACACAAGTTCCCAATTCCTGTTTCTTCCCGTACTCTTTGTTCTTTACTTTTTGGCATGTGCACTAGTTCAGCTGGATTACTACATTATATGTGAGAGTGTCCTCTTTAGCAGCCTGCAGATGGTGCTACTGACCAGCTTTTCCGTAGATGGAAAATTGTTTCAGTACCATCAGCAGAGACAAAGCCACACATCCGCTCTACATTATCCTCAGCACTGAACAATTCAGAAGGAAACACTCAACTCCATTTCTAATTTATTAAGGCCTTCAGCGCTTTTCTTATCGGTAATTTTGCTCCATCCTATTGTTCGGTGTACGGCTGTACTAATGTGAACCATTTTCAACACATTTGCTCCATAAAAGCAATGCTACAAGGCTACACATGACAGTTGCCTTGGTGGAGCTGTGAGCCAAGTAATAACATTGCTTCCATACATACAGGGTAAAAATTCAGCCCTATAGTAAGGCATAAGGCCTATGAAGCATTGGCAGAGGTCTAACGGTGCGCGTTGCCCTTTTGTATGACATGGGGTGCATTTTGCTCCAGACAAATTTGCAAGCTCCTTACAACTACTGTACTTCCTAAAATAGTCAAAAACCAAAAGATGCTGTTGCATTACAAGCTTTTTATATGGTTCCGAATCTGAACAAAAGTAGGGCATTATCCCTGGCAACCCCATTTTTTTAATCTTCAGTTTTGTACCACAGAGTTGCGTCATAATTCCCAGATTTCCATCCATATCATCACTGATGCTATACTTGTATAGACTGTAAGCAGAGATGCCTTATGTATATAACTTGGAAACATGTCTATCTCTGTCAGATGCCTAAGCAATACACCCACCAAATCAGAAACTCTAATGTTCACAGATATACCCCAAAAAGCAGCTTCCGTGGTAAGTGAAGAGTTAATGTCCCAAATCTCTAACCCAGACATTACACTATCATAAGATTCGCCCCCATTTCATATGTGCTGCAATTCAACTAAAGGTCCATTGCCAACATTTCAACCTGTATGCCTAAATTCAGACTCTGTAATGCCCATTTAAAGTGAGCATAGGTTAATGAATGCTCATGCTATCTACATCTCTGCATTAGTCTATAAAATGCAAATCTACCTTGCCTTTTACATAGATGTACCCTTATTTACAGAATAACTGTGCACCCATGAAGCCCGCTAAAATCAAAGGCAGCTGCAGATGTTCCACATTTTAGGAAAAAAATCCAGCAACTTCTAGAGTATTAGCCTATAAAGTGCTAAGCATTCTGGTCTAAGTCCAGCACAGAGCTTCTGGTCATGCTTAACTTTAAATGTAGGAAAAGTTCCACTGCTGTCAATGGGACCGCTCAGACATTTATTGTTAAGCACACACTTAAATGCACTGCTACATAATGGCCAGAGCACCCAGCATTTTGCAAGATCGGGCCCTTTATTTAGGAATCTGCATATGAACTTAGGAGTTGAGTCTAGGCACTCGTAGGCTATTTGCCCATGATGTTATTAACAAGATAAATATTATTGTGAGCATCCAAGATGTGAAATCCTGATTGTATCTGGATTTAGGATATCCTGAAGCCTTGGGGCGATGAATGCATAATCTCACTGTAATTATAATATACAGAGAAAAACAAATTGAAAAAAAAAATTGAAACAAACCTCGGTTCTAATTCTTGCATCCCCTATACTCTCAGTTTTTTGAGAAAGAGGTAGGCTGGCACTCCAAGTTTAGTCTTGGTCTAACAGGGGAGTCCCTCTCTTTGCAAGATAAGAGAGGAGCTCAGGGTCAAAGCCAAAAGACAACTAAGATGTCTCCCATTAAGAAAGCCATAGGTACACCCCAGGGAATTACCTGCAGAAAAATTCAAAATGA
>NW_017728932.1:6584719-6606836 GCF_001723895.1 Crocodylus porosus | reverse complement strand
CTGCCTCCCTGATACAGCTCCTGCTGCCAGCAGACCCTCCTGGCTGCATCAGGCAAAGCCCCCAGTGGCGCGTGGCTCCAGCGAATCCTGGGGTGCAGCCGGCCCAGTTCAGCCTGCTGCTGGGCACTTTCAGGCCAGGATGGGTTGGCTCCATCCCAGCACATGGGGCTTATGGCACTGCAGGCAAGAACCACGTGCAGGGACTCAGCTGCACGCTGCCGGGGGCTCTGCCTGCTGCCCTGGCCACTGGCTGCTGCCGGTGACAGCAGAGGCTGTACACTGTGGGGTCAGGGGTATGCGGGAGGGGGGCCCACATCCCCCAGCAAACCCTCCCCACACACACCCAGCCCTCCTCCTGCAATCAGGTGCTCCCATTCCCCCTCACCAGCTCCACCCCAGAGAATTACATGATATTATGCGATTACGCACAATCATATGTTTTATGCGCAAAATTACATGGGTGCATAATTGCATCATTCCCTGGGGTGTACATTGGATTAGAGAGCCAAAGACTGCAAGAGATCATACAAGAGCACCATGGTTAGTTGCACACAGTAGCAAGGACAGCAGAAATGGGACCGGACATTGCTTTTGTTTTCCTGCGCACCTGGCCACTGGTTAAAGGGTACCAGAGTCATCCAGCCAGCTGTGGACATCACACGATTGATCACCTTGTTGTGTCAGGTTAATAAAACCAGTTTCAGAGGGAAGAAGCTACCAGAACGCAATGAGCAGAAAGGAAGAAATGAAAAATCAATAGAAAATGAAGTGGATGGGGTGGCAATCAAAAGGAAACCATAATTTAAAAAGGAAAAAGGATCACAAGTTCAAAGAGGCACAATTAAAAAGAAAATATCGAGAGTCCTTCCCAAGAAACACCTGCTTTTTTCCTCATTGGTACAGTGTGCTTCATACTTCAAAGTGTTGAACTGATATTGTAGGCCCGATGATCCAGTAATATACAAGCAGCGATCATTTTTATGGGTGATCTCCTTTATTGGACCAATTGTATGGTTGGGATAGATTTGGACAAATTTTTGGGTATCCCAGTACTCTTCCTCAGGTCTCCCAACCAGGTCAATAAAAATATATCGCTTACCAAAATGCTGAACAAATAATAGATACTTGTAAATACACTGCGCCTTCTCTGAGACTGATGGAGTTATAAACTGCCTGTGATGGCAGAGAGGAAAGAACACTTCAGTCTCCAATTTTGTCAGCGCTAGCTTTACATAATAAAAAACCCAACTACAATTCAATCACACCAAGTTCCCAAAATGAGAAACTACAGATCAGTGTGTGTATGTTACTGAAAAGGGCCATTTCCATTCCACACATTATGGTGACAAAATGGAGGGATTAAACCCCAGATGAGATTTTACATGCAAAAAGAACAATTTTGCAATGTTAAGGAACAACCCAAGATGCAGCCACAGTATCTGGAAGAGGAACTTTAATAGTCTTGCTTGGGAGCAATCTACAAAACAACAAGCAGCAAAATGGGGCTCTTTTTTAAATGGGTCACTTAGGGACATCACTCAAAATGTTGTAAATCCAGAAACTAAATCTCACAGGAGAATCTGTTCAATTAGTGGAAACTTGCAAAGACTCCTTCTTTAAATGCAACTGTCCTCAGGCTTCATCTACAGTACACTGGGGCAAGATGAACTGTCCTGACTTCTACAGTCGTTTTTATATGGAAGAAAATGTTTCTCGGGCTCTTTATGGCTGATTGAACTAATTTACTCTGGAACAGGCAGCAGACTATCTTTAGATAAATGTTAATCAGGACGATAGCGCTTTCTTCAGTCTGGTTGCCACTGTTATGTTGAAAGGGAAGGTCAACAGCTAATAAACCCAGTTAACAAGCCATTCTGAACTTCACTTTAGCTTAACACTCTTCAAAGTTGCAGTCATTAAATCCATAGGCTATTAGGAGCTGCCCTCCTGTTTTCACTATAAGCCAAGACAAACTTGCAATGTAGTCATTAATTGAATTAACAGAGCCTAATCTAAGCTGATGTTGTTTAAATTGAAATATACATAATAGTGAGGATGTGTCGGGGTAAATCCCCCCTTTTTAGTGGACTTGAAGTAAAGCTAGGAGAAGATTGCTTTTGTTATCACTTGCGTGTAACCCGTAACACTACATCCGACCTGCAGAGCTGTCAGGCTATAAATGAGCTCAGGACACTTTTAAACCAATATAATACTTAGTGGGTGCATCTACACATGACGCTATGTCGCCATAGTGATGCGCTACAGCAACATAGCATCTGCGGATGTCTACACATGACCAGCAGCCTCCTTCACCGTAGAGGTGTGCTTCCCTATTATAGCACGCTGCTACAGGGAAGTAGCTGCTAAAATAACCGTGCATCCCGCGTATGGAGTAATATGGGCGGTCACTGCACCATGCTTTAGTACTTCCACAAGGCAAGTCAGGTGCAAGTCTCCAAAAGGAAGTACTAAAGCACGGCGCAGTAACAGTGTCACCGTAGGGCAACACATAGATGTGCCCAGTCTTTCTGGTATACCCTGGCAACCTCAAAAGGTTTCATTTTGTTAAAATTCACAGGTAGGAAAAACACTACCCTAATTTAAGACAGGAAAACCAAACCTTTTGATGAAAGCTAGACAACAGGCAAGCAGGGAACAGAAATTTAGGAATCTTGACCCCCGCTCCCTGTTCTAAGCAGTAACGACAATGCCTTTATCTTACTTGATGCGACTATAACGTGTTGCCCCAACCTGTTATGCAGGCCATCCAGTACAAAGCTAGTTGGTACTTTTCTAATATTTTTCTACGTAAAATTAATTTTAAAGGTACAAGAAGTACACCCAGTCATGTAAAGATGCCCAAACTTCATATTTATGGTCAAATCTTCAGAATGGCTAGACAGTCAGTGTTGTATAGTTAGCCCTATGCGCTCAGTCAAAACTAATGGGCATAGTTCAACTTCTGAACATCATATATAGCAAACAGCGTGCCAACAATACAGCTCCCCCCCAAGTGTTACTGTGATGCAGCTGTATTAACACTAAAACAAACAGCACAAAATCACTTAAAATATAGTTGCCCAATGCCCAAACAGAACAGCATTTCCAGCACCTGCTGTTGGAGCTGAACTGGTGGTAATAACACTAGGAAAATACAATAAAACTTTACTGGTATGGGCAAGGCCCAGGAAGCTGCACAAGAATGATTTCATGCACAATATTCATACAAACACTGCAGCATAGTCACTGAGTGTAGGAGGTAGCAATTTGAATCTTTAAACCATATTGCACAGCTAACCGACTATGTACATCTCACTGAACTTCTGACAATTTACTTGCCCATCATGGTTAATATTGCACTACTGTTGTAAATCTGATGGAAGACCAAAATCAGAGCTGACAGGAAACTCTTTAGACTTTCCTGTGATTTTCAAAACAAATGAAACATAGTTTCACCTTAATACAGTGGGTTTATCTCGCCCATATTTAAACCACTGGGTACAGCCAATAAGATCCAATGAGTAAGAAGTGGATAAACAGTTATCCAAAACTATTAGGTGCGTAAGTACTAGCAAGACTGCAGTAGTTTGCCTTCTTTAAAATCAAAGGACAAAAAATAAATAAATCAATACCTTCCTTAATATTTGCTTAATAAATATTCTCTATAACTGCCATTCAGAATCGTTGTAGCTTAATCTCTGTAGGGGAATAACAAATCTTGCATTACTGCAAAGATGAACATTTAGAAATCTAAATCTAAATGCAATGTGCATATGGAATGGAAAGTCTTTGCACACCCAAATCATTTCCTTCCTTGGGAGACAGACAGACAGTGGACTGGATCTTTAGAAAAAAATAAATATACCAATATGGATTTATTTGTTATTAGTGGTGAGAAAAGTATGACTCCTTCAGAGATTTTCAGCTGTTATTATTTGCCCTAGCTGGTATTCACTTAGTCCATACAAAGGGTATTTACTATTTAGTTGTCTTTCTGCATTGGCAGACCATAGTTGCATCAATTATTTATATTACTGCAGGATACAGGGGGCCCACAACTGAGACTGGTACCCGACTCTTCTCGTCACTATTCAGGTGCACAAAGGAAGAAAGGGTCCCTGTTTTAAAGAACTGTGCATCTAAGTAGGCCAGACAGACAATTTAGGAGAAAGGAAATGTTGTTCTTCCTATTCTACAGGCAGGGTAACTGAGGCCCATTAAAAAATGAACCATTTGTTCAAAGCTGCACAGAAGTCTGTTCTGTAGAGTGTTAAGCAACTCATTGTTAAACTTGAACAGTTTATTGTGTTAGGACAGGCTGGACACAGTTACCTAGTTTCTGTCCCCAGGTTTGCGAAGCATTGAAAACTAGGATGCCAAGTTACATTTTTGCAACTTCAGAATCTATGATTGGCAGATATTCTCTGACACATGCTTGTTTCTGCAGTACACTCATGAAAGGGAAAAAGAAATCATAAAAAGGGAAAAGTTCAGGGAGATAGGAGGGACAGGGTCAAGACATAGTTATTAAGAAATTCAAATGAATGAATACATGTCGAAAATGGTTTGCAGCCTTTGTCCAACTCTAACAGACAGATGCCCACCAACCTAAATATCAAGCAGAAAGAGAAATGTACTGTTAAGTACATTTTATTGAACATTTGCACCTGTTGGTGGGCAAAATACCTCTAAAATCAACAACACCATCTGATGTCCAGAAACCCTTCCAACTTATCATGGCAAAACCATCCAAGCTTATTTGCTATCTTTGCAATAAAATAATGAGCCTGGACCCATGTTGGCACATTACACTCAAGCACAAGAAGTGCATCAATGCCAACACATCATTGATTGCCAAACTCTGCAAAGCAATTAAATCTAGAAATTATGCTAAGGGTGTAGGGTCTGTTTGGTTTGATTCAGGTTTTTTTTTTCTCTCCTCCTCTTTCTGCATGTCCAATTAATAGGTTGCTGCAGAGTTAATGAGAACTGAAAAGCCAGCAGCCGGTGTCCTCACCTCTGCCTTTCAAATATGTTTCCAGACAACTTCAGGTCATTAGAGAAAAGGAACTGGCACGGGATACCTACTGATAGGTTGCAATAGAGACTAGATCGAGACTGGCCTTTTTAGCATGAAAACCATTTTTGGTAAAAATGCACTCTAAGGAGTCAGAGCCATGAAATCCAAATGCTTTGGTTCTCACCTTCAAAATTTACATAGGTTTAGCTCCTCTCCATCTCACAAATAAATATACATCCCAAAATATTGATTATATAGTCATCAGTGATCTACGGATTTTCTGTTTTCTTGGTATCAATAGCACTATGGACTGTCAGTTTGTTTCTTTCTTTTCATTATTGGATTTGTATGTGAGTATATGTTGGATAAGGTGCAACTAACTGTACTACCCACCTGGGGAGCTGCAAATAAAAAAATTGTGGGCTAAACCTGTAGCTTTCAAGTCTAGATATTGTTAAGTGATACCTACAACCATTCACTATCCTCAGTAAGCTTTTTAATTCCCCAACAGAGTCCTGAAGTTTCCCTCCCACAACAATAATAATAAGAAACAGTTTATAATAATGTTTGGCATACAGCTGGGTGTATAAAAGCTAACAGTGGTGTAACATTCAGTGCTGTTACTATAATTTATGAGTAGTTTTTTGCTCTTCTGTACTGCAGCAACTTTTACCTGAGAATCTCAAAGCACATTACAAACAGAAGTAGCTCTACCCCTGTGAAAATAGCTAAGTATTATTAAAGCCATTTTAAAGGTGTTTGAATTGTATTAGACAAAATAAGAAATGGGGGGAACAAAACTTGCATAACAAGTAGGGGTGTACCGATAAAGACTCTTTTGGCTGATACCGCTGACCAACTATTAACCAGCCATATCAGCCGATACCAATTTGATAGCTGACGTGTAGTCCAGAAGCTTGGAGAGCAGCTCCCTGCCGTAAGTCTGTGGGGGGGAGGGGAAGGGGAAGGGAGAGGAATGGCATGGGGGAGGGGGATTGAAGCCCTCACAGTGAGGGAGGGAGTGGGGCAGAGGCAAGGGCAGGGGCTGTTTAACCAGGGTGGTGAATGTGACCCTGCCAGGAGTAGGACTGAGCCACAGGAGGCTTGTCCAAGGGCTGTAGGGAGGAGAGGGAGGGGCTCCCCACTGCTGCATGCACCCCCAGGGGAGGCATGGGGGCATGTGCCCCCCTCGATTTATGCACAGGGTGAGGGTGGGCTGCCCACTGTGGGCTCAGGGCCAGGGGTTGTACTGGCCTCCTCTCGGCAGGAGGGATGGGCAGGGCCTGCTCTCAGGGCAGGCGGGAACAGGATGTGCAGTGGTGGTGCTGGGAGAGGTGGCTACAGGGGAGTCTATGGGGAACTTTAGGGTCGCCATAGCCCACCCTGTAGCCACCCCTCCTGGCACCATGCCCCCCTGCTCCCCCCCACCCAAAGATGAGCCACCTGTAACTCTATCTTGCTCCTGGCAGGGTCACATGCACCTGCCTCTGGCCCTGCCCCACTCCCTTCCTCACCACGGGGGCCTTGATCTTCCCTCCATGCCCCTTCCTTCCTCCCTGCCCCTTCCCCCCCAGACTTTCCAGCTGGACGCTGCTCTAAGCTGCCAGGTGGCATTCCTGGCAGTGTGCATGCTGTGGCTGCATGCATGCAGCATTTATCAGTGACATTATCGACTACACCGGCCAAAAGAACCCAATTGCCGATAGCATAAATTGTCTTTTATTGGTGTCAATCCGATATGCAACTGATATATCAGTGCACATCTAACAATAAGCTCTTTTGTCTAGGAGACAAAAGTATAACCAGATCCAAGGGGTTCAAGCTGAAGCTAAACAAGGTCAGGTTACAAATAAGGTTTTTTTTAAACTGTGAAGACAATTAACCATTGGAGCAACTTCACAAGAACTGTAATAAATTCTCCATCATTGGCAATTTTTAAATGAAGACTGGGTTTATTTAAAGGATACATTCCCAAACAGGAATTAATTCAGGGAAGTCCTATATGGCTTTTGTTATACAGGAGATAGACAAGCTGGTCACTGTGGTCACTTCTGGTCCTTTAACATATAAAATGTCTTTAACATCATACAGTAAAGCCAAAAGAAAAGTCCAGACTGCTATCCAACAGTCACGATTCCAGTGCTCCCTGTCCTAGCCGATACACACCATCACCTGTCCCAAAAGAGAAATCACTTCTCTATCTCATTGTCAAAGTGATATCAATAATAAAGCAAGAACAATAACAGTATGTATCCTTCATTACATTCAAAGTATAAGCCATTCAGAGCTCATTGCTGGGAGCACTGGACGGATCAAAAAGTGAATGGACAATACCAGCTTGAAATTCAGTCATTTAAAAAAAAAGATTCAAGTTGAGAGTAATTTCAGGTTTTCTAAAAGGCATCGGAAGCTGTTTGCTTCCTCTTTTTTGTTCAGTTTTTCAGCACATTTTCACGTCTTCCCAGCCATAGTTTTTTCTCTCCCCTTTTAGCATATGAAAAATCCACGCAACTAGGAGAACTACAAAAGTAATGGGGGGGGGGGGGAGATCTCCCCACCCTCAGGTATTACTTAAAACAGAACAGTGACGTCATTTTCAGATCATACGACATTTTTAGGTTGGCAGTGCTTAGTGAAACCAGGCTCAGGGATCTTTCCTATTGGTAGGACAGTACAGACTGTGTTATGATGGTAGCTGGATATCTACTCTGAATGCATTATGTTCATTTCAGGCCCAGCGTATATGTAAAACTAGCACTATTGCACCTTTTTAGTTCAAAACAATTGCACCCTACTCATGTGCTGCTTTAAGAGCTGGTAATGTACCTCCACATAATAGCTCCATGATTGATGCATTTATTGCACCTCCCTATGAAGTCAGTTGACAGCTGGGAAGCTTTAGAGCAACATGCTACAGCATTCTGTTTGCAGTTTCATTGTAATTTGATGTAATAAGCGTTGATCTCAATTCACTAAGCATTTGTGTCAATTTGCCGCCCAGTTTGGTTTAGTTTTAAGGCATTTCTATTCCATTAAAAAATGCATTAAACCATAAATCAATTAGTCGTTTTACAAGCCCAAGGTATGTGATCATCCTTCCAGCTACCTTTTGAATTATATCTTTACATTTTTCCAGCTATGTACAAGAAATAGTTTTCATCATTAAAATGAAACTTTCAAGAGCTCAAACAGGAACAGCCACTCATGTTGGGAGGTAGTAGAACATTTCCTAAACGTATTATGATCTGTATTTATAGATCCTGTCTAGCCATTTAATGGATTCTCAAATCATTTGCTTAGATGTTTACTTTTACTAAAAGCAGTTTATAACCTCTGCTCAAGCCACTGAAGTTTCTCTTAAATTATCCTGTAAATACATCACTGGGCAATGAAAGAAGGACTGAAGTCTTCCAGTGTACCACCGTAGGCTTTTTTCCCCCCCTACCTTTAAGGATCTGCATTTCCCTGTTGTCATGGAAATAGCACTTACTGACCTCAATATGGTGCGCACTAATGCACAATGCCCAGATGGATTCTGCCCAGAGCTGTAAACCCAAATCGAGTCATTTTTGTCACGCTCTTTATTTCGCACGGACCACGAAAAGGACAGAAAACTTCCCGTCCTCAAACAGTCCCTCTGGTATATGAATACACTGAAGGAAAGGTTAAAGACCTACACCTGCCTGAGTCCTCTTAAGCTCCCCGGAAGTCAAAAGGATTCCCAAATGCCCGAGCACCTTGCAGAACTGGCACCTCGGAGAGGAATACACATGGCGGCACATCCATGCGGGACAAGAGTTTTCTTTGGGTAGATTCTTTTACCATTAAGTAAATACTTACACACTCGTCTGAAATATGGCCTTACCTTCTCTATCAGGAGACTCGGCGGCAAGGCTTCCTGTTCTGGAATCTATCCCTCCCATACTAAACGACAACCTGAAGGGTTTGATTGCTGGTCAGTATTTTTCCCCTTTCAATGTTATTAATACATTAGAGTCAGAATCCGGCAGCTATCACTGACTGTAATCTATCACCTCACAGCCCTTTCATATATCAATGTTTGACTGCTTTCTATGCAAAACAGGTCATTAAGTTAATCAGAAATTGACTGCTACTACAAACACCTTTTGAATAAGGTCAAATTAAGATAAAAGTCCTTGCTCTTTTCGTCTCTCAGCAACAAAGACTGTAACCAGGCTGCTAAACCTGCCATTAATGTCATTGTGCAGATTAAATGTCATTAAAGGCAATTTGTCACTTACATACACACTTATCTCAATCTAATAATTAACAAAAGGTCAGAGAGATAAACCTGTGCGTTTCAATCTCCAATAAATTCCAACTGCAGAAAATGGGAAAATATAGTAGAACCATTAGCTGCATGCAATTTTTATATTAAACTGGCTATATAATGAAATCAAGCAAAACAAAAGCTAGTTTATTTTAATCAACTACATTAACACCAGGCCAAATTCTGCTACTTTTGTTTGTGCTGTGTAAGAGCCTGCTGCATTAGCAGGCTACCTGATTTCAGCAGACCTACACGTGGACTAAAGCAATGTGGAAGAAACAAATGGCCTGCATGGGAACCCCTTGTGAAATGGGCCAGCAGACGCTGGTCACATCCCACTACGCATCAAAACCGATACCTGGTGGAGGTCTTGAAGGTAGCCTCAGGCCAAAGAGCAAGTGATCCATTTCATCCCAAAACAAAATGCAACCATTCACATGTCCATGTCTGATGTCCCAGGATAAATCCTAAAAAAAGGTTCATGGAATCAGAAGTACTACCAGTTTATCTTGGGACATCCCAAAGTGCATCTCAACAATTATCTCACGGTTGAGTCAATGGCAGAAAGGTAGCAGTGCATTCAGCCACTCACTAAGCCATGATTAGAAGGGAAATGTGTGCACCTGCCAATCCCAAGATATTCCTGTTCTGGGACTAACACAGGCACAATTTAGCCAGGAACAAACTCAACGCCTCTTAATCTCCAAAAGAAGGAGACAAATCTGCAGCGCAGCTTCACATGCTTACTTGCCACAGCTGTGAACACACTCCAATTCATTCTGCCCTGACCTACATTAGTACCAAAGACATTTCCTTTACTCTGGTTCTACTTCCCTCTTCTTCTGAGATTAAGCAAAACTTCCAGTAACTAAGGCACCAGATACAAAACCCAGGTATAGTCCTTACAGATTTTTTCCTAAAGGGTCATTTGCATTGGCAGAATCCAGGCAGGTTTGTATAAACGAACACACAAAAAACCCACCAAACTCCAGAAATATCTCACCAGAAACCTGGTGTTCAATCAGGCTCCATACACCTACATTTCCCTGTGAAAATGTAGCAGTCCTTCTCCTAAATATCTGTTCCAAGTCAAAGTGAAATTGTGTGGAAGCTATGCCCTTTCTTCTGTATAAACCAGTGGAGGAACCCAAGTCAATTAGTCTTTGAAGGCCGGTCACTCTCCAAAATACGCTAGTTTTGCCTAAACCAGTCAGATAGGTTAGCACAGTATTGTCTGTGTTAGACACGGGGAAGCAAGAACCTGGAATCAGCCAGCAATTTGTAGGGCCCAGTTCAGTTCCCAAAAAGACTCAGCTTGTTCAGTGAACTGTGTAACTCCAGGTAAAATCCCCGAGTAAGGACAAAAAAGTTGGTAGTTTTAAGAAGGGTCAGGAAGTTGGGTTAGTCTACTGGAGCCCCTTAAATTCAACTCACCCCGCTATTTCATGTGAAACAGCTTTTCTTCAACATGATCCTTCCTCAAGGCAGACAGAACAAGTTTAGATGAGGAGAAGGCTTACGTCAATGCAGAGACTCCTACTGATTTCTACACGGGTCCGATTAGGTTTTTAAATCCTTATTGTAAAACAAGGTTGTAAGGGTGATTATCTGAATCCCCACAGCTGTTCGGGATGGACAGAGTACTCTTCTTCCCTGGCTAACATAGTCTTTGCTGTAGAGCTCCAACATGTACAAACCAAAATCTACAGGACCAGATAAAATCTCCTGGACACCACCCCCCGCCCCCATCTGCCCAATCAATAAGTAGTGCTCTACACGTCAAGAACCTACCAGCATCCTATTCCACCGTGTATCATACCAAATATGAAGTTATTCTCTCAAATCAAATGGTAGATGCCTGGGCAATGGTACAGAAGCTAACTGGGTTCAACCCCTGTTGGCAATTTATGTGATGGGTAATTCCACAAACTGGCAGTCAGCAGAAGAGCCAGGAAAATAATCCTATGGCATGCTCAACTGCCTTCCATGATGACATAGCTGAGATGTGACCTGATTTGATAAAGCAAAAACAATAAAATGGAATTTTACAGTCACTGAGAAGAGAGATTTTTAAAGCATTTTCAAATTGCTCTCTTCGTGTTTCAGCTGAATTTTGCATACTGACATCAGTTAACCCCATCCTACATCTCTAAACATCTGCTTAAAATGGCACAGAACATTATTCAGCTTTTATCTCTGTTTCCAACACAGCAGGCGACAGCTAGTTAACCACACATTGATGTTGTCTGGATTTAATACTTTACAGTAAAGTAAGATGGATATAAGGAGTCTTGATAATGGACAGTCTGCCCAGCTTATTGTCAGAAAAATGTATCATGATTAATGGAAAAAAAATGCGTCTGAAACAGGTTTGTATCACAGCAGGCAAAACCATTTATGCCTGCTAGAAGCTCAGTGAAGTGTTCTGATACATTTATTAAAACCAAAAAACAAGAACAACAAAGCCGCCACGCCACGTGTTTTTAAAAATAATGAAAATCTCTTTCCCCACCCCACCTCTCCTAAGCGTGGGGATACATTCCATTTTTTTACATTAAAGATCAGTGTCATGGAGCAAGGGGCTGCTTTACCTGTGCTTAGAAAGCAGGCTGAGGCCACTTCTAACCTGGACTATGTTGCCACCGCAGCTACAGCCACTGTTGCACTCCACAATGCTACCACCATGGCTTCTCCCTGCTGCGCAGCTCTCTCATGGGCAGTGCCCCCACCAATTAAATGCCACAGAAGCTCCCCATCTCCAAAGACTGGATAAAATGGCTGTAGGTTGACTGCCCCTGTTTTACTGAATGTAAGAGAAGATAAACTCAAACCTGCCTGGGAATTTTGGAAGAGCATTACCATTATTACGGGCCATTATTAGTATTGCAGAAGTGCCTGGAGCCCCCGAGCTTCCAAGTGTTGTACATGCGTATCAAAGATGTGTATTGTCACAAACAATTTACAGTTTACATGCGGCAGACAAGGGACAGGGTAAAGAAATACTCTTATCCTCATTTCATAGATGGAAAGCACAGAGCTTCTGCAGGGAATTGAATCTAGATCTCTTTTTTGGCTGGATACAGGGTGGAAGAAGGGGTAGGGGGTGAGGGGGGTGTAATAGGAACTACACATCACTAACTCAGCTCCATGTCTAGTTATTCCCCAGGCCAAGCACATGTGATAATTTACCATATCAAAGCTGAGGAACACTGAGCACATTTGTACAACCAATTCTAATCATAGTTCCTTAAACCTAATTTAATTCCCAATCTCAGACATGCATCCATTTAATGATGAAATTCCTTGGATCTTTTACTGGCACACATGCAACGTACTCTCCTGATTGCTGCAGTTTGCTCTGGAAAAGCCTCTATTTTGAGAAGTACCTAGTGATTTTGAAATCCCCCGTACAGGGCTTTTCAGGAAGTGTTCAGGAAGTGCATACACTTCCTATATTCAGGAAATGTGTGTTTCTCATACAAATATTATGAAAGTGCCTTAATGTCCATCCTCTAAAAACGAAACGAGTAAAGGAAACCCAAAGGTCAGGCACTCCAAATCACTAGCTACTTTTGAAGTTTTCAGCCGGAAGGCTGTTTTTATAACGGTCCATTAACTACGCAATTCCTTATTACACAATTGCTTTAGCTCTTAAGATGCTTTTAAATGGTTTTAAGTACTATACATGTTCCATTTATTTTATAATTATGGACTTTGGGTCTTTCAATGATCTCTTCCAAGAGGAAACACAAAGAATTATATTAGTACTGCATTGATAAATAGATATTATAAGGTCTCTCTGTGCGCCTGCATTGATGTACTCTGCTGACTGGGTACAAACTGGGACCTCCAAAACCCGCTTATCTCAATGTTATGCACGAACACAGAAAAGCTGAAAAAAGGCTGAATTTTCAGCCCAGGGGCTCAATGCTGGACCATTAAAAATCATTGGGGATTTTTCCCACTGACTTGGAGGGAAGCAGGATCAAGCCCTCAGCAAACAAACATTATCTCTGTGGACACAGAATAATGAAATGCTCAGTCCTGGAAGAGATGTAAAGGCGACAGTATTGACTGCATGATCACTGATAACTAACACACCAACACGTCTACCGTGAAGTTAGATGCATGAAATAAAAACCACAAGGACGCTTCTCTTTAATGGAGCTTAGACAAGAAGAGTTTTAGTTTGCCTCCTTTATGCGCATCTTTGGAAGTAACAGTTACAGTGCCTTTGGAAAGACAAAAAACCGTGTGCTAACAGTGTGCTACCCTGCAGCTGTGGTCAAGACTGCTATGTTTAAAGGTTACAGTGATTAAGCACCGTGATTAATTTAGTCTCAACAGAATCAATTCCACTCAACTACAAATCTAATTTACATACTGGAGAGGACTCTGCTTGCTCCGTGATCTGCGTAGCTTGGAATTCAGACTCATTTTTCTCCAACATGCATGTTTTGAGGGACTGCAGCACAATTAACAAATGCTTCGATGAAGTCAATAAGACAGACTAGGTTCCTGTGATCGTTTATTTGACATAATTTTAATCCATCCTTTCTGCCCAGATTTGCCACGGGAAACTTCTAAAACCCGAATGTAATGGGATATCTAAAGCTTGTCTACACAGGGAAACACGATGGCATATGCCAATATCATTCCCTGACTATGCACATCCTTAAATTTAGCGTTTTCCCCCACTTTAACTTAATCCACATCCAAATAAATGTAAGCTAAACCAACAAAAGGTATGCCAGCTCTCAAAAGGGTATACTCACGTGGGGAAATAATACCAGCATATCTACAGTGGTATGACAACTTTGGTATAGATATGCTAGTAAATCTATCCATGAAGACAAGCCCCTAAGGCATGGCATCTATTTATATGCACTGGATAAAGTGCAATTGACTTTAAAAATAATATTGGATTCTGGAAATCATGGCTTAAGTCAGGGAGGCGTGGAAAAATAAGTACCAAATCTATTGCCGACTGAAGTCCAACTTTGCACCGACAAAAAAAAAAAAATCCCTTCCTACGTATGTCCCAATACCACATACTTATCAATAATATTAATAAGCCTTATGGGCCACTGGGACAGTCTCTCTCTCCCACTTCATGTTTGGTCTCTATTTGAACAGCCACTTTACCATTTTAACCTGTAGATAGATAGTTGAGAGAAATAACTTCCTTTGCTTTGGCTAGTGAGGGTATGAGGGGCCATGATGCTGCTCAGTATATCCATTTTGCAACTCTGGGTTTCCCTGAGAGTTAGGAGGCCTCATAAAAACCTCAGAGATTTGAGAAGCAGACAAGGTGCAACTTAAAGTACTAAAAATACTGGGAGCCTAGAGCCTGTATCAGTAAAAAACAGCAGAAAGGGACCCTTCAAGACATCCTTTCAACAAAGGAGGAGTTTATTTTGTTCACGTATGAATCACCTACATGGAAGTCTAGAAAAGGGATCTTTATTTGGAATATGGAATAAAGATACATATTTTAATGGATCTAGGGAAGGAGTGGAGTGCAACTTTAGAACCAAATCGACTTCCAGACCGATGATTCTCACCCAGGGTGCTGTGGCACCCTTGGGTGCCTTGAGATCCTTCGCAGGGTGCTATGGGGTGCCACACAATGTTATGTGTGCAAACAAGATTCCCAAGCTAAAATCTAGAGGTCAGAGTCCCACAATGTCAAAAATGATTCTTCCCTGTGGAAGTCTGCAACAGAAGAATTACTTTTTTTTTTGGTAATAATAATAATAATAATAATAATAATAATAATAATGAGTAAAAATTAAGAGCTGGCATTTTCCAAGATATGCCTGGTCTCTATCCTGGGGTGCCTTGCATCTAAAAAGGTTGAAAACCACTGCTCCAAAATGTTACTGGCTTTTATCAGCTCAAGTTAGGGTCTTCGCTCAGATTTACTTCTTGAGTTTGCAATTCTGAAAACACAAACTATAATTAGATTGCTTTCAAATGAAAAAAAGAAGGGGGAAAAAAAAAGCAAATTGAGACTGCCCAGGAAATTGGGCTGTTCTACTTAATGACCCAATTTTTTTTGCAGAGAGTTTTGAAAAATCTTCCTCTTGAAAAATCTGTCCTATTTCTTTTTAAAGTAGTTTCTTCCAAAAGGACTCAGGTGAAGAGGGGCCTGCAAAAGCACTTAGTATCGGTTTCAGTAGGAACAGAGTTAGTGCAAAATTGGAGCTAATGGTTGGGAGGTTCAAAAGTGCTCATCACTGACCTATGTTAGGTCAGTGCCTACCCAGGTGAAGCTCATTGCAAGAAGAGAACTTCTGCTCTCCAGCTCTGCGGGAGCAACCTCATAATCTGATGGAAATCCAATGTTGGACAGACAACCTGAAGGAAAGGCTATGATCATTTGATACATGGCATGTTAGGGTACAAGTCAGTGCAACAAGCAAGCTTCTTCGATTTCTAGTTTTCTTTCTGCTTCTTCCTTATCAGAGTTTACAAAGACCATTCTTCTGTCACTGCAGGACAGCCATGCCAATCATATGGATTCACGTTGTCGCTTCTTTATACAAGAGACCGTAATGGGGGTGGGGGTAAAAAAAAAAAAGGATTGTTTCTTAAACCTGAAATGGACTCCCAGGGCTACAATGCACCTAGCACTGGGATGCCTGCAGTTATTGTAACCCAAACCCTCATAAGACGCACCTGCTGAGCCATCTTTTTTGTTACCTCCTTCACCTTACACTAGAAATATCTTAAATTATAAATACATCACAGAAATCTGATCTCCAAAGCCCTCAGAACATCCTGATCCTTATCGTGCAGTTTTTCCTTTCAGCCAAAGTGCCCTGGCCCAGTGTTTTGTCAATACCAGCACAGTACGCTTTCAAATATTTAGCTTAACTTGATCTTCCAAATTGTGAAAGATAAAAGCCAGAGTCCTCTAACACCATTCACTGAGCAAACAATTGGTCCCAGAAGATGATGATAATGCTCTGCTCCCTCTGCTCTGCTCTCTCCCTCTCAGACTCACGTTTGCAAGCTAGCATACAAGGAAAGAGTCATGACAGATGCCAGAAGTGACAGCTTTGTTTTGTCAAGGCTGTGTTCCACGTGCATGTCAGGGCTGGCCGTCAGTTGGCAAGCTAAGCAACTGCTGAGATGACAGCTTCTCTGATTCTTTCATCAACCGATGTGACTGGGTGACCTTTTCCAGTCTTAGCAGCTGCCTTCCTTCTTTATTCCATCATGGCAGAAAATAAGTCCCTTTGGGTAAATCTTGCCCTTTCCCTAATTTTAAACGACTACAATTGCCATTATGCCTTTCTCGCTAACTGCAACTGGGGGCAGAGGTGCATTCTCCTGCAAATGGCAAAGATATGAGCAAAAGGCGCATAATTTGCATGCATATTATGAAGAACGTCTGGATTCTATCTCGAAACATGCTCAAGTTCCACTTCTGGATTAAGCCGCTTAGTCCTCAGGATAGTTAGTTCATAAAGATAAAACTCAACTATCAGCACATGTCTAATGTGATGGGGAGCATAGTACAGGAGCATAAGGAACAGGCTTTGTATATGCAATTCCATGGGCCTCGTTATTTTTTTTGGAAGGGAGAAGGGGAAGGAAGGAGCAAACACACAAAAGGAAACATTACTTTCTAAGTAACTTTCAAGTGACGCTACCTTCTTCACCACATCATCCAACATGCTCACTGTGACTAGGAAAAAGGTGAGTATTGCAACTGCCTTCCCTGTAGCGGGTTAGAGAATGGCGAATAGTGTAACAGAAGACCCATAATATAGGCTTTCGGTTTAAAATTTAAATGAGCCTGCTGTTTGTGTTTACAACTCAGGTTTACTAACACCAATGTTCATGGAAAGCAAATGTTAAAGTTGCAAACAATATACAGGCAAAAAAAAAAATTCAAAAATATCATGCAGAAATACAGTAGCTGGGAGCACCTGAATACCCATCCGATCCAGGAATGGAAATAAAAAAGTGCCTCCCAATCCAGCTAGTCGCAACACGGCTTTAGCTTTGGTAAAAGGACTGTTTGCCTTTTTTACACTATAAGCAAACGTTGCATTTACTGTACTGCAACTTGTCCCAGAACAGAGAAGTCATGGAATTGTTGCATCCACCTCTTATCCTTCAAAATGGGCTGAAGGGGCATCTGCTGCCCTTTTGCCAGCAGGTGGCCAGAGAGAGCATTCCTGGCGCTGGTCACGGATCTGGAGGTTCTCCCGACTTGGCTAACACTAAGCAAAGTGTCCGTTGTTCAAACAAGGGGTTATACTGCCTCCCATAATGCAGTACGTGAGCATCTTGCACCTAAAAAAACCACTACAATGCTGAAACTACTCGTGGACTGCCCCTCATTACATTTATGTTGCATCTATCCCATTGAGGTCCTAATACGGACTGGTGCCTCTCAGAGCTCCTATTTTACAAATAATAAATAATGGCTTAAATTGTAATGCTCGTGATGGATCCACAGAGTAAAAACAAACAGAGAAGGTTTTTTACTACATGCAGTTCAAACCCCTAATCAAACAAAATCCTGATTTCTTCACATCTGTATATTAAAAACAAGTTCATTCTGCATTGTGAATTATTCAGAGCTTTCCTACAGATAACACAAGTTCAGGAATAAGGGGTACTGACGAACCGACAGAAGCTACGTGGAGAGATCACAGAGTCCTGGTACTCCACACCTACTAGAGAGGACTAAAAGGCTGGATGAGGGGGGGCAGGTTATAACCTACACTCAGGCTGCACTCATCTCTCCATCACGCTACAAACCCCACCCAACCTTGCATAATAGGAGTCACAGAAAACATGCTAGAAGAGTTTTGTAAATCAGTGTCACCTAACCTTTTCCACAGCCACTACGGAATTGTTCTTATATTATGGTCATGATTTGAACTGGTTGGTTTTGTCTTGAGAAATTCATACATGGTTTTGCTCCAAAGGCTGTTTTCTTAAGAGATGTTTGTTCTTCTGAGGCTTAAAAATCAACAAGTATGACTCCTGTTGGTGCTCTCTGTAATTGTGCCAAGTGTCACATAAAATAGATACCGGCTCTAAAAAGATAATTCAAGGTCAGCATTGAAAACAATGGATGCAAAAACAAATCAAGTATAGCAAAAGTAGTGTTTTGTCTTCAGTTTTTCACGCGTGCAAAGTGAACAAGCCCAACTGTCATTTCCCAATGAAACGCTCATTTACGAAATAAGAATCATTGGGTTATATTTCAGGGTAACAGAATACAATAACTTCCTTGGCCCAAACCACAGGAAGAATTGAGAAAACAGAAACTGCGAAACACGTCTAGACCAGGGGCAGGCAAAATACAGCCCACGGGCCGCATCCGGCCTGCCAGGCCATTCTATTTTTAATTATTAAAAATTTAAGAAATGAATATTTATTACCTCCTGGCTCCGAGTGACAGCAGACAGGAGCCAGGGGCAGAAGGACCCAGAGGGAGCCTCAGCAGGCTTGAACAGCCCAGCCCTGACCGCTGCCAGCCAGTTCCCAGCTTTCCTTCCCTGGCCCTGCTCCAGCACCACGTGGCTCCCGGCTGCATTGCTGGACTGCGGAGGTTGGGACTGCACCGATAAGTGCGTGTGCAGGCTCGGGGGCAGAGTCTGCATGCATGTGTTCACAGGGCGAGTCCCACCCCCCCCCACCATACACATGCACCCACACCCCCGTTTGCACTGCTATACACAAACTCCAAGCACCCTCCCCCACACACAGCCCCCCACGGACTCCATACCCCTCCACACCCTTACACCCCGCCCCCACGAACCTATACCCACCCCCACAATGCACAAGAGTAAGACTTCATTTTAAGCAATTGTGCAGTCACCTCTGCGTACACTACACAGACACATGTAAATCAGGACAAAAATATTTTTTGAAATCAAATTAATTAATGCTGTAGAGGTTTCCTTTTTAGAATATAATTGGGTATTTCTTCTGGTGGTGAGATGGCAAAACCCCTTCCTGAAAGGAGTACATCTTGAGGCAAAGGGAGGGACTTCTGGTGACAAAGGTTGAGGGTTAGGGAGCGGGACTTCTGGCCACAAGATGGCGACCAGGGGGCGGGGCACCTGCCAAGGGGCGGGGCTACCCACGTGGCCCTCGGCAGCTTGCCAAAACTCAGTAAGCGGCCCTCCGCCTGAAATAATCGCCCGTTCCTGATCCAGAGCAACACCCATCAGCATTCATTCCTTTACCATATTTTACCGTTTTTTGTGGGATTATGGGACGCTCTGCAGGAACTGGCAGGCTCAGCAGTTCTACGAATGCAGACCAAAATCCCACACAAGAAGCTAAAATCTTCAGGGGATTTTACAAGACAAATTTCAGTAATCCTTTTAAGTGCTTCTGTAGAAGCAAGCATGACTTTGCCAAATCCAGGAAAGCACACATCACAGCTAACTAGCAGGTTTCATGTTATAGAAAGCTCTGACTGTTTCAGTTCAGATAAATACTGAAAATCCGGGGGGGGTTGTTTTGTTTTTTTACAAGCAGCCAGTTTAAAAACTGGGCTGGAAATAGTAAAAGTCCAAGACTGCAGGAGAGTCCCAAAAACACCTAGGATTTGACCAACTAACAAGTAACAGGATGAAGGTCCATGCTAAAATCCTGGATCCAAACACTCTTATACTATGCATCTGAACTTTGCAGCATGAGACACTTTTTAGGAACAACAAGAAAAGAGTCTATGTTATTAGTTCAGTATTCTCCTAGTCCATCCTCAACAGCAAATGAAGAAGGCTTTAAGGGAACTGGCTAGCACAGAGTTCATTTGGTTACCCAAGGAGTCTTCCTTCCTCTGGCCTTCGGGGGCAGTTTCCCTTATCTTACACTGCTTTCAATCCATTCCAACAAAAAGCTGGAATCGGGGCCTACGTGCTAAACATCATGTCCAACAAAAGAAGAACGTGGGTGGGTGCAATCAAAAGACATGACGAAAGACGCCTCTCCAGTCTCCTAAAAACCAGCACTGCCGAGGGTGGGTGTGAGCGAGTGCTTATGCTAAGCAAGGTCTAATAGGAATAAGTATCATTAGTGGTATAGAAATTGAAATAGTTATAAGTATTATTTTTACTTCAAGTATGGATGGGGGAAGTATCATTTTCCTTGAAAGTCATAGTATAAACTCAAAGAGCGTCAGAAAATGATTTTGAATAGATAAATTTGTCTTATTCCACCTTTACCTAAAACCTTACTGCAAAAAAGAATTAAAGTCTGAAAATTTTAAAGGGTAAACCAACATTTATTTGCAGTGTATGATTATTTATGGTTTACAACATGTACCTTCTCCTCCAGTAATGATACAAAGCCATCAAAATTAAGTAAAAAATTTCCACCTGGTACTGAGACTTGGTTTCATATTCCTCAGTCAAGAAAAAATTCTTAAATAGCTGACTATTGTACAACTCAAAAATTATGCAGAAAAAAACCCATTTAGTACATATTACAAAATGTAATTCATCCAAAACTAATCAAGAAGCAAGCGCTTCCCTTGTGTTTAATTTGCAGGAAGAAAACAGATATTGTCACTATAGAAGGCATCAAAATATTTCTACGTATCCTGGAACTGCTTGTCCTAATGAATGCTGAAGATAAGTGTACAAATTACACACAAGATTCAATACGTTGAGTTACCTCAATGAAACTAACTTTACTACTGACCTCCATACTCAATGAGTTAATAATTCAAGCATTCCTGCTGGATGTTTTGAACATTTCTACTGTAGGTTGGACGGGAGTGAAACTCTGATTTATAACCTCACTAAAATGGATGGACTAACTTTAAATACACCCATTGGGAAGCTTACAGTTTTTTGGACTATGAACCACTGCAATACAACCGATGCGCTTCTTCAAAATTAGAAGATTCCACCTTGGACATTTTATCAATGTTCCGTCCCAGTAATTCATTAACAAGTATTATCTCATAAATAGTGTCAAAAAGCCAATATTACTGTTAAAGTTGTTAATTAACCATTAAGAAAAAGGCGTTAAATATGTAACTTTTCTCTTATTACCGAAACTTCTAAGTATAAACAAAGTAAAAACTATTCAAGTAGTTTAAAAATACCAGAAACACCTCTAATTCTAAAACAAAGAGGGGTCCGTACATAGAAATTTACTTCAGGCACAGTCTTATGCCTAAATTGTAATTGTTTTCTTATTTGAAGAAGTTCCTTGCTTACAAATCAAAACCAAAGTATTTATATTCATCATGGAAAGGCACATATCCTAATACAGGAACCTAATTCCATTCAAGCAGATTTTTGGCACACCTTATTGAAAGATTTAATTTTAACTTTACATAAACAAAGTATTGATGTTTTAAGACTGCAAAGATTGGGCAATGAAATAGGAATATGGCTCTCTTCCAGAAAATACATTAAAAAGGACTTGACTAAGTTCATTTCTGTAGTTTATCAGAATCTTTCAACCACTGGTCAAGTTCCTGACTACTCAAGAGCTGTCTTGAAAGGACTTAGTAAACCTTTGAATTGGTTAGGTGATATTGCCCAACAGGCTAAGGAAACAATGCAGACCTCAAATTAGAGTTACAGAAGAAATGTCTAATCTTATTTGGCAAATGGGAGATAGTGTATGGATTTTTGTTATCTTTCTTGGTCTTCTCATAGTTTGTCTTACCATTGAAGTTTTGTTGAAATATTGTTATCCATATTTCCAAAAATACGTTAAGCTTTCTCAGTCAGAAGTAGCTATTTTTATCAAGGAGGAAGAGGTGATGTGAGAGAGTGCTTATGCTAAGCAAGGTCTAATAGGAATAA
>NW_017728932.1:6556414-6584244 GCF_001723895.1 Crocodylus porosus | reverse complement strand
GAATCAGGCAGCCGCACCTAGCCTCCGGGTTAGAGAGCAAGGGCTTGATTTGGGAACCTCGTGAACCAACAGACCTCCTTTAGTTTATGACTTTGCGAAACAATAAAAGTTTTAAATTGAACAGGTCTGAGCCTGTGCTTAATTCAGTCCTATATAATTCGGCATCGAGCTCACACAGTGGGTCTTGAGGTATGAACTGAATGGGCTGCTTTAGGTGCAAGCACTGCCAAGCCAGACTCCAGCCATGAACGTACTAATGCCATCACAAACCTACCCCTGCAGGGTTCAGGAAGCTCTAATTTTCTAGCCGACAGTTGGAGATTACAGCATCGGCAGTTAAGCTGAGAAAATGTGCTCTGGAAGGTCTTTGAGAAAGAGGAAAAGAGAAAATAAACACAGAACCCTGTGGTGTCACTTTTATAGTCATTTTTCTGACAGCAGCCGCACTTTTAATACATGGCATTTTGAGTAAACAATTCAGAGCAAATGGTACTTTGAATATAGGAAAAGGCTGCTTTTTTCACAGACTAGGCTACAATGCAGATGAACAAGCTGTACAAGCAAATGCAGGGAGCATGGAAAAGAACAGCTCATTTCTACCTGTCTTAGTGCCAATTACACCTATTACTCCTCTGATAATGTCAATGCTGAATGCACAGTGCGGCTCCAATAAAAAAAAAAAAAAGCTACATTTTCTGCACAGTGGCATTTACTATCAGCAGCACAGCAATACCTGAAAGCACTAGGGGTGACAACCTCCTCCCTTCCCCCCGCAAAGAAGTCCTACACACCAATTGCTGGTGAAGCGGGCTCAGTCCAACATATCACGCTGATACCCTCAACTGAAATGGGGACTTGTATGGAATTAATATTGTCCTGACAACCTGAATCGTACGTGCCAGTACCTATGAGATTACTTTGTTAGGCAAAGGTAATGAACACCACCTCTTGAAATATAGGGACCAATTTTGCTCTCTTTCTCAATGGTGGAAATTGATTTTAATGCACTCGCACTGGTAAAAAGGAAGGCACGCTGCAGTCCAAGGCATTTAGCACTACAACCTTGTTTTCGGAGACGCACTGCATTTCTCCCCAAACCTGTAAGATTGTTTGGATTTCAATAAACAGGCCTCAGATTCAGACCAGAAAGGCTGATTTTACCAGCTGAGCCTGCAGGAGTACTTTAAACACACTGCTACTTATTGCCAGATAGGGCAAAATCCCTGGGCTGCACTGCAAAGTTGTAAGACACCATCACAGAGAAGAGAGTTTGGTGAACGTGACAAATCACAATCAATAAACCTTTAATTCACTCCTTGCTGCTTGTAAAAGACCGTTCTACTGAGGTCTTCAGGTACCATCGACATGCCCAAGCAGATTTTAAATCTTGCATATTGTACGATAACCATGAGAACAACTGCTCAACATCTGCAATTTGGGTGACACTGATGGGAACCCCATAATCTTCATTTTAAAATTCAGTTGAAGCCCAGGTATCCAGTGCAACCTAACCTCTGCCCTGGAGTCCCATATTAAAAAGCAAAACCTTGATGCGAACAGAAGCATTTAACTCAAACAAAAGAATCGAACAAATTCGCTGAGCTAATATGCAGCAACCTTTGGACAAGTATACAAAAAGGCCTTTGGAGACGTTTGTAACTTATCAACTCTACAGTGTATTTTCAAAGCATGTCAGAACACAAAGAGGCGGATTAAGTTCCTTATACTTCCCCTTCTTCCTCCCTCCTCTCCCTGGTATATGGATGACACTGCTAACAGGATAAAGTGAGTGACAGGGTTATATGATCATTACATAAAGGTACTACACATGCAAAATCTTCAGAACATGGAAAAAAAATTATCAAAGAGCTTGCACCATCTGTCTGTGGAGAAAAAAACAACAGCTGGTGCAAGAAGCTGCAAGATGCCAGCCCTGGAAGTGACAAGATGGGAAATGACAGGAAACAGCTTTTCACTCTTCTAACAGCAAAAGAAACGTACAGCCTGTATTCTCGTGTTTGAAAACCTCCAGATGCTGCCCTCTTCTCACATTTCCATATCTTTGTTCATGCAGCATCTGAAAGCTTTTCTATTTTTTGCAGAAGGAAAAAAAAAAGCACAAAGCCATCAAACGTATAATATATTATATTTAATATTTATACATACTATTTCCTTGTCAGGGGAAGTTGAATGAATTTAAATCATGATTATTAAAAAAAAGGAGAAGAGAAAAAAAAATCAGCAACATTTGAAATGAGAAAGCTTTGAAATTTTCTCCAGATTTTCTTTCGACCAAAACATGCAGGACATTCAGCTTTTGTCAGTGTGGTGGATGGTAAATATTAGTTTTGCTGGGACTGGTTAGGCAGTAAGACTGAGGCAAGATGACACCAGGGTGTCTCATGAATATTTGCCAACAGGGCAGATGTCACTGGCAGTCAGGCGCCCAAACATGATGACCATGCCTTCCAAAAAAGACAGGTGATTTTAGGTACCTCAATTTGCGTGTGCTCACAAAGAAAGAATGCATATGGAAATCATCAGTGAAAAGACGTGTGGTGCAGTGAAAAAAATGGAATAAGTGTCCTTAGTTTTCTGCAGTTTTAGAGTAAGGCACTCTCTCATCTTCTAAAGATTTCTACTGAGCACAAATGCTTAGGGTTAGCATATTAGACTTGATGGTCTCTTGAACTGGGGAATGACACAAAGAAGGTAATGGTGAAGTGGCTGGAGCTGGAAACATCACAGAAGCAAAGCTCAAAACCAGAGCATTACGGAAATGATAAAAACAGCAATTAGAGCAAATTTTGCAGGTATAAATGGCCCAGAACTTGTAACTGGCTTTTAGAGAACAGGGCTTCAACACAAGTGTCATCATTTACTGTGAGCTACAGCGATGTGGGCAGAAGATGAAGGGATGAAAGAGGATCCATCAGGGATGTTCGACAGAGGAATTCAGAAAAAAGAGATAAAGCATTTACTGAGACATCCTTTCATCTCTTTGACCTTATGATAATGTTACTATTATCTACTACTAATACTGTTCTTACTGTTAATCGGTATAACATCCAGAGACCTCTACTCCTGCAATGACTCCCTTTATTCCAGGTCCCACAGGGGTTACAATATACAAGATAAAGGGAAGAAAACTGTTAAAATAAACACTACCTTAGTTTTATGATTAGGAATCGAGGCTCAGAGAGACTATAGTACGTTACTCGGGATTATACCGGACATCTGTGGCAGCGCTGGGAACTAAACACTTATCTTCCAAATCATGGCCCGGTACTTTATCCGCATAGCAACAACAAATTGTGCGAGCAGTTAGGACATCAGAAGCTGTCCTTATTACATTTGCACGAGCCCTTTCACAGAGCACAAGTGAATGAGGCAGTCGGAAAAAATGTTTTTAGCACCATGAAGCAAAGCATGTTAGAGAGATTTTACTAGATACTGTTTATTTCTACCCTGGATTCTCCACAGGGTCTCTGCAGATCAGAGTGTACAGAAAACATAATTATTTTAATTGGGAGTAATTCAATTAGAATATTTTTATTGCTATCAACAACTTCACTAATAAGCAATGAACACACTTTGCTTTAAAAAGTCTTACTCTGGAGACTACCTGAATAATTCCTTAGCAGCAACAGCACTTGTTTCTATACCGCAGACCCAATTTTCCTCTCATCTACAGTCTGAACCACTGCCCACTGATTTCAGAGGGTACTGGACTGGGATTTTACACCACTGTAAATCAGAAGTAAAAGCATTAACACCTATTAGGCGAGAGGAGAAATGAACTGCACAACATTACAGATGCAAGAACCCATACAAAGAGAGATGATGAGTGAATTTTACCCTAGTGTTATCCCACAAAGGTGGTATGGTTTGAGTATCCGTATTCTAGCTCTGTGCCACTGGAGATTAATTCCTGCACAGGGTCAACGCCCTCTGAGGTCACACACAGCTTTTGGACAGACAGCACACTCGATGGCTGCCTGTACACATGCGCATTTGCGTTCTAACTAGAACGCGTCAGAGAGGACGCGGTTAATCGAGTCTGCTCTTCGTTCTCATTACAACACTCCAGTGTCGCCGGAGCATCGTGCATATTAAGCCCCTGCACCTTTTAAAATAGCCGTGGGGTGCTTTATCTAAACCGTGTTGAATGAGGTTGAAATAGAGCATCCTGTGGCCGTTTTTAAACGCCTGGGAGCTTAATACAAGTGAGGCTGAAGCATTTTAATTAGAGCAGCTGTCCAGGAACTGCTCCAGTTAAAAAGCTTCCTCCCACCCTTGAGCATGTGCATAAGCAGATTATGTGCTAGAAGACCGTAGTTTGGTACATGTAGAAGAGCTCTATTGCATGCTCCAGCAAATAGGCCCCAAGAATTAGTGCAATGCTTTTGTAAAGGTTAAGAGCTTGGCGACCACGCTACATGCCACAAGAGACAGCTTCAGGAAGCCTTGTTTATTAAATGTGAAAGATGCTAGCATAGTTTGCTATTAACAGCTGCTGCAGCTTGCTAAGGTAGTTTGCTGCTGCCGCTGGCTTGTACTGCACAGACCTGGAGCTTGGCCTTAGCACAGGGCTGAACTCCACTCACGAGGAGATACATCTATGTGGAAACAGAGGTAGCTAGAGCACATAGTTCTAGTCCCCACATCTTAGGAAATTCTGAAGTTCACAGTCAGCGGTATGCAATAATCAGTACGAAGCAAAAGTTAAAAGTACAGAAGTGAATGTAGCACCAATTGCCACACTGAATCATGAGCTTATTTCTTGCTCTAATTAACACTTGCTTCTCATTAGAGGACAGAATTCTGCCCAGGCCCTTTTAATCAGTGAAATGTATTAAATTCAGGAAAAAAAAGGAAACTAATACTATTGCAATAACAATAGTGTTAATTTAGCGGCACTATATTCACATAAGGACATATACACAATTTCTCCAAGCAGTTTGTTTTTGTACAGCGCAGATTCATAATAGGTGTCAAACTCAATTAAGGGACTGTGCATCAAGCGGGCTCAGTTTCTATCCATTGAGGTGTACAGCATACGATCACCGCACTCCTAACCTTTCCAAAGTTCATATGCAGCATCTTTCCCTTATGACATGCATCCATAAAGCTGAGAAAAAAAAACAGATTCCCTAGTAATAAGGCTGTTTAGACTGCAGCACTGGTACAATCTAGACTTAAATTGAGTTTAGATGACTTGGTAATCATCACACTGTGACCATCACACAGGTGACCCTCCCGTAGCAGACAGCAGTTGTCTAGATACTTATGCAGGCCCATGTATTCCAATGGCTGGCACTGCTGGACTGGGTTGTGCTAGCACTTGGCTCTATTTTCATTCACTTTGGGACACGTTAGTTTAGCGACTGGAATTGCCAACTGAAATTTAGACAATTTAAAATGATGTCTGCCCTCTGATATCAATATAAGCCGTGTGTGCATGGAGTATTTGACTCTGTGCTCATTTGTTCTCTCCCATCTGATCACTAGAACATGAGAATAATCGCCTTGACTAGCTCAGATCAATTCAGATGTGGGCGATTAGTTGCTTCACACATTTCATTACCTAAACATGCTGTTAAGGAATACTTTAATGCTGCTCAAGCCCGCTTAAGCCTTAATTGCGACACAATCCTAGCATGGTACAGATTGTTTTAGTTCACACCAACTAACAATAAAAGGGTGCCATTATCCAAGGGTAACATGCAAAATCACATCTGCACAGAACAGATATCACGATTATAATTAAAAGCTTCCATTTGCTTTTTTTAACTATCATAGTTGTAATTATGGAATCACCAAATATAGACCCAAGATCATTTTAATAATGATATGCTTTTTAAAAAAAAATCTCTTAGACTTAAAAAAAAAAAAAAAAAAAAAAAAAAAATCTTGTAATTAAGTCACCAAGCAGCTATATTTGTCTCCATGAAATAAAGCCAAATCTACAGATAATTGCAAATAACTCATTTCCCAGTGGATTTTGTTTTGTATGCCAATTAGGCTCACATATCTCAAGCTGTCACCTTCATCTCTAGACATGCAGCCGGCACAAAACATAGCTATAAACAAAACAGCCCGAGTGTCTCTCATTCCTCTACTAAGACAGAAAATGAAGTTACTAACACACATTTGTAGATGTCAATCCCATGAGAATATAAAAGAAAAAAAAAATCCTGGGGTTTCTGACAATTAAAATACTTCTAGCTTCTCCGAAGAGTGTTCTGGGAAGATTCCCGAGAGATTTCTGTGACTGTAATTCTTTGGTTAAGCTGCCTCGTGACTCAGATCCACAGACATAACCTACCAGCCATTTTCCTAAATGAATTACCATTTTTCCTATAAAATGTTTTGAGCTGGAAGCTCCTGTTAATGAAATTGCAGTTAGCTGCGTGCACTTACCTGCGGAATCTGCCACATTGTCATCTAATTATATCCCAAAGGCCTGCAAGCCTGAAGCAGTGATTTGGCAAAAACAGTAATCTCGTGAGCCTGATGGCTAAAAGGGTCATTGCTCCATGTGACACCTCCTGATCTTGGAGCACCTCTATGGTCACTGTTGTTAGACCACCTGGGCAGGTCTGACAAATATTTTTAAGTTATCCCCACTCCTACATACAGCTTTCAGACATAAGCAATCCACTTCACCGTGATCAGCTCTCTATACACATGGTCAACCTCAGGGATAGTAAAGAACAGTTAAAAAGATGATTCTTCTGAGTTCTCCCCAAATGAAATGAACTCATTCTTGCAGAAATACTCTGGGTGAAATTTTGCCCCCACTAAAATCAGCAGCAAAAATTCCCATCTTATAGAAATAGGAGACTCTTTGGATAAGGAGCCTAAGACAAACTTCACACAACACCAAGATATTCAAATATCCATAGAGAACCGACAAGAACTCTGCAAGCTCAAGTCTCCGGACTTGCATTCAAAATTAAAGGTATGGAACTTGAAGGCTAGAGACAGAAATTAAAAAAGCCTGAGCCTGAAATGATTCAATCTGGCTAGGCTAAATCAGTTTGTAACTGCACAGACATCCCAGACGTGTAGGCACATGCCTGTAGTGCCTCAGGCTAGAAGCTTGGGGGGGGGTGATGCTACAGCAGCCCTCCCTACCCTTACATACTGCTGAGATGAGGGGGGGCATGGCTAGACCCTGGCAGGATACTCTGCAAGCTGATAACAGTGTTTATCACCCCACTAAGAAAACAACAGAGCGACATTACCAGCTATCTGTTGATTCTGCCTTTGTCCTGTGTGCCACAGCATGGACCACAGCCAGCACCTGGTCTGCTAGCTAAAACACACACCACTCAGAAAGGCAGAGGGAAGGAGGAAATTCCTGCTTAGCAGAGAGTGGTGGGGAGTCTCTACTGGAGCTCCATCCAGGGAACAGAGAGGAGGAGAGCATGCTGGGATGCTGGGGGTGTCCCGGCAAGGGGTCTGGGACAGACATTGCGTAAACGGGTTTGAGCCAAATCAATTAAACCTGGTTGACTGTCGTATCAGGCTCATCTCAAACAAGTTTCAGCCATTTTCAGACTGGTTTCTGTGCAGTGAACATCTGCTGTGTTACAGCAGGGGTTTCCAAACTTTTTTAATAAGTGTACCCCTGGGAGCCAGATGGGGGTGGCACGCGGCCAGATGCAGAGCAGTGTGGCAGCACGGAGCGGTGGGTGCCAGTGGCCACCACATGCAAGCTTTCCCTCCCCCCACTTTGCATTTTGCCAGCGCTTGTGCAGCCCACAGAGGGGCTCAGCTGCCCTCGCCCCAGCCCACCCGCCCACGTGGACCCACTAGGGCTTTCCCAAGTACGCCCGGTTGACAACCCCTATGTTACAGGTTTAGATCAGATCACTTAAATCAGTTTATGTGTAATGTTTGTCCCTAGCTGGGGAAAACAGATGCACTGAATCACCAACATGAGTGTATACCTAAACTTAGTGATTGCCATCATCATGATCCTCCACCTTTGACTTCCTTTTGCCTTCCCTGCTCCCTCCAGCTCCATCTCTCATTCTTAACAGGTTATACGTTCACAGCCTCTGGCCCACATCTTTCCCTGCCTCCTGAAAAAAGTAACAGTCTCAGTCTCAATTATGCAGTCAGGAAGGAGGAGAAGCTGAGCTGGTATTGGTAGGATCTGAATCCACAATTCACAGCAGTTTCACTACTTCAAATCTGATGCTTCACCCAGTAAGATGCCCTTCCCATTTACCATATGCGCTACATCAAAGATGAGGAGAAGGAGCAAAGCACAACAGTCTAATATAACTTGCACCACAAGATGCTGTTTATGACTGAAAACTTAAAGGCAATAACGAATGGGGAAAAAAGGGTACTTGGAGTTATACATTTAAATTCATCTCAATGGACAGCTACAGTACCTATGAACTGGGGGAGCTCTAGGTATATAGCACCTGTGAAAACAAGGCCATTAAATGCCTCAGTAAGGATCAGTGTGTGTAACATTAAGCAGCTGAGATTGGAAAGTTACTCCTTAACTTTTTTTTTTGTTTGTTTGGGGGGGGGGCTTTAACAAAAGTTTCACCATAGTCATGATAGATACTTAATTTCTTTCTCCTCCTCCATGAATTTAACAAAAGCTTGCATCTGCCACACAAATGAAATAGTGTGCAGCAAAGCACTAAGTCTGCATTCAACAAGTTTAATTACTGCGTAAATGAAAGAAATTATTATTCATTCATGACATTTAGTTCAGTTCCAGAGCCGGTTGCTTTTATAAAGCTGGGGAGTGGAGATGAAGGGGGGGGGAAGGAAGGCTGGGTGTATAATTACTGCTATATTTCTTTGCCAAACATTAGTGAACTTAAACAAAAAGTGCTTGTTTTCTCTCAAGAGCAAAAAGCATGTGATCTATCAAAGATGAATCTAAAGGACGCCCACAGGCCTGACACGGTGCCAGCTTCTGATAGGTATACCAATATCTGGAATGCCGATAACAGAAAGCTTATTGAAGCACCAGGGCTAGCTCAGGACTACTTGGGTCAGAAGCCACCAAAACTATGGGAACAATCCAAGCAGTCAGCCACTCGGGTGTAATGGAAGCCACTGTGCAACATGAAAGATAAACTGCCAGCTGATGCTATCGGGGACTATCAAACAATGCATCTTTTCTAATGGATTTTCACAGGGCTTAAACACTGAACAAAGAAGGAAGAGAAAAAACAACCCCTAAGCTGATTCAGAACAGACGCTTTTTTCAGGGGTTGAGAGAGAAAGAGACAGGATAAATATACATATTGGTATACAAGTAAATGAGAGACACTCTGTACTCTGTTTCACATTACATGTTACTCTGACCCCAGGAGAATATAGTCATTACCTGCTCTGATCCACCCGAAACGCTCTAGTTTTCCAGGGAGTGCTGTAAACAAATCATAGAGAATAATCAAAACATATCCAAAAATATGATATATTTGGAACCGCTCATTCCCATACTTTCCTAAACCTCTAACTACCAGCGTTTAATTACTGCAGTAGAGGAGAGATTAGGAATTGGCAGTGACAGCACCTGTTTATTTTTAAAAGGCAGGAGACCACACACGTCGTCTGCAAAAAATTACAGCCGAAGCATCTGAAGTGCATTGAAGTTGCAGAAACGATTCTGCAGGGCAACGTGAGCAAGGGTATGATGGCAGCCGCTTTTGACATCCGCGATTAGGCCTGCAGTTTATCCTGTCGAGTCAGTCAGAAAATACATCCTTTTTCAGAGAGGTTATACAGGACATCCATGGCTGGCCATTATAACCACGGCACGCAAGTGATATTTCAGTCGCATATAAAATACATGCCTCAAACAGCTGGGATTAAAGACGGTTCTAATATTTTCTATTTTGAGCACACAAACTATTAAGTCTTACTCTAATCTCATGATGGTTTTAACCTTTCATCCCAGTGTTCAATGACTAGAAAGCAGGATGAGACCGAGAGAGAGAGTGCACACGTGCATGAATGCATGTTGGGGGGCAGAAGCAGGGGGAGACACTAATTTTCCTGTATCTGCTTAGTGAGAAGAGTCTTTTACCCCCCTCTCAAGTGAGCGGTACTGCCTAATTTCCACCTATTTACATTCTCACCGACTCCCTGTCACGCTTTTAGCTCCTTTCATTCCTTGGGGGGTGGTCTCAGAACAACAGCACAGTCTCCCTATGCCTGAAGAAGGGTGCTTGTGCCCGAAAACTTGCAAAAAGCTTTGTTCCAACTACTCAGTCCGTCTAATAAAAGAGATCACATCTACCCAAAAAACCTTGCCTGCCTGTGTCCTTAGAGTCTAGACCAACACGGTGACAACCAAAAACCCCAGAGAAAGACAGGACACTGAACCAGGTGGGCTTTGGATCTTTTTTGTTCTGGCAGCGTCTATGTTGCATTTATAACCGGGGGTGCATTTTGATCACTGGCTGCAATTGCACTGCTTAAGATGCTTGAAATATAATGATGGGAAATAGAAGAGGGGGAAAAAAGAATCGGTTGGCCTCAGCTATTTTGTACCAAATGAAATGCTCTTATAAGCCACATTACTGCCACTAGGATAAACCTGAGGCTGGTAAGGGGTTAATACTCCATCCTGACTGGACACAACAGTTGTTAACGCGCTGTCCGGCACCAAAACCCACGTATCACTTTATCCTGACTTCTAAAACGCCACCACCGGTTGGAGTTAAAGAACTGAAATAAGTTACCCCATGCCTGGCCACGCTGAAGTCAAATCACTGATTCACATCCAAAATATTAGGCCTGTTTTGTACCCTTTAATTGTCCTGTTTAAATCAGGGCGCTCATAACAGGTGCTTGGGCAAGAGCATGTTATTCCTCTTTGGGGTTATTCAGAGAAAAGGTGCACACGAACGGCATACCATTTAAAGTAGCTGTGCAAGGGGCCCAGCGGTGAGAAGGCAGCTGGCTCTTTTGGCCCGCTGAGACTTTCAAATTAGCCTTGGCTGCTTAAGACAGGTCAGCTAGGAGCCAGTCCGTGGCCACAATTCACAATAACAAATGCAGTAGACACACTCGCAAGGGTGCTACAGAACAGACCTCTAAAAGCAAAGAATATGGTTTTATTCTCAACATACGACTATATGAGCTGACGGTAAAATATTCCCGTATCTCTCTGCATACCCCGGTCCACACCACTCCCTTACATCCATTCATTCTGAACAAAAGAAACATCCATCGGCACCCTGGGCGCACAGGCATTACGTTACTTTGCAATTCAGCTCACTTTATTCATTTTTTTTTTTTTTTTTTTTAAATCTTGGCTCTCTCACTTGACTCAGCTCTGGGTTTTAACTGTCTGGGGAGAGGGGCCAGTGCAAACAGTATTTATGCCTATCTGCCACGTGCAGCAGGAACGATGGCATGTTTTCTCCACCACTCTGGGAGGAAGGCCAAAGAAGCCTTTGTTTGGTTCACGACAGCAGCTTTTCAGTTTTCTCCTCTTCCTTTCAGAGTAGCTTTGAGCTTCTTCAATTACTGCTGCAGGCTCCACTCTTGCTCGGATAGATTTACCATATAGGGTGATAATATTCAGTTCCTCTGGGATGACTACTGCCGTAGTGAGCGAGTGGTGGCACTGACCAAACCCAGCCCCTCCAGAGAACCGGGTACTTGCATGCAATGGCTAAATGATTTGGAAGGCACAATCATCAGGCATTTATGCAGTCATCTGAGACATGGGAACTGTTCATGCAAGGGGGACTCCAAAAATAAAAGCTAATTACTTCAGGCTCATGGGAAGAGAGCTCCCTTTTCTACAGGCAAATTTGCAAGGTCACCTTTCCCGGTTTGTCCCTACCCTCTCCTTTTCTTAAGAAACTGATGAGCTAGTTTATAATCCCACCTCAGGGCAGGAAGAGGTTAAGCCTTTGAAAAAGGTATATGAAAAGAAGGTTCGGTCAACAGAAGGGTTAGAGCAATATTTAAGAAGAAAAAGGAAAAAAAAAAAAGATTTCCTTACAGTCAAAACATATCCACAACCTCAGTGTTGAAGGTCACTACCTCTTTTCATAGAGCTGGAAGCGGGACTGTCAATCAGCTTTTTGTGCTAGTAGTCTCAGTGTACTCCGAGAACAAAAAATAGCAGAGCAATAAGAGTAACATTTATCCTCTGGGACTAGGGGAAAAAAAACAGCTTTCAATAGAATTGTAAAGGTCCTCTGGGAAAGACAGAGCCTCTGGATTATTAGTGCTGACATTCCCATCTCAGAGGATCAGGCTGATTTCTGTGTAATACCATTTTCCAACATTGAAATGGGATCACCAAACTCCCACCTGGGAACCTCAGCCCTCCTGAACTTCCCTTAAGTCACATTCACCCCACCTGGGATTAACCACACCTCACAGGGTCAAATCCCGTGCTGAGGCCCCTAATGACTGATCTCAGCCGTGGGAATGTTTTCACACAATATTCCCACTCAGGCAACAGAAGAGGTCCTTGCGCTTTAGGCTCTTCAATAGCCACTTTACTGAAATGCTGAGCTAGCGAGGAGCAGGGATGGGAGGAAGTATCTAGCCCATCGTGTCCTTCCACCAGACAGTTTGCATGCAGTGGACAAGCAAATAGAGTGAGAACAGAAGTGCAGGAATTAACGGTTCAGGGGTGCGATGCAGACCACTGACGTCCAAGGGAAACGCACATCGACTCCACGAGAGGCAAAACTTGCTGTATTTGACTCATTGCATTGGGCAAGTCACTTAACCTCTCTGGGCCTGTTACTTTTCATTGCCTGCTATTGTAAGCTTACCTTATAGTACGGATACACAGCTTCATCAATCCACACAAAATTTTCCAAGATCCTCAAATGTAAGGCACCGTTATTCCTCCCTAATAAAAAAAAATTCTGCCTGATAGCTGAAAAAAATATTTGGGGTATCTAGGTGTTGCTGTTTATTTTTTTGCTGAACTTGTATGCCGTGGTTCAGGGAGGTTACAAAAAAGTGATCACATTCATATTTGGGATAAGCAGGTGCTCAGAATGATTCCTGTTGCCCTCAGTGTCTCCAGTGGAAGTTTAATTAAGCCCCGAGGCAGGAAGCAAGAGGAGTCTAACTTGTATGCCATGGGAACAAAATTGTCTAGCTGTTTTTCCTTCAACCCACACACATCACTGTGTGATCGGGGACCCAAGTAACACTTGTTACCCAAACTGATGGGACAGAGTGGAACTACATCCAACTACTTATGTGCCACTTTGTCTGATACTGGAAACCTTGCGTACCTGTGGTAGACTGCAAACTGCAGTGTAACTCTAGGCCTTGTCTACCTTCTATGCCACTATAAAACAACTTTATTATAAGCAAGATAAACTTGACAATTTAGGACCTTATCCCTTTTCATTATGCTACAAACAGTCTCAGGTTTGTAACTGGCATAGTTTCACTGAAATCAATTAAGCTATGTGGACTTTGAGGATGGGAGTTGGACTAGATGATCGCTTAAGGTCCCTTCCAGACCTAATTTTCTATGGTTCGGTGACTTATCCCAGATGAGGATATGGGGCCCAGTTTATAAAGATATTTAGAAACACAAGGAAAAGTCTAAGTGGGTTAGAAATCTAATTCCCACTGAAAAGTTGCACCTTTAGTTCGCTACGGCATTTTAACAAACCCCAATAGGCACCTATTGGCATCTTCAGGTGCCTCAGTGCCCTTGTACATCTGGCCACTACAGCAAAATTTCTGTTTCAAGTAAGCCTTGGGCTGGTTCAGTGAAGATGGAGCAAATGCTACAGAATTTTCTCAATTGCCAAAGAGAAAAACATTTTGGAAAAGTCTCCAGGAAATGTACAGGTTGACATCTTGTCGGCCAATCTCAATAGCTCTTGCTACGTAAAGCAACGTAGGCAGCTGTCAAAGCATTTGTGGTTCGACATGTTGACTTTTATTGAGGCTGGCCACCTGACTCAAAACCATGGGAACAAATCAGGGTGCTTTTGCCATATTCTTCTACATTTCTCGTAGACTTATTTATGAAGTGAAAACATATTAGAGTATATATTAAAATAATAAAGATAATACTGCATGTGTCCTTAGTAATGTCCAAGTGAACAGGCATTGCAGCACACACACGTCTCAGATATTTTCATCACAGCTGCTATAAGAATAATTTTGAAGCTCTGTAGGGATCGTTTCTAGTTAGCTACTGATCACAGAACACACTCCACACAACATTCATATTTGACTGGAGACATCTGTGAATGCACAGGCTCTATATATGACTTCTGAACTAATGGGGATGGGATAAAATACAAATGAAGCAACTGCAAGTATATGCTACATTTAGGGGGATTGGGAAGGTCACTTCTTTGTTCAGCTGCCATTGATTCTAAAGGTGCAAAGAAGGTCGATTTTATAGGTGTAAATGTTGACTACTAGTTGAAGTTTGTGTAGGAGAGGGTAGGGATGGCAAGTATCTTTACACTTCACTCTAGCTAGACTAGGGGTGTCAAAAATATGGTCTACAGGCCAGATTCAGTCAACAGAGCCCTGCCATCTAGACTCTGTTGCTGCCTCTGGGTGTGATGAGACCTACACAGGGTATGGCATGCACTTGTGGCTGGTCCATAAGCCGGGTCAGGCCTACAGACCTGGCCTCAGCCAGACTGTAGCACCTGCCAGCTCTAGGACTGTATTACGTAGTGACCCCTCCAGCCAGTCTGTACAGTAGGGCACCCCATCCCAATGCAAGAATTACATGTGGTGCAGCCCAGGCAGGGTGGACATGTACAAGCACAGCTGCTGCTCTGGCTGGAAGCAGTGGTGTTCCTGCTGCTTCAGTGTGGATAGCAGACCAGCTGGAGAGGCCACCAGACCAGGTATGCAGGAGGCAGAGGAAGGGGAGAGACCCCCATGCAACTAATCCAGCCAGCAAGATCTAGGCTGTGCAGCGGGGGAAGGAAAGGAAGATGAGGTCCCTTCCAACTCTGATTTTCTATGATTCTATGTTATGTAGCATTCATTGTCTAATAATTCCAGCAAGGTACTAGGCATCAGAACTCCTAGCACCTGAAGAGCCAGATATCTGCCTAGTGGGAATTTCAAAATGCACCTGAGCAAGTATTTCACCTGAAGTAAATCAGTTTTGAAAATCTGATCCTAAGCAACTTGCCCAAGGTCACAGGGGAAAGCTTGCAGAAAGGGAAAAAAAATGAACCCATGTCCTTTGAGTCCAAGGCTAGTGTCCATACTACTGCACCATCCTGTTTCCCCAACTGCTTTTAAACAGAGCAGCCTTTACAGTCATCAAGGGAATACCAGCCCCATATGCCACAGTACATGACATCACTGTTCCACAATTCCACTTTATCGCTTAAACCAACCATTACGTGCTCTCTCAAGGAAATGAACTGCAATTCATAAACAAGCATAAGTCGTTTTAAAGCTTGCTAATGAGTTTGAACATTGCCAGGTTGCATTGTGGAATCTTTCAATCATCTGCAGCAAGATGGCCAAAGGATATTAAAGAAAAAAAGCAACCTTGACCTGGGAAAACAATTTCATTTAGCTTATCTTCTGACCACAATGATAGCCTAAAGAAACACAGATATCCAAGTGTAGAGGCCATGCCTTTCTTTATGTCAATATTTGGCAACAATTTTTGTTATATAATGCTGATCAGTTGTCGAAACAAATATTTAGACTTTCAAGAAGTGCCAATAATAGACTTCTGAGGACATCCAAACAACTGCAACACACCAATGCGCCAAAATAACACAACATATAAACCTCCTACCTATCCTAGCTCCTACCTCTAGGTCCATATCCACTACGCAGTACACTCCTTAAGCTAATCAGGAACTCTAGTTTTCTCTCTCTAAAAAGTGCAGATTCTCTAATAAAAATCCCCAATTCTCTAATTAAAACCACCAAAATCCATGTTTTTCTGTGATTAAAGTGAAATACCATATATACACATACATACATACACATACATACACACACATATACATATATGGCGTTTCATTTTATATATATAGGTATCAATTTAACGCAATGTTTTATTGATATACTTACAACTTTAAAGCAATTTGGAAGCCTGCCAGTGGCTCGATCATTATAATAAAATACATTCAAATACCTATATATTTTGGTACTTGATTTTTTTGTTTTGTTTTTTTATCATGCAAAATCAGAGCTTCCCTTACCATACCCTTTGCTCACCAGGAGGCAGCTGCCCCACAAACACGCACATTGCTTTGTGGCACAGAGCAGCCCTGATATGCCCCTGCCCATGCCATTCCCCTCGCTCCCAAGCCAAAACCCCGCCAGCCCTGCAGATGCCCCTCGCTCCTGACCCTCAGCCCCCAGCCCGCTTCCCACCCAGGCCGGAGCTGGAACACAGCTGGCCTGCAAGGGGAAATGCACGGTTTCCCGCAGTTTTCTCGTTTAAAGGAGAAAATCCACATTTTTCTGCAGCACGTGGAAAACGTGGACCCCTGCTGATCAGTCCGCTCTGTCAATCACTCTAATGTGCCTATTACCGTGGCACTAAACAGACTGTCTTCTGAGACTAAACAAGCTGAGTTTTCATCACTACCACCTGCTTCCAACCAGGGAGGGATGGATATTGTTCCCACTTGCATTTCCATTCCGCTCAAGTGTAGGAGAAATAGGGGCGGGTGGGAACCTGCCAAGTCTGAGAAAGCAGGGCAACGAGCATGGGAGTTGGTGAGTCACAGGCTGGTAGCACGCCTTAGTCAGCGAGCCGTATTCTGCCTTTCAGGAGGGCACTGCGTTCAGCCAGACAAAAGTTCACCAAAGTCTAGATAACTTCAGTGACATCCTGACCAAAAACTGAGGGATTTTACTTTCTTTGCCAAACCCGGCCAGGATCTCTGCAGCTATCCGAGACGCACGGGAGAGTCGGGGGTCCCCCACAGCACTGTCATCATACTGACAGAAGATGCACTTTTGCTGTCAGAGAGGAAATGCATTGTGTCCTGACACCTCACCCCCCTGTTAGCACAGCTCCTCTGCTTTGCCTTTCCAGTCCTAACATTCAGGAGATTCAGCCATTCCCATATAATACAGCTATCTCCTGAGATCCATCCACAGACATCTCTGACCCACTTCCAGACACTCAAGATAAAAAAAAATGCAAATTAATTTTTAATTACAAATGTAACCCACTTGCAAGTGAGACATGTTGGATGTTAGCACAAACTATTTTGAAAGAAAGTTGATTTTCCCTGTCCGGGCACGGCTAATGCATTCGAACATGATTTCGGTTTCAACTCTCCTTGATTGACAACAAAATTGACTGACAATTCCAATCACTCCTTTTTAACTTGTCATGAAATTTATAAGCCAACAAGGAGCGTTTCCTTGGCAGACTTGCAACTGTTATATTTTCCCAGCTTTTCTGATTTACGGATTTTAATCTTTTTATCCATGAATCGGTTCCTCAGTACTAGTGCTCATGGAAAAAATCAGTTATTGCTAGCTACCCATGCAAGCTGCCAAGTCTCAGGGACCAGATGGAACAGATCCTAGACTTTTAAAGGAGATCAGCGCCAATCACAGTCAACACGTTAAATACCAGTGAAGTTTTAAGAACTCTGGAAACAGACTGATACCAAGGTTGAAAAATCGCATGAGACTAGACAGGGAAATAGCAGTAGACTCCATTCACGTGTAACGTGCAAAACACACGAAAGCTGCAAATACCTCTCATTATAATGCTATATAATAATGCGACACATTTCCATCTCTCTTGCTCTCTTCTCTCTACGCTTCCACAGAGTAGCTATTATATTGCCCTCTATTGGAATGGAGGTAAGACCTGTTCAAGCATGTGCAGCCATCCAGGTTTCAACCCATATTCAGTCACCTGCACAAATTGGGAGTGAAAAATAAGTCAGAACCAAGAGAAAAAAAAGAGAAAGGGGATCCAATCTAGAGAATACAGCAAGTCTTAGGCTCACCTCCCCACTTCCATACACCCATAACATGAAAGAACTGATTAGGTATTTGTCTCGCCATGTCCATGTGAATATTGCCAGAAAATTAGCGTTCTGATAACATGGAGCGAAGGGTAAATGTACAAATGAAAAATGATGAGCTTCATGGCATTTAGCATCTCATTACCCATGTCGTCTAGTGATACAATTTTCCCTTGCACCTAGTAGCCATGGGCACTGAACCAGTGGCACATACTGATTCACCTCTCTCAGTTTCCATGTCCTATACAGGAACAAGTTGGTTATTGGACCTGAGTTTACAGAACAGTCAATGATATTCTATCCTGTCTCTTAAAAGGATCAGGATCTACATGCAGACCTTTGAACCTGGTGTGTGGCCGTGTTAGCTTTCACAGCTCTTGCCCAAAGGAATAATATGACTTTACTTAATTATCTGCCCTGGACTTTTAAAGGCTGTGCCCTTATCATCCCCTCTGGACCATAAAGGGTTTCACCTCTTAATATAATTGCAAATATAAGCTAGGGTTGTATATGTGCACTGTGCTTAATTCAAGGTGCTAAGAAAACCTATAATTCAGTAAGTCTCCTATGACACAAATTCTCTCTACATTCCTGCAGCAGAATTGTTCGAGAATCTGCAGAAACAGTCCATGCATACAACATTTAATAATTATTAATACTTTATGCTTATGGAGATTATTCTTTTGAAGAATACTATGAAGATACCGAACAAAACACATGAGCATTATAACCCATTTTACTGGCCACAAAAAGAAAGCACAGAGAAGGTAAATGAGACTATTGGCCCAAGGGCACAGAGGACTTCAACAGAAAATGCCACTTCCAGTCATTTGCCACAACTGCTGTATAACAACAAGCTAGTTTTTAATTTTATAGTAACGGTAAAAACCCATTGCAGCCAAGATCGGTAGAGTATTGGCACAGTATAATTTAGGAACAAGGGCCACGACTGAAAACCGAAAGCTTCAGGATGGGCTACCATGAACTGCTGAGAGCTGCATGTGGTTCCTTGAAAAAGAGGAATGCAGCACACACCACGGAGCTTACAAGTGCCCATTGCTTACATGCTACCTTGATGGAGATTGGACTTGCACATTAATTTGCAGGTCACAATGCCTCAGGAAGGTGGAATATAGGCTAGCAGCCTAGCTGGATATACTATTACATAGCAACCTTGAATACCATGCAGAGATCTAGTCCTACAACTTACACGGTAAAAGATGTCTGTTCATACCAAGGTCTCCCCACTTTGTTCAGCCAAGGAGGGAAGGATTTCACTTCACGATTGATAGAAAGACATGCGCTGCAACGCGTACTGTAAATCAATCTTAGAAGTAAGAAGCAGCACAGCTCACCATTAATAAACATAATCTCTTTCCACCCAGCCAAACCAATCAGAGCCTTCTGGAAGAGGCAGACCAATTAAATGTCTACAATTTGCAATATAAATTATTTATCTTGGAAATTTTCGCAGAATTTCTACAACTGACCAGAAAAAAACAAAAAAACAAAACCTTCACTTAAATCAATGCTGTTCTCCTCTCCCTAGGAACCTCTGACCCCGCTTAACATGCTTGTCAACACCCCTTTGTCTGACAGTAAAGATGGATAATAACAAATCCGTTGTCTGTGCACTAAGGACAGGAGTGAATTCCAGAACTGAAGACCTCCGCCATGGGGAACACATTGCCAGCAGTCTTACCAGAAAGGCTCTAGCTGTAGAAGTATCTCAGCAGGAAACAGCCAGTCTACCAGAGTTGTCTCCAAATTGCAAAGGCCTTTACAAGCGACCGATGCGGTCATCTTGAAATGCTCTTTATCTTCAAGATTTAAATGAGCAATATAATAATGCAAGCTCTTATCCATGGACACGGAAGAAATCCTAAGGTTAGCTTTGGCAAAGACACAATTACAATGGTAGAGGTGAAATGAATGTAACATCACCCCCTTCAGATTGTGAATGTTGCTCCAATACTCACATAATCCCACTCCCACTTTTGCAGTATCATGCATGCAACTGCTCCTTTGGAGCAAGGGCGCAGCCTTTTAGCATACTCAGCGCTGCACTTCATACAACCAGCATCTTCTGCAAGCTCTTCACTAAAAGAATGTATAAATGTTTGATAAAGCAGGCATTTTTTGGTGCTCCCATACAATTGCAAACCATATATATTTTTTTTTTTAAAGAACTGCAACAACATAATTGTCTTTTGGTTTAGCCTTTTTCTCATCTTTTGCAGTGTTCAAGTATTGGTAGCTTGTAAGTGTTTCAAAGCCTTAATTTCCTGGAGAATGAGACCCAAGCTCCTTGTTAATCTTTTATCAGTTCTATTACAAACTGTAAACAAAACCCAGTTCTTAAATAATTAAAAGGACTAGCCCTTAGGCAAATGAGGTCCAGGAAGGGAGTTGGGGGTGGGGGGGGGGTGAAGGAAAAGAAAAAAGCCCCTAGCTTATCTACAGAACTGGTGAGCATAGCTTTAGAAAGGCAAATCATTCTGTATGAGCAGATTGTGTGTGACATCCACTCGATCAACCACTGTTATCGACTGTGTCCTGAATATGAAACCATCTATTACCTATACATTATTGGTTATAAGACTACATATACCACAGGGTTACAAATCTAAAGCCCTGTCCCTAATGCACTTTCAAAAGGTTTCTTCCATGTCTGCATGTGTCTAGCCTTTCTAAAGAATTTGCATCTCAGCCTCCAAATAATTCCTTCCAGACCACAGAAGGTCTTATGTCAGTTCAGTGCCCAGGAGGATATAACAGGCGTACAATGCTCTAACATCCTGTAACATCAGTTCACTTTAGGTTATCCTTTATAGGGTACAGTGCATTAGAGGGATGTACAGCAGAAACTTATTGCCACCACTCTTCCTTACCACTCACAAAGCAGTGAGCCTGCCAGCTCCCCAGCCACATCTTTCAAAATATATGCCACTTATATGCCAAAAACTGATTTTCCAGTCAAAACCAAAAACAATTGTGAAGAACTGCAGCTTACACAAGTCTTTAACTAACACTGAGGCTACTGTCTCCATTAATGACAGTTTCTCTGCAATGAAGAAAAGCACACCATCTAGTTTTTCAAATTAGGGGCCCGGCAGTCAGGATTCTTCACTTCTGTCAGCGACTCATCATGTAACCTCTGCTACCATGAACCTCAACTGAAGCATGCACGCAGTGGGCGTTAATAACCCACCCCACATTTCTTGGTTGCTGGGAAGATTAATGTAGATAAAACACTTTGATTATTGGATTAGAATGTGCTACTTAAGCCACAAAATAGTGCTATAAATCAAACACATATAAATGCAGTCTTATTCCTTACCAATTTGTCACCGTAAGAGTGTGGCAAAACAACAGCCATTAACACTGGGTACTGGTATAGGAGTGTTGGCATCATTTATGCATGACTTTAAAACCTACCAGTATGTTTAAAAATGTATTCTCCTCTTGTTACAAGAGGCAACCATTTCTGCTAAAGCTCTTCAGAGCCTTCCAACCTGTACTAAGACTAAGTAACTATGAAAGCAATATTGTGCACGTTCTAATTACTTTTTGAAGGTTACTATGCACTAGGCCCGCACATTTAAATTCATCTTTGTTGCACACTCTTAAAGAGCGTGTAATGGATGCATAACTAGCCTATTACATGCAGTTCATTGTGCAAAGTTTCTCTGTCTCCGGTTGCATGTTTTGTGCGCTGGACTGTAAAAGTTGCTTGACAGAAGAAAATACATTCAATTAAAAATTTACATTAGAAAATTGTAAGTTTTTTTTTTTTTCTCTTGCCATTTTACCAGCAAGAAAAACTGCAAGTGGCTATTCCCGTCAGCTTGCAATTCTCCTTTCTTTTGCAAATGGGAACATGCAGAAACTGGACCCAAAGACCCAGAAGTGCTTCAGCATATATTGACCTGTTTTAAGAATAAAATTACTTAAGCAGCTGATTTATTTACTTACAGAAAAAGTTGCAAGCTACGTCCACAACTAGGAGGATTCCTCAGATGGCATACAGCTTCTCCTTTATTAACTTGCCCCACAAGAAATGTGGTAGAGAAGACTGGGGGCAGAAAAACTTCCCTATAACTCTTGTTATGCTTAGTTACTCAAATGGTCTTTTGGGACTCTTGGTATCTGGATCATGCTAGAGCAGACCTTATAAGCTGTTCTGTTCCTGTTTGCATTAGGAAGCAACTGCCCCTAGGTTCGCAGAAAAAAAAAAAAAAAAGGTACCTTAAAATTTCCCTTAGCTTCCCCATCGGTACCCTGGAGAGCCACTGGACAAATAAAGGGTTTAGGGATTTATTTGAAAACCTTCTTATGAATTAGGGGCCACCAGTTACGACACATAGCAAACTCCAATGATTCGGGACTGAATTTCTTACCTGAAACATGTTCAGCTAAATCTGGGGCTGAATTTCACAATCTCAGTAAAGGAAATTAACACCGGGTCAAGGGCAAGCATATAACAGATCTAATCACTAACTCCCCCAAAAGTTTGAGGAGCAACATCCAGAGCCCAGGGTTAAAAACATAGGTTAAGTACAGACAGTCAAAAAGCTTGAAGCTGACTCCATTCAGTCTTCACAGGTCAGTCTCAACTGCATAGACTGAACCGATAAACAAGTGAACAGACATTGACTTTTGTTTCCAGAAATGCAGCCGCATGCCTGCAGTGGCCCAGGGCAGAAACCGGGGGTGCTAGAAGATGCCTTCCTGCTCAGCTGGAGCAGGCAGCTTGGACCAAGGGTAGCCCACCCACCCTGCAGAGGTGGTGAACTTCTGTTGCGTTATAGATATGAACCAGTTTCAGATCACTTATACCACCGTATGTGTAATTTCTCTCCCTAGCCGTACAATCCTGTAAGTGCTCCATTCAGCAGTACACCAGACAACTGCATAACCCAACGCTAACAGGGCAAAAAACCAAAATAAACCAAACTCTTTGTAAGGATGCTGTAAGCTCAGTCACAAAGGCACCCAGAAAGTTAGGAAATTAAAAATGTTGTGTTCATTGCATCTTGTAATGGATTATATTCACAGCCCATGGGTTTTTTTGTTTGGTTTTGTTTTTTAGTTCTATTGACTTCAATGGAGCTATGCCGATTTATACCAGCTGATGAGCTGCACATAAGAATCAGGAAACAAGGCGATCACTGTTCAATTTGAAATACTGGTAGCTGGAGGTGCACAGTTTGGAAAATGATTTATAAAAACAGAAAAATCAATCAAGTGCATGTCTCGTACATCATCTGAGGGAGGAAAATCTCCAGATTTAGAGCATGCAGTAGGCATCTTAAAACTAGCTCTTCACAACATAAATTTGAAAGCAAGTTTTCGACTGTATTATTCTCTTCAACCCAGGGAATGCCATATGAATAACGTTATGAGTAAATAATTCAGGAACTAGCAGCATTCAATGGTGAATTGGAAATATCTCCTGAAAATGATCATTTTGAACTATACGTATCGACTTGAAAAAGCTCAGTGGAAAAGCAAAAATTGAATGCGAATACCTGGTCAGTACTTTTAGCAGTAAAACAGGAACCGAAGCAGACATTTTTACAGTACAACGTAGTAGTTTTAAGTACTACAAGTCTGATCCAATGCTCAGTAGAAGCAATATTTACCTCAGGAGTTTATCTGTTCCTCAAATGGGAAAACTTAAGCAAATAACATCTGGTTTTGTTGGCTGTTTCGTTTCATACGTGCAGAAGAATCATGTCCGGGGGGGGCGGGAACAAAACCCTTTTGCTGTTTTCAGCAAAAGATAGAGGCTGCCTTGTGTCTTGGGTGCAAATTCCAGATTTCCAGAAGCAAACACTTCCTAGTGGGGATGAGCTTTCCCAGAAAAAATCTGTCTTCTTAGTAGCAAAGCTAACCAATCTCTTGTCCTTCTTGGGAGGAAACGAGGAGGAAAAAAAGTCTTGATCCAGTAGGTTGCTAAAACCCATGGAGAGGGTAGGCTGATTTTGCTGGGCTTGGGCAGGCCTACTTAGCCATCAAAATGAGTCGCTTTATTTTTCAAATGAGCGGAAAGGGGAGTGTTCAGCACTTCAGAGCTTCTGTACATACACGCAAAGAAATAAGAGCTACTAAAGCACTGAAAACTTTTTAGTCCAATCCCAAATGAGTTGTGAGAGAGGGGTTGAGCCCTTTGAAAATCTCCCGTGTGTGGAGGAAATGGTACAGAAAATCAATGAGAGGCTGGGTGAACAAAGATTACGTCAGGGCCTTGTTGCATGTTACACTGTGGGTCACTCAAATGTTGATAGATGCAAGTGTTAGCTTGAGTCTGAAGCAGTCACACATTCAAGCCATCAGAGGCCTGGAGCAGTGAAAGGTAAGAAGCCCCCACCCCACCTTGCCCTCCTGCCCCCAGGGCTCCCACCCATGTGCCTTGGGGTTCCCCTCTACCCCACTTCCCTTTTGCTGCCCGCACTGTCTGTCCCAGGGGAGCAGGCAGAGAAGGGGCAACCTGCCTGCCTAACCCCTACTGCTCACGCTGCTGCTCTTCCCTGGCCTGGAGAGCAGCAGCAGCAGGGACAGTGGCTAGACAGGCAGGTTAACCCTTCCCCGCTTGTTCCCCTGGGACAGGCAGCACGGGCAGCCACAAGCAAGTGTGGCAGGGAGGGGACACCAGCATTCAGTGGTCTAGCTAGTGGGCCCAAACTGGACCAACAGGGGAGAGGGCCTAGGCGGGGTGCTCACACTAAGGTGTAGCCTTAAGTGGCTAGTGGCTATGAGTTTGTGTAACACAACTAGGTAACACAAAGATAAACCTAGGTGGGAGTGGCGTTAACTTTAAGCTGCCCAAGGAATGCTTAAAACTAGGTTTAGGTATTGTGTGGACAATCCAGGGGTTAAGAGCTCCAGAAGCTGCCTAAAATTAATGTGTAATGAGGTGTTCACACTGGGTTCAAAGGCTGAAAAGAGAGGACCAGATTATTTGTTTCATCTGGGGCTGGGCTTTGGCTCCCACCAAATTAGTAAGGCTGCGCAAAGCTTTGGTCCCGGATTCAATTCGGTAGAGATTTGGCCCAATTTGGCAGCCAAAGCGCTGAATCCAAATCAAATCAGGAGACCCTTTAATCTCTCCAAATTGAGACATAGACACAGCTTTAAATGATTTTTCTACATACCTCGAGGTACCAGGTGGCTTGTGAGTGCTGCGATGGTGGGGCAGATGCAGTGTCCCACAGGAGCACGGGGGACTCCCCAGTGTGCTCGGCAGCAAACCTGGAAGTGGACCAGAAGCACTTCCACTCCACTGCCAGGGAGTGTGCTGGGCCCCCCGGCGCCCCCCCTGGCTTGGCCACTGGTACCTCCTGGGTCTGACGGGGCACCCGGGATCCCCCTGTGACCAATCACTGAGCTGAGGGAGTGCTAGTGGGTGAGGGGGTGGGTTCCAGCGCACTTGGTGGTGGACCCAGAAGTGGATCGGAAGCACTTCTAGTCCTCTTCCAAGTCCACTGCCAAGCAAGCAGGGGCCCCCGTCCTCCTGTGTGATGCTCCATCTGCCCCAGCACTGCAGTGCTCACAAGTTGCACTTGGTACCTGAAGGTACGTAGAAAAAATATCTAAATCTGTGTCAATGGCCGAATCGCTGATTCTCTGAATCAGCATTGAATCTTCAGATCTGGCCGAATCAAATCGGGGACGGCGAGCCGAATGAACAAGTCGAATCACTGTCCCCAATCTGGGCTGAATCCGAATCCAAATCAAATATGGCCTGTTTCGCACACTCCTACAAAACAGGCCAGGAGATATTAATTTACACATGCAGTTTGAGTGGCAATTGGTCCCAGGTATCTCCAACAGTCCCAGGGAAAAAAGTGTTACATCAGTTCTTCGCAGGTACCCAGGGTGAAACAACGGGCTTGTGCCTCTGCAGGATCCCAGAATAAAAGGGTTTATCTAAGGAAAGAGGTGGTTTCTTTTTAGCCAAAGCAGCGAGCCTCCTTCAACAGCATAAGACAAATAACAGAGCAAGCACATGGAGGGAAGAAATCACTGAAATCTCTAAAAATATAGCCAAGACATTAATCTACAGCTGCACTGCAGCCTTTCAAGGCAGTCCTTACTGCTGGTTGAGAAAGATGCCTTCTGCCTTCAGAACCCCCGGAAGAGCACTGCGGTCTAATGAAAGTCACATTTGATGTACTATGTACTGTTCAATACCAAGTGGCTGAATTACTGGGTGCAGACCTCATCATACTCTTAAAAAGTAATTTGGAATCAGGGCTTTGATTTAGATTGGCTGCATCCTTTACTTTCAAAGTGCAACTGGTAATAATATAGTCTGTGAGTTTAACATTTGAAACAGGGGTTCCATTTACCTCTTTGTACTTACTTGAGGAAAATGACTGTAATTGAAATCTTTCCGTTGGAAATGAAGCCCTTGGAACATTCAAGAGGTTGCTTGTCCTTAAGGCTTTTTATTTTAGCTGTCAAAACTGTGAACTGCCTTTCTACAAGCAGGAGTCTTACTTTAGGAAGGGAGATAAATGCACATTGCATCCAGGCACTGGGTATTTTAATCTAATTCTCTTGGTAGGAATATGTCACTTCTCTGCCTGCAGCATAACTGGAAACAGGAAACTTTGCCTCAGTTGGAGGCCAGACTCTGCAAGATCAATGAACCTAATAAAAGGAATAGAGATTTTAAAGGCCAAAGCAAAACCCCTTAAATTCCTCCAACATCATGAGCAAGCTTCTTCACGACACAGACAGCAACAAATTAGGTCAGATTACCAATGTCTATTGCCTCTTTAAATACCTCACACACCTTCCAGAATTTCATCCTTTCCCAGTTGGCTCCCTTTTTGCACATCAAAATGATTTTCAATTGTCAAAAATATTATTTGCTTCATGCCACTGGATTTTAAATTCCACTGTAAATGCACCCAAGTTGTCTACAATATAACACCGTCACTCATTTAAATGACTTTACAACAAATGTATAGGTTGAAAAGTTAAGCGCGTGCATGCTGAATTGGAAGGGGGGGCAATTCCTGGGAGCTCATATAACATGCTACAGATAATGGTATCAAAATGACAACGGACAGATTTATTTGCATTATTTCGTGGTATTATCATCACAAGCTGCCATGAAAGGGTTATACAGTACTTGTCCAACAATGCCGAACAACTGCATGGGCGATTTGGGAAAAATAATATGGCAAATGACAAAAGTTTTTATTTTTCTAGCTTTACGTAATTTCTATTCCAGGTTGTCTCAGATGCTAAGGCGCCATTAGGGGTCTATGACAGAACCACAACAGAAGTGTCAGGACTCTTTGAGCATCATGGATGCAGCTTATTTTTTCCAACAGGCTGGTCTGGGTAACAGCAGTGTGGCTCCCCTTCCTTGCAACTCCCCTTTGCACTATGTATGATGACGAGTACAGGGGAGAGGTCTCTGAGCTCCTGCAAGGGAAGGAGGCAGAGCTCTGGGGAGGCACAGCTAACTGTATGGTCAGTGGAGCGAGCCCCTTTTCACTCACTTGGCCTATCAGTAATCAAGCTGAGAAGAGGAACATGCATGGAGCAGGGAAAGGGAATTTGCTGCTAATCTAAAACTTGATGGCTTGGTCAGCACAGAGGAAGAGAACAAATGCACATGCTAGCTTATTTACTTAGGGTTACCATATTTCCAGTTCCAAAAAAAGAGAACACCTGTTGGATGCGTGTGGGAAGGGGACACAATGGACAGCAATATGTTGGTGCCCTGCCCTTGCCTTTCACTCCCAACCCGCAGACCCCTGACCCTGCTAGTGCCTCTCGCTCCCAACTCGCAGTATCCTGCCCCCCTGGGCCATGATGGTG
>NW_017728932.1:6550822-6556314 GCF_001723895.1 Crocodylus porosus | reverse complement strand
CCCCAGCCCTGCAGCATCTCCCAGCCACCCTGTACCTGTGAGCAAGGGTACTGGCCCTGGTGCCACTGGTCCAGCCATGCAGCTCCCCACTGCCCCAAAAGGGCCCTCCCACCCCCTTCCCTCACTGGAGGGGCAGGCACCTCCCCACCAGCTGCCTTGCCCTGCTGCAGCCCAGCACCCAGACAGCTTAGTTGGCAGGCACCTGCTCCCACTCACACACCCATTCCCTCCATACAACTGTGCCCCCCCCCCCCCCCACACACACACTGACTCATATGGTGCATCACTCTCTCCCCCACCCCCACCAGCCCTCCAAGCCCTGGGCCTCCAACTCGTGATCACCATAGACTTAGCTGCAACCAGCTGCTGGGGCTCCTCCCCCCACCACCATGCCTGGTTGTATGCTGGCCACATGCATGTGAACACACACACGTACATGATGTCCCCTGCCTCCAATCGCCCCCCTCCAGCCCCAACAGCTCCTTGCTACCACAAACCAGGAAGTGCCAGGAAAAACACTGATGCTGAGCAGAGCAAAATCTCAGGCATTTCTTCATATTTAAAAGAACTGCCCAGACGGAGATCAGAGGACCCAAAAGAAGGAAATGTCCAGGAAAACCCAGATGTATGGTAACCCTAATTTACTGAAAATTGGCATAGGAAGGTAATGAGTAGACATGGGTCCCAAGTAACAGATCTGAGTTTTCTAAAAATTTAACTAAGTTTAACTGACCCAGAGTTTTGTTTCAGGTCCATCTGGCGCAAACAGCCACAGACAACAGATGCGAGGAGACAGACCATCAAGAAAAGACACTCAAGATTTGGGGTGCAGATAACTGATATCCCAACCCCAACACAGCTGCTCCAAGATAGTAAAACAAGGATACAGTCCATACGCAAGGGAGTCTTTTATGAAAGTTTACAAGCTACTTGAGAAGTCACTTCTGTAACCCTGTAAAACTATTGGAGGGGGGGTTCACTCATTGAAACATGCTGTTTTCAGTCTGGAAAAAGGAAAGGAAAAAGGTTTCAGAAAGGAAAAAGGTTGCAGGGGTACCTGAACTCACCAGGGTAAAGGATGTCAACTTCAGTCAAACAAACGGAGCAATAAAAGCATCAGTGGAGCTTAACACAGAGAGATACGGGAGAAGCATAATCCAACATCCCAACACAGGACTGACTTCTGTTCTTTACTTGACCGAGGTATCGCAGTCAACCACAAGCAAAGTCATACTCTCTCTAGCATGCTCTCTTTGTCTTTAAAAAACTGAGGGGAGAAATTAAATTCACAGCTCGCTATGAAACGAACACGACCTCAGACATCTTCTACATGAGATAACTGTAGCAGCTTAAAGCTGTGATTTTAAACCCATTTAGTTAGACCTGGGTGAAGGGCAGGACGAGGGTACTTGCTTTATTTTACGAGAGGTTGATTTCAGTTTACTTTAAGCCGGGGTGGTGGGGTGGGCAATTATTTGGGTCAGAGTCACATGGGGAGTTTTGATGAGGTGTTGTGGGCCAGGTCAGCACCCCAGCCCCCCACCCCACTGCAACACCACACCAAAACGCCCTGTGGAGCCACAGGTGGGCAGGGAGCAGTGTTCAGGAGCAGGGGGTGGCGGTGACAGCTCCAGGCCAGCACCCAGGGCCTGCTCCCCATACACCCTTGCCCTTGGCGGAGAAGGGGGGGCTGCCCAGGCACTAGGTCCCAGGAGCCTGCTGCGGGTGACAGGGTGGAGGGGGCACGAGCAACAGAGTTCTCCCAGGCGGTGCGGTCCGCGCTGCCCCCAGGGCACTCTGCACGGGGCTGAGCCCCACCTGCTCACGCTAGGGCGGCCCACACTGCGCTCCTGCCCGTGCCCACAGCTTGGCTGGGTGCTGATCTGCTCCCCCCCCCACCCCCACCTCCAGCAGCAGCCCCTCCTCCTGCCCCTGCTGTCCTGCACCAAGCAGCTTCTGGCAGGGCTGTTCCCAGTGCGACTGCGGGCGGCTGGGTGCTGCTCTGCTCCCCCTGCCTCCAGCAGCAGCCCCTGCCACACCGCACGGTGCCACTCTGAGCTTCAGCTGGGCAGCTCCCGCACCAGCGCACGCGGCTCCGGCTCTTCCTCCAGCTCCCAGCCGCCCCATGCACTGAAGCAGGAGGCACCGGCTGAAGCGGCCTGCCTGCCCACCCAGAGCGGCGTGGCGTGGTGGGGCAGGGACAAGATCGGGAGCTGCTGCGGGAGGAGCGGGGAGCAGAGGAGCACCCAGCTGCAGCCGCGCAGGGAACAGCCCTGTCGGAAGCTGCGTACGCTGGCCAGGGCCAAGGCCGGGGCTGGGGCCAGGGGCGTGGACGCTGGCTGCCCTGGCATGAGTAGGCAGGGCTTGGCTCCACTCAGAAAGCCGCAGGGGCAGCCGTGGGCCAGATCCAGTCACCTGGCAGGCCGTATTTTGCCTACCCCTGCATTTAAGGCACTTCCTGAGACCTTTCTTACACAGGCAAGTTATAAAAGTTTCACTTGGATCAGTTTCTAAACGCAAGGAGATGCAAATTGGTACACATTTATTTCAGCTTCAAAGGGCTCAAATCTATCCATAGATCTACACTAGCTGGCTTTCACACCTCACGTTTTTCCAGTGACACCCTCCCCATGTAGTTAAGGCTTTAACAACTGAAGCTGAACAAAAATAAGTTGGATTTTAACTGAAACACGGGTAACCACAAAAGGGCTCAATGATAATTCCTCCAAACAGTTTTTCACTGCTTTATTCTGGCAGACCTCCACGTGCTTATGGCACAACATCCCATGTCATCCCCGTTTGCACATGCAGACGCGTGCCCTGGGATTTCCCATGGGGTGCATGTTTCCCACTATCTGGCCCTGACCCAGGGCAGACATCTGCAAGATTGCAACCAAGCCTGCTCCACCTCGGGTCCTCAGGCTGCGCTTGGAGGCACGTGCCCTGGGAATTCTCCTGCAGGGATCATAGGAAAGTAGGGCTGAAAGAGACTTAATGAGGTCATCTAGTCCAATCCTCTATTCAAGGCAGGAGCATCCCTAACTAAACCGTCTCAGCCAAGTGCCTGCCTAATGAGTGTCTGCCTGGGGACTCCTGGAGTACGCATTTCACTCTTCCCAGCCTCAACCCCAAGCGTGGGTTTGCAAGAGCAGGACACACTTCCTTGGGGATTTCCCCAAGTTTGCAGATGGATGCCCCGGGGCAGGACCTTGCACTCAGTGCTGCTGTCCTGCAGGATCTGTTTCCTGAATCCCCAGGAGCAGCAGGAACCTGATCCTATGGGTTAACAGCCCCAGACAATGTCTGTACCTGCCAATTAAATGGATCAGCTGTGCCAGGACACATCCCCACACAGCTGGTCCCACTACAAAAACAATGTCTGTTTGCAGCCTCAGATAGACGAGGCTTTAAATTCCCTAAGTGCCTTCTAATGTGAAAGGCAATATGTAACGTAATGGTCTAGTGCTCCTGTACTGGCCATGCAATAAAATAAGGGGACAGGTGTAGAAGAAACTGCTCCAACCAGTTTTTAAAAAGGTATTTGTATAACTAAGAGGGGAATAAAAATGTTGCAAAGGTTCGAGCAGCTGCAAGATAGACCAGAATGGATTCCCCAAATTCTATATATACGCATTCAAGTTTCCCAGGTGGCAGCTGTCAAAAAAAAAATCCATCTCTGAAAACTGGAATGACAGGTTATGTAACAAAAACAAAAAAAAGAGGCTCGTGTCCAGTGATGGAAAAGCAGCGACATTATTTGCCTTGTTCAGTCACTCAGGTCTTTTTGACTGAATGAATTTATTTCATTCTCTTATTCAAAAAGAGAATGAAAAGGCGTTAAATACATCCCAGAATTTTAAGGTGGATAAAATCAAGGATGGCTGTGAGCATTAGAAGGCTACTGACACTCAAAGCAGAATGAGTGGATGCATGCCAACTTAATTACAATTTTTGATTTCAGGAAGGATGCTCATAAACTAAATATGCAGAGTCCTACAGTATTTACTGCTAAGATAAATGTGTGTTTTTAATGTATGGCGAGTCTCTGATGCGGTAAGGCGGCTGTTAGGCCGGGTGAGATTGTGCATAGATATTTGAACATGGTGGATTTGATGCTCAGCTTTTCTTTGTGTACAATAAAGCAATTCATGAAAACAGAAAAGTTAAAACTGCAACAGTTCAAAACAGTATTTGCAGGCACAGATAAATGATAGGATCATTTTCTTAAATGACATCTCCACTTTCACGGTGTACAGCATAACCCGAGGAGCAGAGGCAAGAAAATTAATCAACACAGGACTCCTATCAGGAATAGAAAATGCTTAGCAATTACACAAACCAGATTTTGTCTCTGTTGTTTAAAAAGAGGGATGTGAAGTCTGCCTGGAGATGGCCTGGGCAAAGAGAAAGAAGAGGGAGGATTGTTTTTTTTTTTTTTTAATGCGGATCTCAAAGTTGTTTTGGACTCTCAACTATTTTGCTCATTGAAAGCGATAGTAAGGCTCCATCTGAAAGCACTGAATGAACCTTAGTCCCACCGGCAATAAGACCAGTCTTTAGCCTGCAGTCGGAAAAACTCACAAGAGAGACTCTGTACAACTGCACTGCTGTCTGGCAAGTCCCTATATGCTTTCAGATCCTACCAGCTCCCTTCATCAACTGGCTGCTAAAGGACCTCTGGTACAGGTGAGAACAAGAGGGAGACTGACGGGAGACAAGAGGTGAAGAAAACCACAATGAAGTAATGATCATTAGGGAATAAATTAAATTGCAAAGCACCAAAATACTGAAGAGTCTTGAAATGCACTTTCCTCCCGCTTGATCAATAAAGGTCTCTTTTCTCATGAAGAATTATGGACAATTAAATATTTGACTCATCATTTAAGACTTAAAGCCTTCAGTGCAGAAATTGGTCCTCTCTCATCACTAGCTCTGTGGAAGAAGACCTCTCTCTTCAGCCTGATCCCCGTACAAGAGGAAATAAGCATATCGTTACCACTGCTGGTTTAAAGACACTGCTTCAGGAATTAGAGCCCAGATTTGCTTTTGCCTTCACGCCGTACTATGCTACACTTCTGGTTCCCTGCTGCAAGCCAGACTTCACGGGAATACTCTGCATCACGCTGGGTTTCATCAGAGAATTATTAAGCCATGGGAGACTGCCATGTGAAACTTCGCGGCAGCGTTCGCTCTCCCGGTGGCCAGCCCTGCCTGTCAAGAAAGGGGGGTCTGCAGGGATAAGCGTGCAGGTCTCCCCTTGGGAGAGACCGGAGGAGAAAACATATCGACTTACCTTCTCCGCATACTTGAACTTGACATAGAACCAACTTGACTTGATCATTGTCTCACCTCCTGCCCTTGGAAAAAAACAAAAAAACTATTCTGCTGAGGGAAAGCAGCGTGCCAGCTCCGTTTCCTCCTGTCACCGGCTTCCCGAGGACGGCCGGGATTTCAATCAGGTGAGAGGTTGAAGGAGGCAGGGAAAAGAAAGA
>NW_017728932.1:6501875-6550722 GCF_001723895.1 Crocodylus porosus | reverse complement strand
GGGGGGGGTGGGGGGAAGACAGACGCTCTTTGGGTATAGCTCCAAATTTGCCCCCTTCTGCCCTCCCCGAATGCAGAACGCGATCTTGCCTTCTAAAAGAGTGCTCTCCGAATGCCTAGCTCTGCGTTCCTCTGCCGGCTTGGCTGCCTGACAAGAGAACTCCTCAAATGGACTTCAGCTGCATTCATCACACATGGCACATGTCAGTAAAGCCAGGAGGCTGGCTTCAGACCTGGCAGCCTCTCAGGACCATGACCTCCCCCAGTGGGATGAATAATGAATTCCAGCACTTCCCTCCAGACACAGATTAACACCTGGCTAAACATTATTCTGACAACAAGCTTGCCCATCCGGAGAGCCCTCCACCGCGGGTTTAACCCCTTCCTCTCCCACAAATCAGGACGGCAGCGCTGGGAGGCAGCTCCCTCATTGCGCCTCCCCCACCCGAAAGCAAGATTATGGATCTAAATATAGTCTAGAAACAATAAAGCCTCTTAAGCATAAAGCAAACAGCTCCTTTCCAATTTTGCTGCTGCTGTAATGCTACCCTGCAACAAGAGCAAGCAATCCCGAGTCTAATTCTTCTTCCCTCGCTGCCTCAAACAGCCCTTGCCCCCCTGGACAGACACACGCACAGACACATCCTTTAGCTCCGATACAATCAGATTGCTAGTTTTCAACAATGTGCACAAACGTTTCCCCTCACCCTCAACAAGAAGCAGATGCTCAAAGAAATCTTGGAAGGAGACTCAGCAGTCTATTCATTTCTTTGCCTGCCAATGCGGGTCTGTTTTCCAAATCCCAATCTTCACTTTAAGGTTAGACTTTGATTTAGTTGCACCTCACCACTAAGTTCCTCCCCTGAGTCTGAAACCTTTCCGTTACATGGCACATCAAGCTCTGAAAGCAGGACAAATAAAATCAGCCTTTGTATTCCCAAAGTATCTGCTTCCTGAGAGTAATAGCTAAGCGTCCACGTAGTATAATGCATTCCAGGAAAGCAAGTGCTGCGGCTCAGGTCAAGAAAAACTTCACAAAGAAATTCTCTCTCGTTCATTCACCTAAGGGCTTCTATACCAGAGCGACCTACGGGTAGCAAAACCTCTCCAACTCTGACCCCAACTGAGTCAGGGTCAAAGTTAGAGCGATTTAGCTCACTTCTATTTCTACGGTATCAGCACCGGACACAGGCACAGGTGAATCGGGCAGCTTGGGGCCTGAACAGAAAGGGGGCCCAAAAAAAGGTAATTTTTTTTCCGTTGTCCAATTAGTATTTATCATCTTTTGCAAAGGGGGGCCGCGATACTAAAAGCCTCCAGAAGTCTAGGTACGGTACCGTACAGTATCACTCGTATACCGGCTGTGTGGTAACAGCTGTTGCACACTCCTGAGCAGCACAGTCCCTTCTCCTTTTAACGCAGCTAAAATGCACCCTCACTGTGCCAAACAGATGCCATAATGACAGTTTTCAGAGTTACGCAGGGGATGCAAACAAAGCGCTCTGTGGCAGGTTTCGTGACTTTAACTCCCCTGAAGTCATTCGGAAAATCTGAGCGTTGGGACTGGTCGACGGGAACCCTGAAACAAAACGTCACAAGGGGGAAGGGGGCTGCGGGGACTCAGACTCTGCAAATAAATCGGTAGTAGATGAAAACGCTGCATTAGTCTGATTAGTTTCGGATTTCTTCACGTAGAAGTGGCAGTACATAAAGCAGTAGGAGGCAACCTGCAGTCCTCACGGTGTGCACAGAAGAGGTCTAGTTAGATCAGCCGGTATAGATCACACCAAAACTTTCAGCATCTACGCCTAGGCAGGAGTATGGAGGAGTGGAGGCTGCCCTAGACCTTCCACCCCTCCTTTAGACAACTGAGACAGAGACCGAAAGCCCAGACCGAATCCAGCCTCAATGGTTGCAGCTTTTGCCAGAGAGCACCAGATTAAAGCTGCTGCTGACTGCCTAGCACCTCAACAAGGACGCTTGTCTGTCAGGGTGATGCGTCTTAGCCTTTCTCCAATCAAGGAATAGCCACACGGCGGTAGGGGCTAGGGTTTTGCGTTGCCCTAAATTTGCCTTACTCTGGAGGTTGCAACGGTATGGTATTTTATAGGAGCTGCCCTGCCACATTGCCACCAAGCCCTCTAGTCAGATGCAGTTTACAGTCAGATCCAGAACCAAAAGCAGTAGTAATACAGGAAGAGTAATAACATGCAATGTTACAATTTTACTCATGCTATTTTAGGTGAATCCCTAGGACACAAAAGATCCAGGTTCACATCCTTAGGGAACTGAAATCCTGTGATAACCACAAGGAAAATGTAGCTTGGGCAGTGGAGCTGCATATTTTTCCCCACTGCGATGCTCCAACCTCAGCCTAGGCCATGGGAGAGTAGATCATAGTCCATGCACTTGGGAGCTTTTGTCTTGTAGCTGAGACTGCCAATAAGGTCACTTATTAGTGTCAACAGAAAGAGGCTGTTTCCTTACATGCACAGATGTACTCAAACACGTGTGTCTTGGTGTGTATATGCACAGAATACAACAGCTTAATTTTAACCGCAGCATTTATCTTCGTGACTTCAAGAACAACACTATCATTTATTTCAGCACTTCCTGCGTCAGCATTTTGTCTGCAGTGTACTTGTGTTTCATATTTAATACAGCTATTGTCTAAGCAGGGCATCATATGATAGCTTAGTTTCAGTTAGGCAATTCATCTTTGCTTGTTATGGGAATTGTTGCCCCACAAACAATACACGTCATGAATTCAGCCCTTAAAGACATGAAGACGCCCATGTCCAAAACTGTGCTATTTGGTGACTTCTCTCCAGACATCCATCAACAAGATAAATTCATTTGCAGCACAGATCCTAATTTTTTTTTTTTTTTTTTTTACTTGTTAGAACCAGTAAATGAACTTTTCGAGAAGTAATTCTCTTTCAAAATAACATCTTGAAACATATTTCAATAAACGGCTTCGTTAGGATTTATTTAGGTAGGTTTTGCCTTATCCTAGCATAGTTTGTATGTGAAGCAACATAGAAAGGAATGGCAATTGTTCACGGAACGAGATTCCTTTCTAATAAGTCACTGATTTTAAATTTAATATCCACTAATATTCTTAAAAGCATTATATATAAGTATGGATTGGTGACTCCTTGTTTGTTGCCTCCCTGGATCAAGCTGAGTTTTTTCCCTATGTCCTGGTGACAAAAGGGAAGTGGGAAGACATAAGACAATGACTAAAAACAAAAAACCCAAAAAACCACATGTCACTGAACCACCCACTATGTAGACAGGGATGCTGGGTTGCTTCTAGGAACCCTGATTCATCTCAGAAGCTGCAATATCAAGTGAAAAACAAGGGCATTTGAGGCTCCAAAAAGTCAGGTGAAGGGTGACTGCAGGAGTATGCTTCTGCAGTTCTCACGGCCAATTTGTGCCAGTCACAGAGTATACTGCAACAGCCTAAGTCCTAAAAGGGCGCTGCCCTTCAGTCAGGTACACTGACTCTGGCTAGAGGAGAAGATATCAAGGACAAATACTCTGGCTCTGAGCCAACTGAGTGCACACCCGATGCCAAAGAACTACACAGCTGATTTGATCTGGCTGCTTTTCAATTCTGGTGCACCATCAGAGCAGACCCCGTGTTACTCAAAAGAGCTTTTATATCTTCCACATAATAAAACAGGGCACGAGACCATTAAAATTTTGAGGCATAAGCTACATATACATATATATACACACACACACATACAAACATACATATACACATACACATATATACACACACACACGCACGCCCAATTGCTACCTCCAGTTGAAGTACTATTCTAAGCCTTGGAAAGGGTAAGGATATTTCACAAACAATTAGTGCTTCCAGAGTTAATGCAAAACTATGCCGGCTCCGTCTTCAGAAAACCTCCTTTAAGGATGTAGCACAGTGTGGGGGCAGTCAGGAAGCGATGCCAGAATGGGGAGGGCACAGGGAAAAGAACTAGTTTGTCTCAAATGCAATGTGCTAAACTAACCAGGAATCCATCAGCCTCCAAGGACTCGCACTACCGGGGGAGTTTGGGTCACATGAAGACCTTTAGGAAGCCATAACCACGCTAGCTAATATAAAACAATGTGGGATTAGCTGTCTGTTATTAACATGACAACAACCCTATCTTGCACCTTGTTACCCTGCTCTCCCATCATCACCATCTGCTCCATTTTCAGAGCTGTCTGAAAATCTTTTCATAAAAACAGGCTGCTGTCAATTCAGACTTATGTGCATATTTTAAAACAAAACTCTCTAAGTTGGTGTTTTAAATCCAACCCAGCTTGGCAGCATCTAACAGCCATTATGATTTGACAGCCATTTAGTTGGACATATCAAGATTAGTTGATATCCATGGTCTAATATGTTAATGTCCATATCAGTAGAGCAGAAAACATAGGGGCCGAGTAAATGGAGGCCCAGGGGCCCTGGCACCTGTCAGAAAGAGGACTCTTGGGGCCCAAAACCAAGGAAAACGATGTAATGTTTCTTAGGAATAATAACCGAGGCCAGGGATACAGGTTTTCTGCTCACTGCAGAAAAAAATGTGGGGAATGGCGGGTTTCCCCTTGCAGGCTGCCTAAGTTTCAGCCTAAGAGGGGCTGCTTGGGGCTTGGGGAGCAGGAGGAAGGCAATCAGGCAGGGGACTCCACGTGTATGTGTGCGCGAGCATGTATGCGGCAGCCAAGCAGCAGTGAGGAGCAGCGACCTCCAGTTAAGGCTATGGGAGCAGAGGGGGAGGGGCACAGGGAATGTGACGGGGGGGAGGGGGCACAAGTGATGTGATGGAGAGGGCCAGGGGGCCAAGGTGACAGGGTGGGGGAGTGCCCCCAAGATTTCTGTGCCCACAGCGGGGTGCAGGGATGCAACTGGACTGGACGAGTTCTGGTAAGGAGCCACCTTGGGGGCCCAGTGCAAGGGAAGTGGCATGGGAGGGAGTGAAAAGTGAAATGCAGCAGCAGTGGAGGCGTGGAGTTGTGTCCCCACTGCTGCCAGGTGGACAGGGGGCACCTCACTTTGGTGGCCATGGCAGTGTGGGGCCCCCGTCCACACCGGATCCCACCCCCTGGGTTGCTGAGGTGGCTCCTGCCTGGAGCTGGTCCAGCCCAGCTGCAGCCCTGCACCCCACTGTGGGTGCAGAAATGTTGGGGGGCACATGCACCCCCATCTCCCTGTCGCATCACCTGTACTCCCCTTGTTGTCCCATGTCACTTGTGCCCACACACCCCCGCCCTTTCCCAGACAGTATCCCTTTCTGTAGTCTAGATTTCCTTTCACTCAGGAAGCAACACTTACTACTTGGTTTGCTACCTCCTAAGAAACCACAGTGCCTCTAGTCTGGTAGATGTACAATATGCAGGTAAAATGGTACTTGAATCTGTCTGGTGGTATTGACTTGCTGCTCTGGAACAAATTGTGAACCTCAGCAAAAGTGCTTGAAATTAGGAGCAGATTAAATTATTTGGTTTCCCTCTATCTTTAAGAAACGAAAGATTTTAAAAGCTGTGCCGTGACGCCAACCCTAAAAATGTTTCCTCTTAAGTATTAAATAAAAGGAGCAGTAATTTAAAGGAACTGCATGCTTTATGAAAATCGCAGCGTTTACCCCTGAAAACAGAGATATGAAGGACGTAGGCATTAATTCAGTAAGGTACTAAACCTCATGTTTAAATCCACCCCCTCTTCAGCTTAACTTTAAATATGTGCTTAAGAGTCTTTAGAGGCTATGCAACAGATTCTCAGGTAGTATCAATTATCATTGCTCCACTGACTTAAGTGGAATAATGACAATTAGCAGCACCTAAGGAGCTGCCCCAGTGAAACCTAAGCTCATGCTTAAAGTTATACGAGTGCCTAAGTGTTTGGCTGAACAGAGGCCGTGAGCCAGGAGTCTCTTCTGGGTGGCCAGCATTGCCCTCATAATTCTGCCTGATATTGTTCTTCATTGGGCTTTTCTTTCTACAGAATGATTTTTAAACTATACAATTATATCACGCATTCAGTCCGTCTGCTGCACACGTACATTGTAGAGCTATTCACATTGTGAATTTTTGTGCTAATTTGACTTTTTTTTTTTTTTTGGCCCAAATGTTCAAAACAGGACCATTACCCTGTGGTAGTTCCAAGTGCCTCATCTGAGAACCTGGGTCCGAGTTTTGAGAGGTGCTCCGCACCCCTAGCCCCTACAGTTCTCAACATCTGCTTATACCAGGCACCAGCCCCCCACCCCATGTTTGCTTCTACCTCTGTAAAATGGCTAGGACATAGCTCACAGAGAGTTGTGAAAAGTTAATATCATTTGCAGCACTTCAAACATGCAAGCTGCTTGCAATACCACTCCTTCAAGGACATGGTGCAGTCTGATGGTTAGAACAGTGGTTCTCAACTGGGGTCCTACAGCACCCCAGGGTGAGGCTGCCTTGACACCAGAACTGCCCCTGCCGCGGGTACTGCACACCTCGGTTTTCAGATGGCACATGAAGGCAGAATTAGCAAGAGCTTCACCAGACAAACCTTTCTTCTGTAACTGTCTCTCAGTTTGGCTCCACGGCACCTTCTGAAAACCAAGACTCATGGCAGTTTCACCCCATGCTGGCAGAGGCAGCAATAATTGGACACATCACCACCGTGGCACCGCACTCCTCTCCCTGCAAAAGTCCAGGTCTCGTGTGTCCTTTTGCCCGCCCCTAATCCCTTCCACCTCCTTGGCACTGTCAGTGTGTTGCATGTGCAGCTCACTACCTCATTCCTGCCGGCTGGTCATCCCCAGACTCTGCCCATTAGGGCCACGGAGCTAGAGCTCAGACCGGATTGCCATGGGGTCACTAAAGGAACAAGTTGGTCCATTGGTTCCCAGTTCTTACAACCATATGTGGGAAGTCCCCTACTGCAGTGGACGCAAATGTGCACTAGGCCAGGCAGAGCTGGGGAGCGCTCCCCGCCAGCGACATAAAGGGGTTTATCTATTATAATTACACAACCAATCAACAGCATATTTATGAATAATATAATGATGTCTGTAATATTCACCATGTATTTCCACTAGTTTTCTAAGTGGGGTGCTGCTAAATTCTGAGAATTTTTGGAGGGGTGCCTTGAGTCCCAAAAGGATGAAAACTACTGGACTAGAACATACGAGTATTAGGAGACCCGATTTAAATAACAGTCTACTGCCACCTTGCAGTGTGAAGCTGGGCCATTCACTTTCTCTCTGCATGCCTCAATATTCTCATTTGTGAGATCCGCTTTGAAAAGCAGTTTGAGATCACTGGGTAAAAATAAAATGACCTTTTGGAGAGAAGTATTACCATGTATTACAAAGATACAGAGATAATAAGAGGGGCTGACAATGTTTGACAGACCTCCTCTACAGTAACCCCTGTGAAGCAAGACACAAGGATAAAGATCTTCATACACTCAATTGGTCTTACTACATTTCTGGACTATTAAAAGCTATTATTACAACCCAGCCTCTAAGTGAAGACCTCATACATGAGGTGCAGCTTGCTCCCCCTTGGTCACGAAGTTAGCATATTCCAGATCGTCCCCCTTCCGCCAGCACCGTGAGGAACGACCTGAAAGTAGCTCAGTAACGTTTGGCTGTCAATGGGTCTAACGGCCCACGGTAAAGATAGCCAAAATGAAAGAACCGGTGTTCTCCCTTGACACTACATGCAACAGGGAGCGGGAGAAATCAGGACCTTGGTAGCACATCTGTACTACATGCAGACACTCAAACAAAGCATGAATGCCACTTTAATCTAGGTGTAATACGACTTTGGACTTACAGAGCAGCAAAAAACCCAAACAAAAACCATAACTAAAGATGCTGCATTTCATGCATGCAAGTGTACGGGTGTATTCACATCCGCTGAGAGTGGGGAAATACAGTGCATCGCTGATTGTCTTTTACTCCCCCACCCCGCAAAAGCAGTCCTGCCAGTTTTAACTCGTGTTGCCTTTTGAACTCAAAGCCATTCTAATCATTGTGAAGTTTCCTTTTAAAAATGAGGTTTTGTTCTTTAATATTCATCGACTTCTAGCTTGTTTCCCTACACACAACATTATTTACTCTACAGTGGCTTGGTGCATCAATTATGGTAATCGTTTGTGAATAGCATTTGCATTATGGGAAAATGAGCCTGGTTACTTAGCACTAGCCAAACCATCCCTCTGGAAAATTGTCACAAACATATGTATCATATGTCTCCACTTAAATAGATCAGTAATTACACCAGTTTATTAAAAAGAGTCAGCATTTTCAAGTAATTTCTCTGAGAACAGACTAAGCTAGCCGAAAGTAACCTTTTCCCTTTGCTCATACAGTCACAAGCAACAACATAACATGCAAACTTGATTTTAGACCTAGATTAAGGGGATAATGCATTTCCTACCTCTGCAAATTTCAGTTCAGCAAGGATGATTTAGCAATAGTGATACTCAATTAATATCCTATATTTAACCCTTGAGATCCACATTCTGTATGGGTCTGTAGTTCATAATTATCATCATCACCACATTTGCATTTCATCAGCACTTAGCAGGCCTGGTCATTGTGCTATCACTGCACACGTAGAGTAAAAAGGCAATCAGTGCTTTATCCAGGGTAACACCCCTGCAAGCAAAATTATTCTGGAACTACACTGGTCTATCACAGCATTACAAGGATCTCTCCTTCTGTCTCGTGTGATTGCAAACATCTACCTAACAGTGTCTCGCATTTAACAGTTTTGAGCAACCGAAGAGCCGAGTCTTCAAGGACTTGAAGATGGAAGCATGAAATGTGTGTGCAGGAGGAACTACTCTTGGCTATGGTTGCAGCATTTATTATATCCGGAATGGGACATTCTGCAAATAAAGTCTAAATGCCGATACTGGTAAACAGATGGTTTTGGAGCTTCCACAAGAAATTTATCCTCCCCCCGCCCCGCCCCCAGGAGCCAATCAATACCCAAATCCCGCTCAAACCTTTTGTATTTCCACACTAGGGGCCTCACACTCATTCTCCTTCCAATGTCACTAGAGAAAAAGCGACGCACAAGATACATCTTCTCCGTAGAAACAAAGAATGCCACAGTTGTACAGAAAAGTTAATAAAGGCTCTGACTTTCCAGGTTTCTAAACTGGAACTTGGACAAATAAAAGCTACCTGTCAAGTCTAATATCAATAGAGATCTAATGTTAAATTCAAGTCACACAGGGACTACCAATTCTACTAACTTCCAAGTGCCAAGACTTTGAAACTGATAACAAACCGGCATCGCTAGGTTAATGCCAATGGCTCCATGTCTATCCAGCTGTGTAACTCAAGGATTCTGCACGGTATGCCAGACTTAGCCTGTAATGGTAATGGTATGAGGAAGGTACTGGTCCAACTGCAGCCTAAGCCAGTAATAGCATGAAACAGTTCTCATACAATAACACTTTGGTGGCATGCGAGTTAGGGCTCTCAGCCTAGTTCCAGGATACACTTGGACATGGCAAAAAATCATCCCAGTGAGCCATCTCAGCAAAGCAGCCAAAGATTAAGTAGTCTAGTAAGGTTCAATTGCCAACTTGCCTTTTGGCCGGATGAAAAAAAAAAAAGTTGGAAAAAAATGTTTGGCACACCTGTAGCTTGCAACACTTTCCACTGAAATGCTATGGCTATCCCCCAGGTATTTTTAAAGCGGTGCTTCTAAAATGTGGCCTTTAGACTCAATCAAGTTAAAAACAGCATGATTTCTCATCTGTTCAGTTAGGAAGAAAGCAGCACTGCAGCCGGTGCTCCTTATTCCATCTCAGCATGCTTTGCTTGCTTTTGGAAATCACCCAAATGCTTCCACTCAGGGCACAGTACTAGGCTCTTTGCAGCAAGTGCTTCAGCAGTACCACATTGCACTGCTACAACCACTCTACGTCATACCGCGTGCGTGGATCTGCCATATGAGTTCAGTCCAAAGCAGTGTTGCTGCACACCTGTCTGGTAAAGGGATGCACGACAACTAACTGTTTCATGAGATCGGTCTCTCTATTGCAGCCTCCTTGTTAATTCTAGATACAGCACGAAGTATCAGGGCTGTGGCACGTTGCAGCAGTCGTACATCATCAGGGCTGTGGCATGTTAGCGAATTGGTGGTGCCCATGCTGCTATTTTAAGGCGAAGAGAGAATTTTAGTCACCAAGCTCCAGTGGAAAAGAGCTGAACATACTTGTAAAACAGAACCCGAACGGTAGCCTCAGCAAAATCTTTGCAAAAGCAGACGGACCGAATTGTGATCCTCGCCTCCAACTGGGCTCACCTACTGAACTCTGACTGTCATTTCACACTTCAAAGTGGAGAAACCTGTTCCTCTAGGTACGGAGAGAGGTTTCAGAAGGAAGGAGTCAAAAAAAGAGAAAACCCTGCAACTAACCTGGCGTAATTTCTCAGTTGAACTCTGGTCATCTTGGATGCTGAAAACACCACCTCTGACAATCAAGTCAAATGGGTCTATTCATACCAGGCTCATATCTGTATATTGTAAAAAAGCCCTCTGAGAACTACTCTGCGGACTCATCAGTGAAAGGCGAGGGACAGAGACATAGGGTAATGGCTAGTTATCCTTGTGGCATACCACAGGCTTGCATCCAAACTTGTACTGAATTGAGAAGATGCAATTAGAGTAACATAAAAAATACTCTGTTCTGATCTTTTCTGTTTCTTTCACATTGTTACATTACACTCGCCGCCACAGTATTCGCCCAAACCTTCCAGTTTTGTCACTGGTTTGGGCAATACAGAACGACACTACATCGTATGAGACAGGAAGAACTTCAAACAGTTAGCGAGTAAGGCTAAGCTGGGATACTGCTTAGGGAGTTGTTGTTTTATCTCTAATTTTAATACGCTGTCTGCTTTTGTACGTTATTTTTCCTCTTGCTGCAAGCTTCCCCGAGCCTCTGTTGGGAAGGGCAGCGTATAAACCCAATGGATAAAATAAATAGAAAAGGTTTGCTTGTTTTTAAACCGTTAAGAGAACAGGTTGGCAGCTCTTGACAGAACTAGATCAAAGCATCTGTACGGAGGGAGGCAAAGGTCAGATCGCTGCTGTGAGCTGGCATTAGTACCATGTGCTGCAGTAGGAAGCCCCCCCATCTCTGTCGGAAAAGTGATGGCTAGTACTTTAGCCATGTGGCTCTGACAGACTCCTTGCTAGAGGTTCATCTTCCTTGACTTAGGAGAGAGGGGGGGAAAAAAGAGAGAGAAGAGGAAAAAGAAAGGAGGGGAGGAACTAAAGAAGAGCACAGAACCCCCTCCTACACTTTAATTATTGATGCAGACAGCCTAAGCAATCTGTAAGCCATATACATAATGTATTTACTTGAAAAGCCAGGCAAATCCACATGGTATTACAGAACAAACTACAAGCTGATCTGGGAGCACTGTCTTAAGAACCGGGTAAGCTGTCTCCATATACTCCAAAATCTGTTTGACAAATGGAAAGATTAGGTTAATGTTAATAATCCTAACATGCTCAGCCATACTCCTTTTCTCCTACCTCGGTAGTAAAGGTACCAAGAATCTTGTTCCGCACGCACAAAGTCCATCTTGTGCCACAGTGCCTTATTTAGGTTGAGGCATGGAAAAGCTGGCTTACCTCCCTCAAGAGCGTGGGTTTTTATTATGCATATGGTCAGTAATGTTTGAGGATCAGAACGTAGCAGATGTTTCATATTGCAAAAATACCTGTCAAGAGTCCTTCCTTGAAACAGCTACTTTGGGTCTGGGGCTAGAAGGAAGGGGAAGGAAAGGGTGAACAATAATCTTATCTTTCACCTGAGTCTGTCTGTGGGGTTCTCTCTAATGGCACCGACTGAAACCACCCGGGCAAGGAGTAAACTGCTGCTAAATAACACTCCCTCTGCTGCCCCACTCCCTCCAAATTAACCCATAGCAAAAGTGGCAGAAGACAGTACGATTAAAAAAAAAACTGTAGCTCACCCAATCCAGTCATTGTGCATGTGTGCTTTGGTTTCAGCGTTTATATCTTGCTCATTAAGAAAACAGGGGTAGCCAAATCTTTCCACTGGTAGAGTCTAGGGCACTGAATAATTGAGTTGCTCTGAGGGTTTGTGGAACAAGGAGGGAAGAAGTGGTGGAATGATACTTTTACCAGGCAGCATCCCAGACATGAAATTCTGATTACTAATGCACACACTGAGCACTCGTTCCTGTGCCCACAGACTATGCTGCGGGCCAGCTGCCCTCTGAGAGTGTGGTTGAACAGAAGGCTGGGCCGCTGCAACGCCCAGATGTTTGCGAGACCTCTGCTGCAGGGCAGAGCCTGTTTGCAATTTTCTACTCAGCCACCAGTATGAAAACACAGACCTTCAGACAAGCGGATCCTTCACTTCCTCCAAGCTGCCTTTAGTGGTTTCTTTAATCTTTTAAGCTCCTGGGTCTAATCCAGCAGCTGCCATCAAAAGTACTTATACAACTCGGGGGAGGGGGAGGAGGTGGGAACTTAGCACATCAGGAAACACGTTCTGTGCATCCTCCTTGTCTCTGTATACATGCCACACATCTGTGCACTGCATAGCTTTATGTACACACTATCCACTGTACAGGCATATCATCTATCTAGCTATCCATGTGTAAAGGTACACCGGACAAATAAGTGCATCTATTTATATACAAATGTATATACACAGGATGCTACGAATGAGATTGGCATTACCCTAAACCACACACACACACACACACACACACACACTATAATGTTTATGCATACACTACTGCACAGATACACCATTTCATATTATATTCACATGCCCTATAGATAAATAGTGTACAGATATGCCATATGAGAGGTCTGTCTGTCTGTCTGTCCAGACAGACAGACAGTTTAGGATATCGATATCGATACATAGATAACTATATATACACATCTCTATAGATATCGATATCCTAAACTGTCTGTCTGTCTGTCCAGACAGACAGACAGACCTCTCATATGGCACATCTGTACAGTAGTATATGCATAAATGTTATACCAATACACCAAAGAGCTTAACTGTTGCCAACCCTTGTAATTGTAGCTTTCAGTTTGGTGGGTTTTTGAAAGCCCTGTTCCCAGAGTCAATAGATTAGCCCCAAAATCTCAGCTTCCATTCCAACAACAATATTAACATCAACAACACATACACATAGACATTTCTAACCTCCCTGGTTGCAGAGAAAAAGCTTGACAAGTAATGCAAGTACATAATAAAACCTCAGAAAACCTGGAAAGCAACTAAAGGAACCCAATGTTCAATTTTCTTTTTTCTCGAGGTCTGACATGATTTTTGAACATCCGGGGCTGACGATACTGGAGACATTATGTAAAATGTGCTAGGCCACATGTACACAAAAACAAACCATAGCTGGGTGGGAGGTGAGGAACTGCGCTGGCCAGAAACAGCAATGCATTCTTCGAGGAGCAACAGTGTCTGCGCCTCTCTGGCCTCCTAGGACTGCACTGCATGTTGCATCTCGGCATTTGCTCCGGGGTGGGGTTGCTGGAATGCCGTCCCACTGTTGCCTACGCCTTAGCAGCACAATCAATGATAACTGCATACGATCAGTAAGAATAATGCCTCTTTAGAGGAAGTCGATATATAGAGAGATCAAATTAGAGCAGACTGAAAGAATCCCTTCTAAACGGATATTTCCTGTGTACCAATCTAACAAATACGCATAAGCAATGAAACCTTTTCTAATTAAGTTCGGAAGACGGAATAAGAATTAAATAATCCAAAGATGAAATCACAAGTTTCTCTGCTAAAGAAATGCTTTTCCATCTACACACTACCCTGATGGCTTTTTATTCCCTCTTGATTAAATTGTAGAGCTTCCTTACTGGTCTTCTGCTACATGAAAAGATGTGCTAACAGTTCACTTTCAGTGTAGGTCCCACTGCAGCCATGTAAATCCTGGCAATGCTGGATTTGTTTCTCCAAGTAGGAGGTACCTGGGGCCTTTTAAAATGGTTTCAGGAAAAAAATCTCCTTCGTGGCCTTACCTAGAAAGACAGGTATCCACTTGTGGATCAACGTAGCACTAACTTCCTGAGTCTTCAGGCATTTCCAACAACTCTGCAGTTGTGCTCAGAGTTTCTCACGTAACCACAGAGTAAAATTAACAAGCATCAGGTCAGCTTCACTCCCCTGTTCCAAATCCCGCCGACAGACCTGAAACCTGACTGATCTGAAAATAAGCATCACTGATCACAAGGTACGTTTCTGGTACATACAAAATACCATCCCATGAAATGAAACTACATCTCTATCAGATAAGAGAATATCTTCCAACACAATGAAAAGTGAGCATGTGAGAAAGGCGATCTGTAAAACAGAAAACCATGTCAAAGAAACCTTGTTGGCTTGTTTTAACAATATGGCTACCTTTAAAATTACAAAGGATTGAATTATAAACGACCTAAATACATCACAGTCAGTCTTCCTGCCAATGCAAGGTACTCTTTTCAGGTAAAGAGCATGTCAGAAACTGAACTGACAACAGGTTCTTGCATGGTGTTTCACTCTAAGGCGAGCCAAACAGTAATCATTATTCACTTCCTTTACAAAAAATAAAAACTAAATAAAAACTAATACACAGGATAATTTGCATTGGTCAAAAGGGGAGTTTCTTTCAGTTCCTGACAAGCTAGCTAGGACAATATAGATGGGATAAAAGTCAAATGTTTGAGCTGGAGACAACAAAGTCAGACATTCCTTAAGGTACGTGTGTCATCATGTAGACAATCGGCAAGTTAAACAACGTGCCTGTCACCCTCTTGCCACTATGAAATGCCATTTTGGTTCAGGATTGTAATTTTAAATGTTACATTTCACTCCGGGGGTTCTTTGCAGTTGTCATCAAGTGACATGTGGTAACTGGATGCATACATATTCCAGACACTCAGATTCAGTGTGTCACATAATGCTGAGAAGATATGACGCATTCTGGAAGGGCAGCGCATGCAGAGGCATCACCAGAGGAAGCCAATGACACTGAGCTAAGGGTTATGAATTTGTTTTCCTTGGCAGCTGTCTCAGTGAAATTGAGACCCATATTAGAAATTAAAACTATACCGACAACAATGGATTATTTGTAGGGAGAATACTTGATTCATCTCCATATCTGACTTTGTACCCACCAGGTACCAAGAATAAGTAAATACAGAGTAGCATATCAATGGGGTGTCACTGCTTCATCACGATTCAGTGTATATTTCTAGCATCTATTAGTCTTCAGTACTACTGAAGTTCCTTTCTTACATGGAAAGCACAGAAACCTTATTTAAATGATAGCCATTTTCTGCACTTCTGTTCATTTCTAAATGACTGAATGCTCAGGAGAAAGATGGATGACACCAAACTTAGATCAGGAGGTCAAACCCACCAGAAGCCATTGGGAGCTAAAGGTGTTACCGTTCTATGGAGCTTCAGTGACCTGTTTGTCTCGGCACAGTTTCCAGCTGACAAGCTCAGTACCACTACTATCCATGGCAAACTGAGCGGCAACTTGAGCGACCTGTCCTCCAAGAGTAGTATTTCTTTCTGATATAATACTGGCATCAAAGCAGAGAATCTAGGTAGGTACCATCATGCCCATTTTAACAGAGGGAACAAGAGGTAAAAGCGACTGTGGAAGGCCCCTGCCTGGCTTACTTTCACCCCGCAGCCCAGGTGGCTGAGCTGTGACCAGCACAGCTCGTGCTCTGCAGCCAGATGAGCCAGGACCTGATCGGAGGATGGCATGGCGGCCATGCACTGAAAGGTGGCCCGGAGGTCGTAAATGCGGCAAGATGCGCTGGGCACCAGAAATGGGGCCAGACATGCTCCCCGCCACCGGGAACGCCCTGTTGCCACAGCTCAGCACTGGGGGCAATGGTGCCCTGCCCACCACTCATCTTGAGCCACGTTAACTTTTCTTTTCGTGTTAGCATTTTTCCTCTAAGTGCAATAGGTCATGGCAAGAGACTGTGATACTGAAGTGTCATCCCAGCTGCACATCAAACCACCTGTGGCGACACCAAGGCACAGCCTATCATCTACAAGAGCACTCGAGTGGAAAGGGGTGGGGTGTAGGGGAGGAGGAGTGCCACAGAAGATGCACCAAAGGGGTATCCCTGTGTTGATGAGAACCTCTGAGCAACATCACAGAGGTACAGATAACATGCTAAAGTCGTGGCAGAAGAGTAAGCTCAGGGGCAAGTCCACCCTCTCAGAAGGCAGGGGGAGGGCGTGCCACAGTGACGTATACAAAAACATATGGCAAGCCAGTAGTGAAGCTGGGAACAAAACATTGTTCTCCTCTGTCCCATGCGATTGATTTGTCCACCAAAGCAAATGGCAATGCTTCTTGCTGAAACAAAAAAAAAAATTGTATCAAATAACATGTTCTGTTTCACCTGAAATGGAACAGCTAAGGTTGGGACAAATGTAAAGAATGTAAATGAAATGAAGGTCTGGATTTACAGAGAAGGCGATGGTGTAGTGGTTAGAGTATTCACTCAAGATGTGGGAAACCTAAGGTCAGCTCCCTTCTTTGGGTAAGGGGATTTGCACCCTTATCTCCCAAGGAAGTGCCAAACTAAGATATTCTAAAACATTCCCAGTGGGGATGCCCTTCATCCCTTATGTACATGCATAAAGAAGCAGCTGTTCATAGTTTCATAGTTGGTAGGGTCAGAAGGGACCTAAGCAGATCATCAAGTCCACCCCCCTGCCATGGGCAGGAGAGGATACTGGGGTTAAATGACACCAGCTAGGTGGTTGTCTAGCCTCCTTTTGAAGACCCCAGGGTAGGGGTGAGCACAACTTCCCTTGGAAGTTGGTTCCAGCTCCTAGCTGCCCTGACCACGAAGTATCACCTCCTGATATCTAGCCTGAATCTACTCTCCATCAACTTCTGGTCATTATTCCTACTACTCCCAGTAGTGCTCGGGGGAACAGGGACTCTCCCACTGCCTGCTGGTCCCCCTTGGCAAGCTTATAGGTGGCCACCAGATCCCCTCTCCGCCTTCTTTTGTGGAGGCTGAACAGGCTCTTGTTCCACAGCCTCTTCTCATAGGGCCTACCCTGCTGCCCCCTAATCATTCAAGTGGCCCTCCCCTAGACCCTCTCGATGCTATCCACATCCTTCCTGAAGTGTGGCACCCAGAACTGGACTCAGTACTCCAGCTGCAGCCTGACCAATGTTGCATAGAGGGGGAGCATCACCTCCTTGGACCTGCTCATGATGCATCTATGGATGCATGACAAGGTGTGGTAAGCCTTACTGACCATGTCCCCACACTGTCAGCCCATGTTCACCTTGGAATCAATAGCAACTCCAAGATATTTTTCTGCCTCTGTGCTGACAAGAAGAGAGTTCCCCAGACTGTAGGTACGCTGCTGGTTCTTCCTCTCCAGGTGCAACACCTTGCACTTATCCGTATTGAAACCCATCCTGTTCTCATCCGCCCACCTCTGTAACTTGTCCAGATCTAGTTGTAGCCTGCCCCTCTCTTCTAGTGTGCTCACTTCTTCCCACATCTTAATGTCATCTGCAACCTTGAACAAGGTGCTTTTCAGCCCCTCGTCCAAGTTGCCGATGAAGATATTGAACAGTGTGGGCCCGATGGCCCCAGTGCCCACGTCGAAAATGCCCACCTGTCCACCACCACTCTGAGTGAAGCCCTCCAGCCAATCTGCAACCCATCTGACTGTGTAGGCGTCGACACCACAGTCGCTTAATTTTTTAATGAGGCGACTGTGGCCCTCAGAACCCAGTGCTTCATCAGAGCAAAGAGTATTACTCCAGTGTTTCACCTCCCAACCAGGTGTTCTTACTACATGCTACACTGGGGTGGTGGGGAAGTTATTTCAGATGGAGGGCCACTTTGGTGAGCTGTTGAGGGCCGCATGGGTAGCCTTGCCCCTTGACAGTTGCCCCAGCCCTGATCACCATCTTGGGACTGGAAACCCCACCCCCAACCCCTGGCCTTTGCCACTAGAAGCCCCTCTCATTGCCCCCTAGAACTACTCCTATTGGGAGGAGGGGTTGCCATCTCAGACCCAGAAAAACCCCCAAATCACACACTAAAAGTCAAATACCTACTATAACATATTTTAATGTTACGATTAAAAAATTGATTTGTGTTTGCTTGCTGTATATAGAAGTGATTGCATAAGAACTCAAAAATAAATTCTTAGCCTTGTATATTGTGGGAGGCATATGGTTGGGGGTGCGCACATGCATGTGTGTGTGCGCATGGGGTAGAGCATGGGTGGTGTGGTTGTGTTTGGGGGGACATAGGGTATGTTAGGTGGTTCTGGGGGTAGACTGTGGGTGTGTGGTGTTTGTGGCTCTGCCATGGGGGGCCCCCTCCCCTGCACTTCCCCCATGGCACAGCAGCACATGGGGGTGCTCAGGGCACCTGTGCCCAGTGCACAAGCTGGTGCCCAGCAAGGCACAGCTCTAGCCAGTGCTGCATATTGCAGTGAGGAGCTCAGCCTCCACCAGGCAGTCTCTATCACTGGCGCTCCCTGCTATGCACATGCATCCCCTGCACTCACATAGCATGGGAGGAAAGCAGCCATGTCCAGAGTGTGGGGCTTCCCTCCTGCACTGTGCGAGTGTGGGGGCTGCACGTGCATGACAGGGACTGCTGGCAATAGAGTGCCCAGAGGAGACTGCGCCCTCACTGTGATGTGCAGCACTAGCTGAAGCTGAACCCCCTGCCAGCCACCAGTGTCGGGCACCAGCACCCCAAGTGCCCTGCATGCTGCTACTGCTCCCGCTGCCATCACGTGCTGGGGCTGTGCACCATGGGGGGAGTCCCCACGCCCCCACCAACCTCCCTCACTCACAGTTGCCCACACAAGCTTCTTACTGCCACCGCCCCCCTGGCCAAGGGCTCTGCGCTGCCACTAGCCCAGCCCCATGCTCCACACTCCTGCCCAGCTGCAGCTTGGCTCCCCACCCATGCCCCCACCACTTCCCTACCTGCTGCTTGGAGCAACCACGAGGCAGGGGAAGCAGAGCAGGTCCCCAGGGGCTGCAGCAGCCCTGCCTGGAAGCTGTCTGCTCACTGGGCCAGGCCCTTCTGCCCACGAGGGTGGGAGGGAGGTGCAATAGGGTATGTTGGGGGGGGGGGTCGTACACACGGGCACCTGGCTTCCACCCTCGCAGGCAGAAGAGCTGTGTGCTACAATTTGCTGGTGGGTGCTACAGGCTGAATGAACGTGCCTGGAAGGACAGATCCAAGCCGTGGGCCATATTTTGCCCACCCCTTACACCGACTGTATCATTGTCGTTACAAGAAAGAGAATTTTCAACTTCCAGCTGAGGCTTTGGTTTTATCCCTCCTCTCTCTGATGAGTTTTTATAAAAAACTTTAGTTGTTCCAGTTAGTGGACTGACACACCTTGTTGTCTGGTTTTCCATAACGTAGCAAGTTTACACACAGAAAGATGAAACTTAGGTGTTGTAGGCTAACGTGTTGCAACATCGCTGGTGATGTGTAGTCGTCTTTAGTCACTGAGCCTTGAAATGCAAGCAGGGGAATAGCTCCTAACAAGAGACCCTTGTTTCCTCCTGAAAGTTTTAATTCCTTGGTTTCAAGACTCTTGCAAAGCACATGAGGAAGGTGACTCAAAGCAACAGGGGGAAAGCTGTCCCTACATCAGCCAGTGCTAATAAATGAGGCATTCAACGGTACTGCAAATCTCTAGTCACAATTTTCAGGGAAAAAGATTAAGGGAAAGTGGATCCTTTTCTTCCTCAGAAAGATAAATTACCATGCATGTAGCTTGGGTTGCATGATGTGCATATTAATAATACAAATGCAGAAAGTAAATTGACATTCAATAATCAGGCTCCTTTCGGAGTGCTTCACAGACTCTGTTATGGGCACATCTATAAACTTGTGCCACAGCATGCATGATTTTAAATTAATCAGGATGTGAAATGAATCCTGCTAAATGCCTAATGTGAAGTATGAAATGAATCTTTCCTGAATAGCAAATAAGTTATAGCTCCCTTAGTATGAAAAGTGATGGGAGGGTCTGCTGTCGCCTTTCTATTTTTTTTTGGTGGGAGGAGGGGCTCCTTGGCATTTCTACTTCCAATACCGAATCAGGCTCCGTGACCTTAATAAGGGAAGAAATAATGCAAATTATAGCACCAAAACCTTGAAATGTAACTGAAACAGACCCCAGTGGCGTGGTGTGGTTTGGTTTGAAGAGCTTCTGAGTAAGGCCAGTTCTGTTTCTTTGTGTGTTATTCTGCTATGCCCTTCTTGATTCTGGTCTTGGTAGAGGCTGTTCTGACAGCAGGGGAAACGTGGTCAATGCAAGACTGGGAGTCAGGAGACTTGCCTTCTTTTCCTGGCTCTACCACTCTCTGGCCTCAATTTCCCCAAGTGTAAAACCTTGCTTTCCCCCAAGACACCTGCAAGATTCAGAAAGGTGTTGCTCAGCTTAGTTCATTAAAAGCTTTGGAAACAAGGCATTGCATCCACCAGCAGCAGGTAGTTGTTAACCTTCTAAAAGCCTCTTCTCACAAGCTATCCAGGTCAAAGTTACAGATTAAAGAGACCTCATTATCTGAACAAACATTAAAATGTGCGTGTCTGCCACCGAAGCAAACCTAAAATTCTTTTCATATTCACCTAAGCCCTAGTCAAGCCTGCTTAAATGACATGTACCAACAAGTAGTAAACCAGAACTTGAAAGCTACCATATTTAAAAAAACAAAATAAATAAAAAATAAAAAACCAAAACAGAAGTATAAGATTAAATGGATACGTTAAAAATCAAACCTTGCCCAAAGCAGTGGTGCAAAACAGAACATGAGCGTGACCAGCTGGAGTTGGTGGCATCATGAGAGGTTAGGGGCAGGGGACATGGGATGCGGTGCATGTTGCTACTGCTTTTCTAGGCAACGGCTGTTCGATATGCCAAAAAACACACGCAGTCTAGATAGGTTGCAGTCCTGACACATTACCCTCCAACTAGTTTAGAAGAGGATATAGGGTCCTCTATAGGGATGCGCCATTTGCCTCATTATACTTTCCCATGAAAAAATAACAATACTTTCCCAAGTGATTCACATGGCTGCCTTGGAATCCCCGCGAATTAAGTCAGGGAACAGAAACAACTCTGTGCGACTGAAGTGAATACTTGAAGCAGTAGTAAAGGCCAATAGTTTGCTTGTTTTATCATGTAATTGTGAGTAATAGACCCACCTGTAAAAAAAAAAAAAAAGTCAAGTGTAATGTATTTAGAGCTCAATTAATTACATTTAGTGTTTCCAGGACCTGTAAGGATGTGTGTCCAGGCAAACAGAGCCCTTACAGTACACACCACCGAGGCTGTCTCAAAAAAATCTGCATGAATACCAGAGCTACTGCAGGACCCCAAAGACTTAAGAGATGAGCAAGTGGAGGGGACGCACCCAAGACAGACACTGCAAAGGCTATTCTGTTATGTCTAGCCCATTTTTAATACTACTGTTTCTGAGACACTGCACTTGCATTTCAACCGTAGTCACCCACATGTCTCAGTGCTCACTTGCAGGCACTTAAAGAGGGTGCTTGACACAGCTAACCACAGGTACTTGCTACAGAACAGTTTTCCTCTTCAGAAGGTCATGCTTTCATTGTATTTCTGTTAACTTTGCACTTGAACTATTTCTATTCTATCAGGACCAGTCAGGCAGTTCCTCGAATTCAGATTTGGCAGCGACCAAAAAATAAATAAATAAATAAATAAATAAATAATTAATAATAATACTCAGCAAGTTCCACCACCTTTTCCCATTGTGCAGTTTTACTTCATACACCTTCTTTAATTTCTTCCTTCCCGCTTCCTGAAATCTTTCCCTCTGATGACGCATCACTGAAGACATGAGAAATACACTGAGAGCCAAGGCAAGGCTAGCAGTACAACACAGAGAGACCTCTTAGCATTGTATACCCCTCTCCGTCTCCAGAAATAGATGGATATTAGTAATACAGAGCAACAGATTCCATCTTGCAGAATAATAAGCACGCTTCAGTTTTCACAGAATCAGTGGCAAGTGAATATGCAGACCATGGTAGAAGATTGGACCCCTACCTCCAGCAATTCCCTACATATTGACAGGTATTCAATGCAGCCCTCAGGTCTTTTGCATTCCTCCTGTCTGGCTTCTTCTGTCCTTGGGTGAAGGAGTCCAGCTAACACTAATAGCCCTGCACTTTGCCCAGTGAGTCTAGTACAGCCTGTAAGCAACTAGGGGAAAACATAAATAAAGAAGGCTAGCAACAGCTGCTGCTACTCAGCATTAAAGGATGCCATCCATCCATAATGAAATTATACTATCCCTTTTACTTAAACAGCACTGTACTTCAAAATAAACCACAGCTTTGCTTTGATTTGTAGACGGCTCGGGGAGCTGGGTAGAGGCAAGAGATTGTAAGTGCTTTTGTTGGATGGTGACTGCAGAGCAGTTGGCAGATGGACTGAAGACAATGAATCCCTGCAGGACGAGCGGAAAACCGTTGGAGCCAGAGGCGGCTTGATAACAAACCAGCAAAATCATCATGAGATGGGGAGATGACAAACGCTGTATGGAAATCATTGTCCCTATTTTAAAAAACAACACCAACAACAAACAACAACAACAAAAAGCAAGCCCAGAGAATCTAAGAATACCCAGATAAGTGAGATTTTCAGAAGATGCAGCAAGGCAGTTTGCCAATACTAAGTATTTGACCACTTTACCAAGCAGGGTGCAAAGACTTCCAACTCACGTGCCATGCCCTGCCCCAGCCCAGAGCTATTTCCCCCACTTTAGGACAGCAGAAATGGATCAAATACCGCTGGAGAAAGACAACCTCCAGGTAAACGCTAACACATGAAGGAAAGCAACAATAAAGACAGGAAGTGGGAACGCTGGGTTTCTTGCGTCCCTCAACCCTATCTGCAAAAAAACAGGTTATTGTGCATCTGCTGGAGGCTCTGATACTTTGCGTTGGGCTTCAAGCTACAAATCGTTCCCAGAGGTGGAATTTTTCCAAAGTCATAATAAGGTATGAAACTAATTCTCAGCAAGGATTCAATGCACTGACAGACACAACAGCATTTGGTGGACCGCGCTATGATTATGGGAGCTGCAGAGCAAGGCCATAACGCATATTTTCCTAATCACGGTCCTGATCTGCAAGGGCAGGCCTCTTTGCCTTGGGAAGATTCTTACTAGAGATGAATAAGGTCTGCCGGCATGGACACAAATGCAGAAACAGAGCCTACGTCCATTAACGCCCCCCTCCTCCCTGCAGAGGTTTGCTTTATGATCCATTAATTTTTATAGGATCAAATTCAGGAGCTGCGAAGATGCTTCGCAATGGCAAGCCATGCTACAGGGAAAAGACATCGAGAGCTCAGAAAGATTTCTACTTGTGCCATGCTGTTTTCTATTAGCTTGTATCTGACACTGGATATATTTATTAGGGAAAACAGACGGGATTTCATTCAGCTCAGTACCCTGAAAAAAAACAAACACTAAAATAAATAAATAAATAGAAATAAAGGTAAGATAAATACTTCTTAGTAAGAAAAAGCCCCTAGTAAAATATATCTGAAAGTAGCACGTTCGATCCCATTCTATTTCTAATGCCTTGCTGGAGGTGGGCATCTTTCAAAAAAGAGAAATCATTTATGACAGGGCAGTGTTAATGGGGGAGTTTAAGACATCAGAGGCTAGCTACAAGGCTGATTTAATAACTGTTTGCTAACGTCTCCCCCTTTTCATAAACCTAAATGCTGCTCTGGATGGGGACGTATCCTTGAAATATAAGGGAAATGTGCTTTCACATGAGTCTCTTCCTAAAATCAGCTTTCATTTAAGTGGCAGAGATGTTCAAAGTCAACTAGGCAATTTGGATAGCTTGATCCCATTCATTTATATAGTATTCAGGTATCCAGAGTCCTTAGGCGGCTTCAGGAGAATTAGGCAGAAGGCAGAGTAGATTTGCACCACATAGATTAACTAAATCATAAACTTTTGTAAGCTTTGGCTTACTTCAACAGATGCTGTGAAGGGGACTGCACGAAGCAGAGCCCCTAAATAGACAGCAGTGGATTAGAAAAGGTGGAGGAAAAAGGAGAAGACACTGCTGAAAGAGGCAAGATGAGCCGGAGAGAGAAAAGCAAAGCAGTTCACTCACTGAGGAACATAAGCATTAAAAAAAACAAAACAAAAAAACAAAACTAATCCAGGTACTGGGAGGCATCCATAGCCTCAGTTCAGACCATACTTAACTCCACTCTGTGGGCGATTTCCTATTCTGCAATTTCTTGTTCAAATTCATTTTTCAAGTCTTGTCGTCTAAGAACAGCCAATCTAAAGTCAGCAATGAAATGTCCTGGGAAGTTTTTTCCAGCTATTTTAGTTGATCTAATAAAAGATATCTGAAGAACCTTGTCTATGTCCTTAGACAAACACAGCTACAACCAACACCCCTGGGAGGTTAAAATGTTCTGCAACAGGCTTGTATGTCTTTCTAGAACTGATGTCAGGTCAGCGTTCAGTCATTCTTGCATGGAGATATTGCCCAATCTGTCCCATGTAGACAACAGAGGGGCACCATTAGGACACGATAGCGTATATGATGCTGGTAGAGGAGCGGGTGAATTGAACACTGGATGTTCAGTTGAGCTAAGTATTGATCTTCGGGTCAAGTTTACAAGCAACAAAAATGGGAATGGAAGTTTTACTTTGGTGAGCTGATAAAACTTGCATGTTGAGGCAGCAGGGAGTGCAACAGAAAGAGCTGAATGTACAGTCCCATGCACAAAAGGGTCTTCTGCAATGAGAGACGATTCATTTGCTTGTTTTTTAACGGAAAAAAGGCTTTGACCCCGTAACAGTCTTTGCTGAAGAAAGTTTGATGGAAAGCATTACCGGCACGTATGGTGTATTAAATGAATACGAACGTATTTATGTGCAAAGGTAAAGTCAGGCTAGGTCTTCAACAGCTGTCAAATACTTCAACGGCTCCCGAGTCTGTCATTTCGGCATCAGTAATAATTGGAGATTGTATTTCCTTAAATCCTCAAGCCCTGGTGCCCATGTCTTCTTGTTTTGAAGTGGGCCATATATAACATGGACATTCTGTCCGCAGGGTGAGGTGTTAACTGTCCCCTGTCACTCACGCGTTTGCTGCAGGAAAGCAGAATCGGTCAGCACAGGATCACAAGCCAAGCCTGTCTCCACTTGACAGCCTCTCTGCAACACTAGCTGGCTTCGCACAATGCCATGAAATGTCAGTGCTGAGGTCTGGTGGAATTCGGATCACTATCAGATTAGTTAACAGCTGTATACTTAGTAGCGCTAAGCCTAGATGCTTCGCCCTAAAACCTATTTTTTATAGGTATAAATAGCATTGTTAATGATCTCAGGCACCATTGGTTGCATTTGAAAGATTCATCCACTCCCTGCACCCAAGCAATGTCACTTACTGAATGCCAGGTATTGTCCTGACTGTTTTGCAATAACCAGTGATAATGATATCATGCAGGTGCAGCACCAAAAACGAAACCCAAGACAAAGGTGCGGAAGAAAAGAAAAAGGAAAGAGACATTAAAGTGTTGTTTTGTTTCATTTTCAAAATGGACCTCCAAACTCTAGGGAATTAATAATTGTTTTGCACATCATTACTGTTTGCAGATACTGTCTTAATTAAATTTCACAATTGCTGCATAAGCTATTACCTATATTTTGAATGCAGGAAAACTGAGGCAAAGTGGAAATAAATTCATTGCTCAAGTCCAGGGGGGGAAGCTATCGATGGAGCCTATGGACTCACTGTTAGGTTTAAGTCCCCAGACTGTCATGCTACGCACAAAGTGCCGGGCCACTCAGACAACACGCAGCAGAAAGGGATCTCGGAGTCATTGCTGACACCAAGATGAACAGGAGTCATTAGTGTGACGAAGCAATCATTAAAGCTAACCACACCTTGTCGTGCATCTACAGATGCATCACGAGCAGGTCCGGGGAGGCAATACTTCCCCTCTATGCGACGCTGGTCAGGCCGCAGCTGGAGTACTGCGTCCAGTTCTGGGCGCCGCACTCCAGGAGGGACGTGGACAACATGGAGAGGGTCCAGAGGAGGTTAGGGGCCTGCAGGCAAAACCCTACATGGAGAGACTGGGGGCCCTGGATGTCTTCAGCCTCCACAAAAGAAGATTGAGAGGTGATCTTGTGGCCGCCTACAAATTCATGCGGGAGGCGGGGGGGGGAGGAAGCAAGGAATAGGAGATGCTCTGTTTAGCAGCGCACCCCTTGGAGTAACTAAGAACAACAGCCACAAAGTGACCGAGAGCAGATTTAGGTTAGACACCAGGAAGACCTTCTTCATGGTGAGGGCTGCCAGAATCTGGAATGGGCTCCAAGGGAGGTGGTGCTCCCCGCTACCCCGGGGGTCTTTAAGAGGAGGCTGGACATGCACCAGGCTGGGATCATCTGACCCCAGCACTTTCCTGCCCAGGGCAGGGGGTTGGACTCAATGATCTGCAAAGGTCCCTTGCAACCCAAACATCTACGAGTGTATGAATCTTTGAATAAACAGACAGTAAAGATGTCTTTCCTAAATGGTACATTGCCTAATGATGAACTGCTTCATATAGAGTCTCTCTCTTTATCTATGTTGCACACTTTCATAAAAAACAGTGCTTTATTCTCATTCTGAAAACCCAAGTTTACTCACCTGAGCCAAAATGTTAATTTTCCCCATTTTACTAACATGGCAGAACCCAGCTGTACAATCGTCAGGCTCCAAATTTAAAAGTGCTGCTTTAAAACTATCTGTAGTTCCTTAAAAAAAAAAATCTTGCTAGTTTACCACCATCAGTTTCCTCATCAAAACCCTGCACCCCCTGCACTCAAGCCTAAAGATTAAAAATGCCTCTTGTAAACATTTTTGGAAAGATCTGAGGAGGAATAAAACATGGCACTGCAGCAACAAAATGCCCTGAAGTGTCGAAAGTGTCGATTACACACATTGTTATTGCAAAGATGACAATACATAGAAAATATCCATCTGCTCAACATTTCTCACCATACCCAGTACCACATGTTCGGGGGAAGGAGCTTTCCTGCAAGTGGAAGTAATCAAATGAGAACTTTTTAGGCTTCCCTCCAGGAGGAGAGATGGCATAGTTTTAAGGCGAATTAGAAATGAAAAAGCAGAGAGAATATTTTTAATTGATTTCTGGACCAATAATTGCTTTCTGTTTCTTTATATTCCTCTGCAATTGTAATCGCGTTTGATCCTCTTCGTGACTGCCTGCCTTAAGTGGTAAATGTTCCTCTTTGTACACTGATCAACTCTGACCACATTTTACTGCAAATGTGACTGCTTTTCATGAGCAGGTGGTGTGTCACTTTAAAAGCAGTTGAGAATCTTTGGGGAGTCCATTTGCTGAAATATCATTAATCTAAGGGCAAGAAATGCACTTAAGGCTTACACCATCGTTCTTGGTATATCCATTAATTGTAGCCGTAATGGGGAATAGCATGTGCCCAGAACAGCAAGATTAAATGAAGTACAAGTGTCATTCAAGATTATAGATTAGTCAACCCAAATGTGTCATAATAATGTGCTATAGAAATAATAATACTTGCTCTTAGGTAGTGGGTTCTCTCAGAGCACCTTATAAAAGGAGATAAACATCGGCATCTCCATCTTACAGACAGGGACACCGAGGCAGGGAGGGGCGAAGCAACCTGCTCCAGGTCACTGAGAGATGCCAAGTAAAAGATTGGGTCCCAACTGTCCTAAATGCTGCACAGAGCTGTAAAAAAAGACCCTGTACTCCAAAGACCACACACCCAATTTTATTTAAGGCTTATTTTAGACAAACGCAAGTATTTTGTACCCACCCATATTGTCACCACAAATGCCAAGTATTACTAAGTATTTTTTGTACTGCACTTAGGAGTCTCAGTCATGGACCAGGACACTGTTGCACTTGGTGCTGTGCAAGGACAAGATGTCATTAAACCCCAGTTGAGAATTATGGTACTAAACTACTGATTAGAGTCCCCCTCGGAAAAAGCCCAGACTGCTCAGAAATAAAACAACTGAAAAATCGCTGACAAGAAGCATAGGAGGTTGAAAGAGTAAGGTGACATTGGTATTTGAATAATCCTGCATCTTTAAAAGGGTACATTTTTACCACGGGGTAGAAGTCAGAAAAACCACTTCAGGCGATAACTCAGCACCAAGCTATCGGACTAAGATTCTTAAAACTGGCTGGCAATGTTTTTGGGTGCCCCATTTCAGACCTGTTCAAGAGGCAAGATTTTTAGATGGAGAGGTGCTTAGCACTTCGTGAAACTCAGGCCCCTTTGATTGGCACCTAAATTCTCCCATTTACTTTTGAAAGCTCCTATTCATTAGCTTTAGACTCAGGGAGATCTCCTCCGCGGGAAAACCACGGGATTATACTCATTTCAGAAACATCAATTCTGACACATAGGACACAAAAGAAAATCGTTCCCAAAAAGAGAAGGAATAATCACTTGCAAAGCGAGGAGCGGCAGAAGATACAGAAGTTGAGAGCAGATTAAGAAAACAGGCATATCATCTACCTCCTGGGCAGAGTCCCCTCTTTCATCCCATCACCAATGACTTCCTCCTGCCCTCTGCACGCACCCATCCTCCTTCTTCTCTCTATTTCATCCCAACGTTATAAAGCAGAATTACATAGCAAAAGCAACTGAAGAGCTGGTTTGAAAGTGTTATAAAGATGGCAGGCATTATCCAAGCGTGGTCAAGGAAAATTAGCCTCATCAAAACAGTTTTAGAGCTCGTAATCGGAAACATATTAGTGAATCGCCTTCTAGAAGTGGAGCAATTAAGCCCGCGTAGATAAGAAACCTCCCTCTCTCACCCTTGGTAAAGAAAAAGATTACAGAGTGTTTTGCTTATTGTGGCAACTTAACGAAGTCCTCCGTTTATGGGGTTAGAAATAAATTGGGACTGTGGAGTTCTCCACAGGCTCCTCCGTGGAGTCATACAGTAAATGGATCTTGTTGGTCCCTGAGGTCAAAGCAACTTGCACCCAGCCAAATGTTACTAATGCAGCCCGACGGACTATGTTGTAGATGGTGCCTGATAAATGAAAGAAGTATGTGAATGATGACCAAGCTAACAGACAAGGAAAGAAAGGGGTTATGCTAGTGTTCAGGAGCTAAGGGTTTTCCTAGCTGACTTTCTACAATATAGTCTCCATATTATTCTCTCTAGGTGGAAAGGCAACCAGTAGTTTTGTCACATTTCAAACCTCTGCTTTGCCAGATTAAAGAAGGAGAATGCAACACTAGCTCGGAAAGTTGTCAAGAGGACAACAATCCTGCGCCTACTGAAAGCCATGGAAATCTCATTGGGGGCTTCAACAGTGCCAGGGTTTCACGCAGGCGATCTGTGAAAGGAATCGCGATCATTTTTGCTGTAGCAGCGTTCGGAGGCTCAGAAATCAACCGCTCGTTGTGTTAGGTACCACGACAACCCAAAGGAACATGCAACCTGGGCCATGTACAGCATCGGCTGACCGGCAACGCCAACACAGGGTTTGCAAATCTCTTCAATCCCTAACATCCAAGTGCCAGATCCTGCTTTCTGAAACCTCCGGACAAGGTTCTCTCCTCCCACGAGAAGAAAGGGAGGTGAAGACCTGACCACTGTTTTGAAGCATCACATCATTCCCTCTCAAAATTTTGCAAGTGGCCCCCAATAAGTTAGTGGTCAGGAGGCGTGAGGTCAGGAGGAGCAATTATCTGGGCACTGCCTAGGAAAGGAAGGAGCCTACCATTAAAATAAAGATTTAAACCTCCACAGATAGAGCTTATTCATAGATCTCAGGGAGCTGGGACAGAAACCCCTTTTCCTTCTGTACACAGAAAACAGGCCCGTCTTCTTTCTAGGATGTCTTCTGAGGGCTCTTTTGCTGGGAAAGGAAGGCAATGTGGCTCAATACTGGTATGGACTTTCCTTAATAGACAAGAGAAGGGGTAGGATGGTGTTTGGATGAGACCATACAAGCGACGCAGAACCCAGCGCACTGAAACTCTGCACAAGATAAAAAACTTCCACAGTTTGCATGAACCTGAAGTAACCTCGTGTGGTCTTAGCAATGCATCACTGCAGAAATTGCTAACAACCAAGTATTAGTGATACAAAGGGGAGGACGAGAGGCAATTATGAGGGTGGTATTTTTTTTAAGCCTGTAGAACTAAAATTCCAGTTATTATTATCAGCACAGCATCATTAGGGGACTGCCAGGCAATATATCACTGCTGCACTGAACTGTTAAAGCGCAACCAAAATAGCATCTGTTTGGACTCACATGGGCGGAGGGGCTAGGATCTGCATGGCAATGTAATGCGATGCACCAGCATCTGGCTGGCACATGAACAAGGCGGGCTTTCATCTCCTCATGGACAGAGCCACACAACAGTGCTTTAAACATCCTCGCCTATTTTTAATATTTGTAAATGTTTGCAGGTTTGAACAGCCAGCATGGGTGAACATTTGCCCTTATTCTCCTCTGCTTAAGCGGCACAGATCCTGCATTTAATCACGGTCTTGAAAGAACAGACATCTAAGAGCTAGGGTAATCCCAGTGCTGCTGTAGGATAGGTGAAAGGTAGGGCTGTGCGAAGCTTCAGGTGGCAATTCAATTCGGAGGAGATTTGGCCTCATTCGGTGGCCAAATCTCCAAATCCGAATTGATTCAGGGGACCAATAAAAAAGTCCGAATCAATTCAAAGCTCTCCGAACCTTCGGAAAAGATTTGGAGAGCTCGATGACTCCGGCAGTCCCCAGTGGCTGCAGCAGGGAGCTGGACCTGGACTCTGTGCCAGTAAGTAAGGGGCTAAGGGGAGACCCCTGCCAGGCCCCATCCCCTGCCTGCTCCCCCAGCTCCCCTGACCCCTGCCCGCTCCCCTAGCCCCCCCATGGCTGCCCTACCCAGCCCAGCTCCTGGTGCTTTAAAAAAAAAAGTCCTGATTCACGGGCTGCTGCTGGGCAGGGGGGCGATCCCTGCTGCCCCCCACCGCGTGAAGGGCTCTGCCACAAGCCCCCTGCCCTGCCCTCCCAAACTCCAGCCCTTTAAGAAAAAAAACACCCCCACCCAACCCCGGATTCACCGGTCCCTTTAAGCAGCCTCGGGGCTAAAGGGGGCTCATGGAAGAGCCCCCCACATGGTACAGGGCAACGGTGATCATCCCCGACCGGCAGGAACTGGCGAGTCCGGAATCGATTCGAGACACTGATTCGAATCACCAAATTGAATCGCTGTCCCCTGAACCGGCCGAATCCGAAGTGAATACTAGCTGCTTCGCACAGGCCTAGTGAAAGGTGCACAAGGGCCCATTTCTGTTTCGATGACTGCCTCTAGACAATGGTCTGGAAGGTAGGAGAAGTATGGACAGTTTGCATGGATCTACCTACATAATCTACATTCCCCAAGTAGAGACAATTCCCCTTGAGTTTCATAAGCTCTCTCTCTGCTTCCCCTCCCCCCTTCTCCAAGAGGAAATAAATCTCGAGCCAAATGTGAAAAAATTGACAGTGAAGAAAAAAAGGCCTTAAATTATGCGTTTGATTAGGATGCTCAATGCTCTAAGTCAGTCCACAAGTCTCTCTTGGTGTCTCATGGCATAGTTTCAAGATTGCCATGTCTAATGATATGTGAAATGTAGGTTAAATCCCATGCTCCTAGAGTTATGTGGTTACACAAGAATCTCAACTTTTACTTTAAAACCAAGTTTCTAATGTAACATGGTAGAGAACATCTTAAACATATACTTTCTAACAGGCTTAACAATTTGAAGGCAAAAGTACAGGAATCCCACAAAAATACTTTTTAACACCTCTTGGTATTTTAAGGGCTCGTGACTCTTGAATGGTGAAGACTGGCAACACTACCATTGGTTATTACTATCTGTCACGCAAACTATGGCTCCCACAAAACTGAAAGGGTAAGCATCACTCTACAGTTCCAGTATTTGTGCTCTTGTCATACCCAAGGCATTGATGAATAACCAATGTTATTCAAACAAACGAAACAAAATGGCAAAAAACCCCAAAAGGTCAGCGGCAATTTGATTTATTACATAACTTTAAAGGCTGAAATCTTCCACAGTGGTGGCAACATGAGTCAGTTCGAGTCCAGAGGACCAGGCTCTATACCCAGTTAGTTGTACAACAAAAACTTACTTGAAATCTTATCCTCATCTCTAAAATGGGGTTAATAATATTCCCTTTAGAAAGCACTTGAAAGAAAAAATTCTTGGATACTGTTTGTAAGTGCAAAGCATTACCAAAAATATTTGTGGTTACTGGTACACTCATGTGTTCACTAGTTTCAGCCATTGTCTCTTGTCCATCAGCAAGGGGCCCAAGCATCTCTTCGGCATTTCCCCAGCTTTTTTTTTTTTTTTTTTTTTTTTTTACACACAGTATCCTATCATAACATCATAGTACTTGGGGTCGGAAGGGACCTAAACAGATCATCAGGTCCGAACCCCTGCCCTGGGCAGGAACAGGTGCTGGGGTCATATCACCCATGATGCATCTGTAGACGCGTGACAAGGTGCGGTTAGCCTTACTGACCGCTCCCTCGCATTGGTGGTCCATGCTCATCCCGGAGTCAGCAATAACTCCAAGATCCCTTTCTGCCACCGTGTTGATAAGAAGGGCGTTCCCCAGCCTATAGGTGTGTTGATGGTTCCTTCTGCCCAGGGGCAGCACCGTGCGCTTGTCTGTATTGAATTGCATCCTATTCTCATCCGCCCACCCCTGTAACCTGTCTAGATGTAGCTGGATTCTGTCCCTCCCCGCCAGCGTGCCCACCTCGCCCCACAAATTGGTGTCGTCAGTGAATTCGGACCGCTTGCTTTCCACACCCACATCCAGATCGCTGATAAAGATGTTGAACTTTTGTCTAGTCTTTTGTGAAATGCTATTACGTAAATTCTTCTAGAAAGGGTCCCACCTAATTCAAACTGACATCCTTTAGTACTCCCACTGCAGTGAAACACTAAAGGAACATTTTACTGTATTTGCTAGCAAAAGTACTGCATCATATCACACGGCTCGGTTACACCACGAAACAGAATTTCTACATCAGCGTAAAAAAAGTTCCATACTTCAACATCCATACTTAAAAAAAAAAAATCTTTTAAAAAAAATCAGTAAAAGGTTCTAGCCATAGCAATTCAATCACTATAAGTCAAAGCACACTACAAACATGATATATCATCTCACCTTAAAAAAACTGCAAAAAAACAAGGTACTACTTCTCCATTACCAATTACAGTACACATATGCTAGCGTTTCACACTAATCTAAAGGATATGGAAACCACAGGAAACACTGGAGGCAGAAGGCTGGAGGGGACGTACATTTAGCTATACATATCACAAATATATGTTATTAGTTACTGCAGCCACTACCTTTATCAGCTATTTATTATTACTGCCCCAGTTATAATGTAAAACTAAACATACACATTTTCTGTTTGACTTGCATCCTGTGCATTTATTTTAATTGACATAACGCTTCTCTATGACAGCGCAGAGCAAGTTAGCCAGACCTGTACTACGTAACTAAATACCTAAATAATTGGAAGCGGAGTAGGGGGGACAGTTGGATGGGCGGATCGTCATGACCACACACAAACTGGTATTTCTAAAAATTTTACCATAAGTCACACTTTCAGCACACGTCTAATACAGACTTGCCAGAGAAAGCCAATCTATGCTTCATACCATGTCTGCAACAAGTTATATTTATTTAAAACTCTTGCACATGCCTTTCACTTCGGTCTCCTCTCTTCCTCTCTTCCTATGCTTTTAAAAACACAATGATTGACAAAACGCTCACTACACCCATACATATAAGCACTTTATTTCACTTTCGTTCAAAAATGCGACTGCCTCACTGTTAAGCTTTTGCTCTTACCAAAACATTATCGCCAAAAAAAAGAGCTCAGCCTTAATTAATCTGACTTCAGCTGGGCATGGTGAGTTAGATTAATTGTACAATTATGCTACAGTACTGATGGGCACGCACTACATCCTCTAAACATAATGCTGAGCCTCAGTACAATCTCCTTCACCATACAAATCGCTAACATACGGGTACCTTGTGCTAGGTAAGCTTTTGTAATCACCATTTACATATCATACATGTTGAAAAAGTATGCAAATGTCATGTGATTCAGAATGATGCTCATTATTTGAAGTAACAGGAATTGTCAAGGGTTTATATTTTATATTCCACAGTAACTAAACGATGTGTTCAGACACACACGAGGCTGTCACAAAATGAAGAAAAGAAAAAAAAATACTAAAAAAAGAATGAGCTGAACATACCCACCTAAAACTCGATTTTGGCCCCATCTAAGTTCAGTTATCAGTCTGTAAAGGCAGCCAGGCTTACTGCTAAAAAGTGTTCTTCATACAGTACATACACATACAAACACACACACACACAAGTGTGCTTGTGTGTCTGTCTATCTGAGTGCATACACACACAGCTTTTAATGCTGATACACAACCCAAGCTGTGGAAAAAATATCCATAATCACTCTCAGAAATGAGAAACAGAGAGAATAAAATTAATAAATATAGACATAATCATATGATAGGAAGGAAGAAGGGTGAATAAGCAGAAGTAGCGGATGAGAAAGGCACAATGAAAGCAATACAGAGGTGAAGAGCAAAATTCGTTCCGCCATGCCAAGGCTCGAAGGTAATTAGAGCATCTAAAATCTTTTAAAAATATGCTAGACATGTCGACTCTGCCTGTGAATTAAAAAAAAAACAAACCTTTGGAGCTCTGCTTCCTAAACCATTATTTTATTAGATATGAGTATATCTCATTTCTGATTTGCGTAAGACATCCAAGGTGTGAGACGAGAACAGAGATATATTTAATTGGTAATGATACTGTTGTGCCATCTTTCAAGTTGCAGCATTAGCATCTCAAGGTAGAAGAGTGCAACAATCATTTTAATGGTTTAAAACCTCCATTTCAAACAGCCTTTCTAAATGTATTGCTGTTTGAGTTCCTTTTGAATGTTTTTTTTCCCTTGCTATTTTAAAAGGTAAGGTGAATGCAAACAAAAAGGGTATTTAAAGAGGAAAAAAACCCCGCTCATCATATTGCTTTAAATTTGCTAGAATTCCAGTTCAGTCTTCATCCCTGAAGTGCAGACTTCTCTTAAGTGATACGCACAAAATGTTTGAACAGCACACTGCAGCACAACTCTTCGTTTTTTAAAGAAATCCTTGCCAACTCTGAGACCCTCCAAATGCTTGCAAATAGATGCCTGAGAATACCCTCTGCAGAGAATACCTCTTTAGCTGGCGTAAAGCAAATGTAGGGGCTTCACACCAGCTCAGATACCAGCTCCATTGTTCTCATAGGGCGCATCTAGAGGAGCACGGTCTTGCGGTATGTGGTGCCGCAGACACGCTTACGGCACCACCTACCGCACAGTGCAGCGTTCTCTGCACTGCACGGGCACGATGCCCCAGTGTGCATCGTGCTGGTTTTTTTTATTCCATGGGGTTTTTGACCCCTGGACATCCAGGCGTCAAAAAACCCGCGGGGAAAAAAACTGGCGTAGCGCACACTTGGGCAGCAAGTGCTGCTGAAAAGTGGAGCCAAGTCACCCAGAGCCGCACTCCACTGCCCATCAGGCTCCACTCAGCAGAACTGCTGTGGCTGCAGCCTTGGGAGGTCCTCAGGACCCCAGGTAAGCAGAGTGCTGGCCCCAGCCTCCCCTACTGCCATGGGAGTAACTTGCCATTCCCCGGGGACAAGTAGCTGTGGTGCAAGTTGTCCCTGGGGGAACCGAATGCCCACATACATCCGAATGTGCCCATAAAGGCCATGCCAAGAAGAACAGTCAGCTGGAAAAGCCTCTACACTTCTCTGACTTCTAACGGAGCTGTGCAGGGCAATCGACATTGAACCTAACTGAAAACCATCATCATGCCCTTCCTCCTGTTCTGCCCCAAATACAGGACTGGAGTAACTTAGGGCCCAATGTATCATTGGAAAGTAGCAGAAGAATCCAAGGTGGGCAGTACAATCGCACACAATTCCCCTTGTATGTCCACCCTGAAAAGAAGTGGTCAGGCTCTTGTTCTTGCATAGCAATCTAAACACCGTGCTTACAACACCAGAACGTGCCATTCCTAACAGGGGTGTTCACAGGAATTAGAAAACCTATCACTTCCAGCAAAAACAGGACATGCAAACAGTCTCCTATCTCTTTCTTATGGTCTTTCAGTCAAATACAAATCAAATCTGGCCCTGGTTAGCTTGTGAGTTCTGACAGCTGGAGCTGGCATGCATGCATCCACTTCTAATTAGTTATTTTGCTGGCATTTTACAAGCATTCCCGCACATGAGGAGACTAGGAGAGCACTTTTCCCAGCACAAAAACCTCTCTTTGGTCCCCAATGGCTCCCTATCCCTCTGCAACAGTCCAGAAGTCCATAGATGCATTTTCTACGTACACATCTATGCAGGTATGTACACACAATTTTATACCACCAACTTGTCTGGAAGACTCAGTTTTGAAAGACAAAAGGTCAAAATGTGAGCATAATAAATTAAGCCTTCAGTTTTCAGCACAGCTTCTCTTATCAAATTTACTAAAAGTAAAGCTGATTTTGCGTTACAAAATGAACGCAGTGAACCTAGTTTATGGTATGTTAAACTATTAATAAAGGTGTGACCATGGAATATTGAAGCACTCTGTTCTTCAAGGAAAAAAATTATCTGGTACATATGTACGCAGACCTAAAATGCTTTAATTAAAAGAAAAAGAAAGACTCAAAATAGGTGTTTTTGATTTATCATGATCAAACAAAATGAAATTAAAGTGAGCTACTTCATGGCACTACAGTTCTAAACGTTAGCTAAAAACACAATCGTAATTTTAAAAAACAAACAAACAAACAAGCAAACACAAAACCTTTATTAAACTATTACTGGCCATCTGAGTTGGCACCCAATGAGCTGAACAAAGGAGTCACACCCTTAATAACATTGCATAATAGTACTCCACAGATAGGCATATGTTCTTACATGGATGCCTAAAAACACGAACAGATTATTTCTCAGCGACACTGGAAGCTTTAACAAGCATCCTACAATCCCCCCAAAAAGGAAGCAGCATGAAGGAGGGGCCAGCAAACCATACTGTCACATGCAACTGAACCCAAATTTTGGTTAAATGAGCAGGAAGAAAAGGGTGCTGGGGTCCTGAGCCGTTTTGCAATTTAAAGCACGTTCTGGCTCTTTCCCAAGGCACGTGGGGGACAAAAAACCACAATGCAGCAGGTTTTCAGGCAACATCCATAGATGAACAGTCCACAAATATTTACACATTTAAGCCCCAAACATGAAACAAGATCTGCCTGGACAGAAACCTGAGCATTCGCAGTATCTCGCTGATTGTGATGCACAGAAATACGTACTGGCAAATCAGACAAACATTAGGTATCAGGATTTTAAACTGTGGGGCCCCCTTCTCTAAACTCTGCGGACTGGACGTGTTGCCAAATGATTCTGGAATTGCTATTTTTGTTTACTCACCTTTTTTGTTTTTGGTTTTATTGGAAAATACCCCCCCCCAGCGAGCATGCTTTGCCAAAATACGCGGCTCAAACTGAAATTCAAAAACGAGAGACAGGAACGTATTCTAGTGGGATGCTTTTCCTTATATTCTGCAGAGTGGATGGATGGCTGCTCCTTTCTTTGTGTAGACCTAGGCAGACTACCTTGATGAAAACGACCGGCATTTTTTAATTTTGGACTGCAGAGGGAGCTACAACCTTTCTATGAAAGAGTTGCACGAGGACTTACTCTAATTGCTGGATAGCTAAAAACGAATACAAATTTAATTCTCCTTTGTTTCCTCCCCCTCTCCTTAAAAAACAAGCAAAAAACCCAAACAAACCCAAACCCTCTAAAATGTGTTTACGTGGTCTTCATTCACGGGGTGGGGGAAGCTTGTTGAGTACATTAATAATAGGTGTGGAACAGCAGGTGGGAAGGGAAAGTCTATTAAAATGAAGAACAGCGTATGATTAAGCACAGTTATTAATATTTGTATCACAGTGGAATCTGGAGACCTTTTCAGGATCAGACACCCATTGTTCCTGTGGCAAACCCTACAAAGACCCTGTAATTTAATTAGATAAGACAGACAACGAGTAGGAGGGACAGAGAAAAGTGCTTCTGACCAAGAACACGCTGCGGCTGAATAGCAGAGCTCTGACCAGGTCTCCTGGTTCTGAGTATTTTCCTTCCTTTAAAGAGGCTCAGCACAACGATCCCCTAAATCCCTTGGCCTTCTTCTGATTCAACAGGCTGTCACTTGGAATACGTGGTGCTTTCTATCCAGAGATCTGCAGTCATTTCACAGTGGTAAGATCATTTCCATTTTACAGGATGGAAAACGAAGGCACACAACAATGAAGTCAGTAACTGAGGCCAAACAGCAACCCCCTAGGCAGCTGGAGAGAGTCCCCCATTTCCTGAGCAGAGGTGCCAAGTTCCAATGCTCATAATACATATATTTAACTAGATACTTTGAGGTGCTGGGCAAGGCTTTTATTTGCTCTCTGGACTGCGAATGATACTGATGTTTGTTCCCAGCAGCTGAAATACTACAAAGCAGTGTCCATTACCTTAAAAAACTGGATTGCTTGCTAAAGACTAAACAGCTGTTTGTCTAATAAAGTCGATCCGGCTATCCTGACCAGTTGTACCCAGTATCGGTAAACACTCTGTATAAAAGGAGAAGAGGGTGGAGGAGGGAAGAAAAGTTTACACACCCAAAACAATACCTAATACCTCAATATAGAATGAAAAACACTGTAAAATGGAACAGCAGGTTATTTTCCATTATTTTTTTTAATTGCCAGTCTAAACCATTTAGGAAGATTTCCTCCCATTTTTTTTTTTATTTTCTCGTTTTACAAAATTGAGTCTTCTGAATAACCTGACTGCTAACCTATTACATTTTGAATATAATATATCTGCTATTGCATAAGCATGATAGAAGGACCAGCCATCAACTTCACTTTTACAATGGGTCCAGACTGCAGAGATCCCTCCAGGGAACCAGACAGCACAGTGTGGGCTTTTCAACTGAACAACATTTTTCACTTATAAGTTATGAAGGGTGGCTGAAATTCAGCATCAGACAAAAGATACTCTGCACCCTAATGTGAAACAAGCTGATGGTCTCAGTAGTTACTACTGGGCACATGTCCACATTAGCCAACCCATCATAGCAAAGAGCAGTACCAGCAGGGCAACCAAGAATTGAATGAGTCATGAAAACCCCATCTCCAGATGAGCCTTTCCAAGTCAGAGTTGATGAGCTGTAGAAAGAAGGATGAGGAGAAAATTTAAAGTGTCAGTGCTTGTCAGCTCCCCCCCACCGCCCATCAGTTAGCATAAATATGCAGCAAGATGCCAAAGCTCGAACTGGAAAATATAGAAGGGAAAAGGAGGGAGACTCTAGGTGGAATATGCATAAAGCTGAGCTAATGCATACCCATAGAAGATTTCACTGAATAATCTCAAGAGTACTAGGTGAACATCAGTGACAGGTTGTCTGGCCCTACCTCTCTATGCAATTTGCACTGACTATGGGATAAACCCTGAAATCAATTCCAAATATTTAATATTTCTTGTTAACTAGAGCTTGCTTCTCAACTTCACTGAAGGAGGTGACCATCTTACCGAAGAGCGAAGCCACATGAGAGTGCACCCTATTTCAGTACTCACTCTACAGCAGGGATGTTCAACCTCTGGCCAGCAGAGCCATGTCATCCAACTTGCCAAGCACCCCTTGGGTCTCAAAATTTGGGGGAGGGGGGAGCAGTGGCATCAGCCCTGATTCCCTTGAAGAGCCAACCCATGGACCAGGCCTGTGCCATTCATCTAGCCTGTGTGGCCAAAAGGTTGAGCACCACTGCTCTACAGCAAAGGAACAATGCTGAAATGAATAGTGCTATGCTGATTTATACCACCCGACCAAGTGGCTCATAGCCGGTTCAGGAGGTAGGACTTATGCCTTCCTGTTTCAAGATGCACGGTTCCCAAACCCACGCTCTAACAGCTCTACTACTCAGAACTGGGCTATCATTTGGAGCAGGAATGTGAAGAAATCCGCCTGCCTTGACTTTGTATGAATCCTTTTTTCAGTTTCATGCACATGGCTTTCAATGGCCAGTTTTAACCTGTCTTTCAGACCCAAGGAAACCCCAGAAGGCTGCCAAGCTCTGCCTGGCTCCCAGTCAACTACAGCCAGCTAAGAAGTTTTACACCCTTCCAGCCATAAACCTTAAAGCAAATTGACTTTTTTTTTTTTTTTTTTTTTTAAATACACTCAACCCAAGTTTCCAAGAATTTCATGAACCTTACCCAGGCTTGCTAGAGTGTTTGATTGAGGTTTTATTATGACATTTTAATTCCAAGTCTGTTTAAAAGGTATCATAATTGATAGTCTCTGGAATAAGAGGTGGGAGACTCAAGAACAAGGTACCAAGTGCAGTTCCCTGTCCAGTACTTTACATACACACTCTCCTGGGCCTCATTAATAGATGACCAGTTGCTATAGGTGCCAGCTTGGAAGACTGGATATTTTAACTCAAGTGCAGCCTGGAGATCTCAGATTCAAGCCCCAGTGATACTGCAAAACGTAAGCAACCCAAACTTAAAACAACAGCACTCACTGTTCTGCAAAGAAAGAGTGCTAAATAGCAGGATTCTTCCAGGCTGGCTTCACAAATATTTGATTTGTATTAGCACAGAGGTCCTCATGTGCTAGGCCCTGTACAACCATAACCAAGGCAAATGCTGTAGGAATGTGCTTTAGCAGACAGCTAGCAGGAGGCACATCAAGCTGAAGTGACTTGCTGATGGTCAAACACAGCAGGTCAACAGCAAGTTTGAGAAGAATATCTAGGTCTTCCAAATTCCCAACAAAAAATACTGCGCCATACTCCTATCTGCAGTACCCTCGTGTTTGCCCCGCAATGCAGCATCCTAACACAATCACAATGCAAGAGGACATCACATCACACCACTGCTTCTCATATCTGAATGCGGGGAGGTACAACTCCAACTCTGGAGAATGAAGTCAGAACAGTCCAGGTATTTATTTCCCATCATCTGCACATGGGACATTTTCAAACACATGTCAAAGCTCCCCAAATAGTGTGTAAGATTAGGCAGCCTGGCAAAAATTAGGCATCCTGGAGATTAAGTTTTGCAGCAAAAGGACTGAAGAGCCATGCTGCTCACCTAGCTCTGAGCAACATGCGAAGTCCATCAACTTCTGAAAGTAGACTCCGTCAATGCTGTGAACTTCATGACTAGGCTGTGAACCCTCTTTCTCGCTCTGAGTTTGGTGGGTTTACTCACGGGAGTAACTGCTCACCAATGAAAGTAACAGTCTTCTCACAAATTGGCATTAAACATAAATTGGGGAAAATCAGAGTTAATACACTCTGCCCAAGTGATTCTATGCCAAAGATGTTTGATGCCGTTGTGGGCTGAACAGGTGGGACAAATAAAGGTCATCTGCCAAAACTGCTGAATTGTACAACCCAGAGCAACAGTGATCTTCTATCAGTATACAAAATCGTGTTTATGGTACAAGGCAAAGGTGAACAAAGCTACCAAACTACTGAGCACCTCGACGTGAACCTACACGGGTATGAGCATACTATACAAGTTAGGGCAGGAGAAAGACCATTTTCACAATTATGAGAAGAGTTTCACTTCTTTGCTCATTAGGGGAAGTGGCTAAAGGATGCCTCCACCTCCTTCCTCAGGAACTTTTTATGAAACAAAAATAACATTTTTCTGCCGAGCTCCAGAATTAGTGCAAGTCCGATTTGTAGGAAGCGAGACATGCAGAGATTCCTGTGGGATAAAACAGAGACCTCCAAGGCCTCACCTACGTTGATTATGGAAACCGAACAGGATATGCTCTGAATGACCATCTGCAAGGTATGAGGAGCCACTTAATGTGAAAGCTTACATCTCAGGGAGCACAGAGGCTGGGGGCAGGTTCAGCATGCTCATATAATTGGACACCGCTAGGTTGGCTATAGAGCCAGTATTAAGAATGAGTGTGGGTAGCACTGATTTTTTTAAGATGTTTCCTCAAGCTCTGAAGAACTTTAAGCAATTTTAAGGGTCTTTGCTGAAATAATTCAGAGCGAGCCCTGATGTAAAGCTGACGCATGGCTGTGCTATAACTTGCCCCCCAAAGGGTATAATAAGAGTAATATGGCAGGTTCATTACTTCCCAGCAGGAGGTTTAGCCACGGTTTTTCCACCTATTTTTCATACAAAACGTGCCTGTATCTCACTTGTTCTCTTAATTGCTCATATTCATCCAACTCATTTTTTTCTTTTTTTAGGGGGAACAGTTACAGTTATAGAGGTGGTTAAATTACAGGTCACCCAAAGGTATTAAAACTACATTACACAGTTTGTATAACTTACAAAGCTTGATCCTCTCACAATCTACACTGGTATAAATCAGAAGTCACTGCGCTGGTTAATTGATCTGATGCTCCTTTTATTTACATGACAGTAAAATCAGCAGTAAGCAAGCAAATTTTTTTGAAATTTCCAAAAAACCGATAACCACGTACAGCATCTAAATGCCCCTTACTTCTAATGAAACTTAAGCTGAAAGTACAGCGTCTAAATGCCCCTTACTTTTAATGAAACTTAAGCTGCTAATGACCCAAGTCATTTCTGAAATGGGGGATATATTGTTTAGGAGCTTTTGGAAAACGTTAGCCATTGGTGAGAGGTGAAAATCAAGTAGCTTTAACCTGCCCTATTTGCCTTGCTTAGGCACACAGCTTTACTGCCATTCCACATTTCAACAGATGAGGTGTTCCCTTTTTGTACGTCATAAATGTTACAGTACACATGCTCATACTCACTGAACTATTTATACGCTGTTTCTTAGGGACTTGTCTAGGTTCATATACAACTCTGGAAAAGAAACCATCACCACAGCTCATTTAGGAATATTGCTTAATTTTTAACCAAAAGCAGCAACCAGTTGCACAAAGTCACAAAGCGGTATTGCGCTTCTATAAAACTTTACAAAAAGTGCCAGACTCTATTTCAGCAAGATTTTGATAGGTAATTCCCTTATGTTCGCTTGACAGAAAAAAACCCAACCCATCCCAAGCCTTCAAGCCACATGTAAGCATTTATAGAAGTAAAGAAATCGGTCATGTACGATAGGGGAGAGAGGAGGCAGAATAATAATTGAACAAAGTTGAGAAGGTCTTTTAAAAACTCACTTCTGAACAGTGACCGTCAATGGAATCATTTTACAAGTCAAATATTTTTGCTAAAGTGCTAATCTAGTCTAAACAAGAGTTAGTTATAAATTAAACAAACTCAGCATTTATTGGCATTACCTGAAAGTATGTAATGCTAATTTTAACATGTATGCACCAACAAGAGGGGCTACAGTAAAAGGCCCTGTTGTCCAAGTAACAATAAGCAGGCCACAAATTTGAACATAATAAAGTTTTCCAAGAAAAATGTATCGTATTATAAAAGGCACAGGAAGGTTTAGAAAAGGGAAAAAAAGAAACATTCCCGCACTTGAACATTTTAAAGAGCATTAAGGAAAAAACCTTTCAATGAATCTCCACTTATAATTCAACTTGCTGTCAAAGGTCAGGAGTTAAAATATACAGTTTACACTAAAAGCAGGAAGCAGAGTAAGTAATTGAATAACATCAGGAAATGGCAGAATACTGCCATTTTCCTAATGGATATAGTACAAGATTTACTCTCTCCAAATTAAATTCTAGGAGCTACTGTAGAGAAAGGTTTATTTTTCACCAGTCCAATTTTTTTTGGCCTACAAAAAAAACCCCCACCAAGACCAACCCTTCATACTGTAAATACTCAAAAAGCCCAACCAATGAAATTAAGCAGATAAAGACCATCACATCTTTGTAAATGAGAAAACTCCTAGCAAGTCTCCTCAACAGAATGGGCAGTACAAATAGGTTGCTTAATATACACAAACATGGAAATAATTCCTTGAAATTAGATCTTTTTGAATTATTCATGAGAAACAGATTTTCATGATTTAAATTACAAAGTTTTAACAGCACAAATCTTGACTCACTATTGATAGGTTTAGTTTTCTTATCTTGACAAAGTCCAATATCATATAATTCTCTCTCTAGGAAATGCTTTAGGATCACTCTAAAATAGTGTGCAAGATGCCATTCTGCTTACTGCTTTTGGAAATAAGGCACCCACTGGTATCTAGTGTAGACCAATGATAGAATTCTGGTAATAATTATACCAGACTTTATTGTTATAAACTAGAAAGTTTGGGGATCATTTCCCAAATATATTGATGCTAAAGCTGAGGTTCATTAAAAAACATTGCAAGCATAAGTCTCAATGCAGAAGGTATCTTTTCATCAACAAAACATGGTGCTGATCAGGAAATGCTAGGTTGTAAATTGTACTGCGTGTACCTACAACAAGTGCACTTTATACACCACCTTTCGTCCCTGCATATACAAGTTGTTAAAAAATAATAAAAATAACATTACACATAAGGTTGACTTAATCCAATGCCTGCCATCACTTCCTGATGGTTATATGCCCATTTTATATCACTCAAGTAATATTTATTTTTCATATGCATTACATGTCTGCTCCAATGGAAAAACGGCTTTGTATTGAAAATTACTACTGTTAACACATTGTACTTGTACAGAACCTTCCATCTAGGGTTTAACATTACTATTAGGTTATGTCCAAGTTAACCGAGAAGCACACTTTACAATTATACCCAATTTACAGATGGGAACACTGAGGCAGAGAGGTTAGGCAACTTGTCTAAGGTCACACCACACCAAAAAAAAAAGGTATAGGGCAATGATAGAAATGCGTTCCCACTTGATGCTGGGTCTAGAAGTTGCACTCACACTCTCTCACTCTTTTGTACGTTATAGGTAAATTCTGAGACCAGAAAGCTCTTCAATTCTTACATAAGAATATAATGTGTAAAACCGTCAAAGCATTCATTCATGACTTCAGTAAAATGGGGTACTAACAGAGATCACCTTAAAACCACTAGAAGACTAGAAGAAACTGCACATTTGTATAATTGAGTTCTGAAGCAGGAAAAGTTTTGTTGGTTGTTTTTTTTTCCCCCCCACCCCGCCTCGGGGGACAGAAGGAGGATAGGGGAAGGCTTTTGTAAAATGAAGTTTCTTCCACCTTACTCAAGCCCTTCTCCCTATAAGCAAAACATGCCGAAGCCTATGACCACATTAAATTATGAAGCTCATTCTCCTTTTGATGACTTCACGACTTCTACTCCATATCAGCGGGAGCTAGCAGAGGACGCGTTTCCTAACTCGGTGCACAAACTAAATAAAGTAGTTATAGAGATTCCAGAATATCCCAAGGAGAAAACTATGCGGTTAATAATGAAATATTAACTCTTTGGTGTGGAAAGTATCCTCTTCATTCTCTCCCTCAAAAAAAAAAGCACAGGGAGCTTTATTTATTTTCTTAAACTTGTGAGCTATTTTTCCTCACCTAGCAAGTCCTATTGAACACATTCTATAATTAACATCAAAGCAACTGGAAAGCTGCTTGACTTGCTAGAAGTCTGTAAACAAGCAGGAAGCAATAAGGTGGAGTACAAGAGAAGAACATGTGTTGGGGGAGGGGAGGGTATAAAACATTAAGCAGCCTGATTACTAATTCTAATTTTAAACCATTTTTATAAGCCCTCTCCATCCTGCTGTCACTTCAGTTTTGAACTCTTCTGTAGCACGAGACATTTCTGTTTCACAACATCATAATAAAAACTTTTCATCTTCCATTCTTTTATTTTTAAGAATGCTCCGAAATAAAGGACGTTTCTGGCAAGATTAAAGGACAGCTTGGTATTTTTCTTCCTTTCCTTTAAACACCACTCACTTGAACGCGTGAATCTAACTTTTCTTTAACTGTTAAAAACTACTGTCCCATATGGCACGGTCACGGTCTCAAAGTTTGTTTGTTTTTTCTCCCTGTTTTAAAGCAATATTTTTGCTCTTCTCGTGCTGATGCAGTCAAGACCCGCACAAACCAAAAGAGAAATTTTCTAAGGACACAATACTGCAAATACGGAGGCAAACAAGACACAACACACGCAGGTCATTCCTCTGACTCTAGCCATAATTGAGAACACAGTGCTAGAAAGGGCTTCCTGGTCACTGAGTCCAGCCCCCTGCAATTACAGGAAACCTCATCGTGCAACGTATTTTATAAACTGATCAAGATCCATCTTGAAAGCCTTTATGAAACACTTCGGTTTCTCTCCTTTGCTGGTCTTATCAGATATCTGCTCCAGAATCCCACTACTCTGATGGTTAAAAACCACCTCCTAATTTCCAGGCTAAATTTTTTCCTACCATTTCTTATGCCGCCTGTGCAGTGCCAACATTTGCTTCTGGAAGACAAGGTTATTTGGGTAAATGAGATATCTTTTATTAGACCCCACTACAACCAACGCCCCCTGAAAACTTTTCCTCCAGCTCTTGCCCTCCTCGGCAATGGATTAACGCATAGGCAAACTAGGTATGTGGCTAGGGCCCTGAGCTGTATGGTCCTCCCCTCTGTGGCAGCAGTGCAAATGGCCCCATCCACCTCCCTTTCCTTCTGGGTGGGGATGCTACTGCTGCTGCCCTAGGGACTGATGTGCCTTCCCCAGCCTCCGGTTTGCTCCAGGCACCAGGTAGAGAGAGGACATGTGCTTGGGGGGGGGGCAGCAGCCGCATGGGAACGTGGAGCCGGGGTGGGGGTGGTGGGACTGCCCCACACACTCTCCCCTATGGTGCACAGCTCCATCGCCAGCAGCTGCAACCCTCAGGGCACTCGTGGCCCACACAGGCCCAGGCACAGGGCTCTGGACAGCGCTGCATGATGGAAGCAAGGAGCACAGCCTCCCGCCTGGCTCCACATGGCACACGTGCAGCTCCATGCTACCGGGGAAAGCCCCGGAGTCAGCTCCTTCCTTAACCCCTGCTGTGCAGGTTGCACAGGGAAGGCAACCGGCTCCAGCCCACACCGCCTCCCCCTGGTAGTGCACAGCTGCACGTGGGCTGCATGGAGCCCGGTGCCAGGGAGGTGACTGACGGCCTGCAGGGCTGCGCTTTTTGCCACCGCCATGCAATGCGGGTCAGAGCCACCCATCACAGGGTGCTGGTGCCTGTGCGGGCCCAGAAGGCAGCTGCCACTGGCAGCAGGGGACCGTGCGCCTTGGGAGGGGAGTGCGTGAGGGGTCTCCACACCTTCCACCATCCCTCACACCCGCACTCTGCCCCCACAACTGCCCTCCCACCAATACATGCCAACATACCCTATTGCCCCCTCCACCACAACCACACACATCCCTCCCACCCCGCCACCATCTCTTTGAAATCTGTTTGGCTTGTTTTTAAAGGCAGTGCTACTTTTTTTTTTTCTTCTTCTTGCAGGACTTGGCAACACTGCTCTGAGCCCTGCTCCCCATGGGCAGCAGCACCCGGGTGGTGAAGGGGTCTCGATTGGCCCGGGGCCCATGAGTTTGTTTGCCTAGGACCCACTACAGGGTTAATCCAGATCTGGCCCTCGTTTCCTTGCGTCTTGCTGGTGTTCACCTCTGGGGCCTCTTTCTAGAGAACACCCATATCCCTTTCTGAGCCTTCCTGTTGCTGACCTAAACAAGCCAAGCTCTCTAAGCCTCCTCTTCCAAGGCAGCAGCTCACCTTTCCCTTGACCAACCCATGAACCCTTTTCTGCACCCATCCCAATCTGAGTCCATCTTTTTTGAACACGGTTGACCAAAGCCCTGTACGGTATACAGCAATCAAAGAAAGCATCCCAATTTATGAAAGCACTCAAGGTTAAAAACGTGCCAAAGTGCCTTAAGAGAGAGAGAGTCTTAAAAACTCTTATGAATCATGTTCTATGCTTATAAAGTTAACGTTATGTTTAAGCCTTTGCAGGATGAGTTCAACTTAGTACGGAGTGATAACACTGAAACCGATTACATGCTGAAGTGCCGTGAAATTCATTTAGTAAGAAAACTGAAAACGAAGAATGCATCATCTTGCCAACTACAGCTTCCTAATATGCACTCTGAACAATACCAGGTAACTTCCAGACAGAAGTAAATTCTTCCATTTGATACCACTGCCTTGAACGTTTTATTAGAATATTAAGCGTTGATTATTTAATTAAATCTAGTAAGGGTATTAGGGACCGAGAATGCATTATGCAGCATTAAGGAAAACAATTGTGATTAAAATCAGAACAGTGAAGCACAGTATTTTTCCTCTTAGCATCACTACCTTTCAATTCATGCAGATTCTGTCATTTTCCCCTCACATAAACGGCACGCTGTTTTACATCCTGGTACATGCGCCCTTTTGTCAGTCATCCCCCCGCACTCCCAAGTCAGCCGTGAGACTGTGCCACCATGTCTGTGGGGAGCAATACAGAGCGGTAATGTTCAGGTATAACACTTAATGATGGGCGAGTGTGTCACATTTTGCCAATTATTCACTCAAACCGGGTCCTTTATCCAGTACGATGTCGCTCATGTCTTCCCCAATGAACACAAAGTTGAGAATTTAGCATTTGGATTTTTGCAGTGGAAACCCCCC
>NW_017728932.1:6496405-6501750 GCF_001723895.1 Crocodylus porosus | reverse complement strand
TGGCTTGCAGTCGATCAAATACAGTGGAGACGCACCAATATCGTGACATTTGTGGAAAGTACGAAACGTAGAATTCCTTGAGACCAAAGGAGATCTCTGAAGCTGGCAACAAGGGCGCCTTCCCTGTTCACAATCAGAGAATACTGTTACGTTCAAGAAATCTTCAGCCTTAATAATAGCTTCACAAAGTATTGCTATCTGTGAAAGCAATCACGAACGCATATACCTGGATTTCACACTGCTTTAGCTTACTAGATTGAGGATAACATTGGCACTCATACACCTATTTATGCTTTGATTATAATGAGTCTGAACTATAAAGCAGCCTTTCAGACCTTGTGAAGAATGAGCCTCTCCTTGAGATTTGGTTCAACTGGTGGACCATGAAGGCAGAGGTACTACTAAAAGTACATTTATGTTGTGTGGAGTGAAAGAATATCCTTTACAATTGAAATATAGGACCGTATTTCATGGTCCTGTCAGTTGGCAGCTAGCGTGTCGGTTTGCAGAACGAAAAGATCATGACTATGAGATGACTTCTCTTCACATAACAGAGTTATCAAGACTAGGGCATCCTAACCATTTGCTACACAGAGCACCGCTATAAAGACCATCTTAGATGGTCCCCTGCTGATGATGTCCCAGCAAAGAAAAACCCAGATTCTGAAAAGTGCCAAGAACCTGAAACCCTTACCTAGTGATGGGAAGTCAATGGAGGTTCGAGGTCACTTATACATGGTTGATATTTTCAAAAGAGATTAAGGACAGATTTTCGTGTGCTCAGTGATTATACATATGGGCAGATTTTTGCAACAGTATCCATTAGAGCCAAATTTTGCCATGAGCACAAACACTAGTGAGACCAATTATTTATGCGACTGCTAGAGAACATAGCTCTCCAGCCACGCTGACTATCTGTGGACAGTGAGCACCTCTGAAATTCACAATCCAATGACTTAGATGTTCAAAGCTTGGTGCGAAAGTGATCTAGCTAGTTCTCATGAAACCCTGGTGAGATAGGCAGGTAAAAACCACTGCGTCCATTTTACAGGCAGATAAGCTGGGGCAGGAAGGTAAAGGGATGTTCCTAAGGCGACTCGGGCAGAACCAGGATTAGAATTCAAAATGCTCACACCCCCCAGCATTGATGGTCTTCTTCCAAACCACAGAGGTTTCCAATGTATCTAGTATAAAGGACTGATAAACCTCTGCATATCCCCGTGTCGCTGAAATACTAGAAACAGGTTCAAGCCATGTTTGCACGTTAAAAACATGAACATTTGGCCCTGCTTTTAAATACATCGCGGGTCTCCCAGAAGCCTAGGAGACCTGTGACCAAGCCATACTACAAATTTAAAAGAAGGTAACTATTACACCACTCATCATAGTAAAGCACTGCGACATTTTCCAGGACTCTCCGTCTACTTTGGGGAGGACAGTCAAAAGATAAACACCACCCTGCGAAATAGGCCCATATTTGCAGGCAGGGTGGAGATTTGCTGCAGCAGACAGGCAAGCATAAATAGCAAAATAATTAGTAAATGGATGGTGTAAGCTCAGAAAATTAGGTATTTTCTAATTCACCGGTGGTCCAGAAACTAGTAGCTGCATACAGCACCTCTTATCATTTTTTTTAAAGCTTAACTCACTGGTAAAGTGCCTGGAGAAAAAACCTCCTTCCTCTTTCTAAGAAAGAAAACCCATTTTTGTCCAATTCCTTTAGTCAGGGAGAAGCTCTCCACAGAGCAGCCATTTTGAGTCCATGGCACTTCACAATATGCATTTGCTTAATATATCTACAAGGAAAAAACACCCTTACTTATCAATTTGACTCATGATTACTATTTCAAACAGCCTCAGACCCAGATGAACAAAAAAAAAAAAAAGAGCACTTTACACAGCAATATATATAGAACAATAACATTGCCAGATGGTATCATACTGAACAGAATTAATTTCACACATGATGTTTTCAAGGTGTTAAAATATGACACAGCTTCTGCTAATAAAACAGCTTCCCCTCCCCTCCTCCTCTTAAGAAAATGCTCCATTCCCACTAGCCCATATTTTACATTATATGTGTTTTCAATTCTGATAAGGGCAGCTGATTGCTTGCAAACCTAATTACAGTCAAATGAAAGTCTCTCAGAACCATCATTAGCAATTAGGACCTGCTGGATTTGCAGTGTATCATTTAGAGAGGTATAATTCAATAGCTTATTGAAAAATTGCAGGTGAAACTGGTGATTATAAGAGGGGAAAAAAAGCTTGTGACACGTCACTGCAGGCAAATCTTCAGTAAAGTGGCAGCTTCTATGAGCAGTTGATCAATGAATGCAGGTGTTTGCTTCAGCATGCCACAAAGCGCAGCTCATCATGTTGCTTAGAAAATGTTAGCTGCATCCTGTCATCTCTTGCTTGGTTTTGTGAATGGTTCTGGATTTCACATTGTGTGGCTGTGCATGCGTTTTTAAAAAGGAATCCAAAGGGCCTATCCAGGGACTTTATTAAATCTGCAGAGATGTGCCGTGCAGAACAATAGGTGCACGGAGCAATTCATAATTCTTCAGCGCTTTACACGGAATACCAAAATCCTTTTATGCCCACTGAGCTCAATTATACGTTATTAGGGCCTCAGCAGTTGTTTGGATGCTTTTGAGCAGCTGGGTGCCTTCAGAGATGACGCACTGGATACAGGGACTGTGGGTTAAGTACAGCTGGAGATTGCTGTGGTCCCTGCTCAGAAGCAAAACAGAATCACAAAATGTTTGTAATCCAAGCACAGTATCACAAATGGCAGCTTTTGAGAGAGACGACTGGAGACTGAACAGTGGAGTTCACTTGGGTGTACTCGGGCTTGCTCGCTCCCTCTGTCTCGCTCTCTGGGTGTATATAGTAAAAGACAGGCCCTTTAAAAAAATGAAGCTATCAAATGGGCAGTAGTAAATATTCAGCAACATTATAAGGATATAATGACAATGGACAGGGCAGGGCAGCCTTCAGATATATTTAGCCCGTTCAGAAAAAATTAGGTCATCTCATTCATAAAGATTCTCCCTTCAAAACCTCCCCCAACGTCATATTGCTGCGCATCTACCCTCACAAATAGACCATTCCTCCACTTCCATAATCAGACCCTACAACCGCACCTTTCCCTGATGCTCCATAAATTCCTCTTTCAGCAGATAAATTCTTATTTCTTAAATCCCCACCGCTTGCAAACGACACCTCAAATGTTAATAAATGTCTACTTCTGCTTTTATCTCTTCTTCTTTTCCTATTATATTATTACATCCACTTGATATGTGTATACAGCACTTAATCTCACAGCTCACAGTTACATATATGTTATCCTCTCTAGGTTTTAAGTGCTGTAATCTAAATTCTTCACAACTAGAGCCATGAAGAAGGTGATTTTCCAAATAGCTACGCTGAGAAAACTATACATGATGTGAAGCATCCAAATATCACAGGAGCGAAAGCATATTAAAAGTACGCGAGAGAGTACATCTTCCAGGTGCTGTTAATAAGGTGAGCTGAGCTCAACCAAACCAAGTAAACAGCGACCTTTTAACAAGACATAAAACCAATACACAATGCACGGAAGTTTATTACGCTAGCTTTCTCTTTAAAACTTTGTTGTACGTGATCTATTTTAAATGTATTTTAACATGGGATTGTAAGGCAGGCACACAACAATACACCTTGTAGGTTGTAGCGCAAAGGCTGAATCTACTTTTTACCTTAATAAAAGCAGTTCTCTGTAAACTGATTACCACCTTCTCTTTCTACAGTCAAGTAGAAAAAATATTAGCTGATAAAAGTATCACCGGCTAACAGTATTTTCTACAAGCCAAAGTCAAAGGGAAAGTTCTCTTTGGCTTCGGGGATGAACAAGTAAGCCCACAATAGGGCTAATTTGGCCTCCTGTGAATGCCCTACATTGAAAAACCCTCCCTTTTCCTGACTACAATGTGCTCTAGGCCCAATTCCGCTTTGATCGACAGCAGCAACTCAAATCCACTGATTTCCACAGAACTGTTCCCGAGTCCTAACAATTAAGAGACTGATCATTCGGTCCTTTGTTGCATGCGTGCATGCGTAAAATATAATAAAATAATAAAAAAATAATAAAATAATATAGCAGCATGGATATGGTATCTGCACCAAAATCTATTCTATAAGGACACAATTGCCTTTTTTCTCTTTGGCGCTGCCTGGAGTCACCAGTACAGATTCAAGAAATTAAACAGTTCTACATGGCTGCATATAATGCATAGAGCTGGTTGTTTCCCTCTCAAAGCCCACCCACAATTTCATTTTCAATTAGCAGCTCTTGGAAAGGCAGTAATAAAAGCAGTTGCTAAAGAGCACTCACATGTCATTGAAAGACTGCAAACCCAAACTGTAAATAGCACATTGTAAATCGCTTGTCACCACTGTCAACTCTTGCTGGAATCGCACAGCAAGCGACAATCAAACCCATCTGCTCAGCTCCCCGACCAATGCCACCACAAACTATACAGATACCGCCCACCTTCCACTTCTCTCTCATTACCTGTCATGAATAGACTTGTACGAGGATGTGCAAAGACCATTACTGACTGCAAGCACAAATTAAAACGCAGAGCACAAGACGGTTATTCCATCTTCTGCAACTCAGATTTGTTGCACTACTAAAGGATACAACCATTTTGGCACCAGAAGAAAAACATGATATGATTAAATGCAGAGAACTATTAGGTTCAGCAATGAAGAACAAGGAGCAAGGGGTGAGAGGGGCCATGCAAGGCAACCCATCAAGCAGTTGCTTTGTTAACTTTAGGGCCGATGGATAATGGGCGTATGAATCAAGGACATGATGTACTAACGCCCAAGACATAAAAAGGCTTAATATTGTCAGTCTCTAGTCCCCTGTCCTCCTCTTAACTGATTCATGCATCGGCAAACAAGCACCACACAAGGAAATATTTATAATTGCTGGGTACCATCTTTGACAGAGTTTGGAGGTCTCTTCCCTTTTCCATTCTCCCTGCCCTCATTCAGGCTCATTCCTTTTCTTCTTTTTATTCATCACCTGCCACTCCTTTTCTTTTCAGGTCTTTTTTTTAACTTTCCAAAGGTGTGTGGATTGGCACTCAATAAAAGGCCAAGATCAGCAGAAATGGCCCTCACTTAAGCGAGACAGTAATAGTAATAGGCTCTTATATGTTAAGTGAACCAGCTGCTCACCCAGGATTACCATTTCAGAAACGCATACAATGGGTTTGTTTTTGCTGGGGGAAAAAGAACAAAACTAAAGAAAATGAAGAAAATGAGGATTAGGATAATGGAGTTCGGTGGAA
>NW_017728932.1:6479709-6496305 GCF_001723895.1 Crocodylus porosus | reverse complement strand
GGGGGAAGGTGGCTTATTCTTTTACCACTATTGTCCACACACCCCTTAACTTGAGAGAAAAAACAACGAGCTTATGCACAAAACTTGGTTGTACACAATTTTCGCCAGCAAAATGCTTTACTTGCCAGTGCTGCTTAACATAAAAATACTCATCAATATTTAAAAATTATTATTTTTATCCATTTGGAATTGCTTGCTTTTAGAAGTATTGGGAAAGCTAAAAGAAAATAAACACAAAACACACAACCCACAAAGAAAACTTAAGGAAATTAAAAAGGAAGGAAAGAAATATTCTGATGAGTCTTATGTATGCTAAATACCTTCTCAAGTCTCCTTGAGGCATTTAATAAGTATATTTATAAAAACTCACAAAGCAGAGAGTTCAAAAGTCCTCTCACTAGTAAAATACGAGCTTTAATTAACCTACGGTTTCACATTTTCTGGATTTCAATAAACCTGTAGGCACTACATATAGCTGGATAAATACCTGCATGAATACTGCAAGGATTTCCTCTGAAAACTAATTAGCAGCCCTTCCAACAGCTGACTCGAACTAAATCTATTTGATGAGAGCGCTTCATACTGTAAATCCTGCATGCAAGAGTTACTTTCAGATAACACATTTCACAGACAGGCATATCAGACAGGACTGTTAACCGCTGGTAAAGCCATGAACGTAATCTCCAGGTATAAAACACTTCCGCCAACAGAGATGTACTGCAGCCAGGATTTTATTCCAGCCCAGGCGAACAAGTGATGGCATTATGGTTATATCATCTTGCAGCAGCAGCACATGCACATCTGTGAATTCAGCGTTTCGTACTAGGAAAAAGACAAATGAGCTACACTTGTATACAAAATGCAGTTGTAATAAAACAAAGATTTCAAGGCAAGTCCCTGCAGTCCTTCTGCTTATCCAGGTCCTTACATCTCTGCCAAATTTAAAATTATTGGCCCAATTTCCCTCTTCCTCTGAGCTGATGTTACCATAAATCTATTGACTTCAATGAAGTTACTCCCAATTCAGAGATGAAAGGGTATGATTCAAAATTTGAATCAATGGGAGACTAATTGCGTGCTAGGAAATGAGGAGTGCTGGCTGGGAAAATAACAGTAAGGTATGCGATTGTGAAGCTTATCTTGGATGCTACTCTTGCTGGGGTGATCTGACCCCAGCCGACTTCCTGCCCCTTGGGCGGGGGGTTGGATCTGATGATCTCGCAAGGTCCCTTCCAGCCCTAATGTCTATGAAATCTATAAGCACTACAGAGAAAAAGGATATATATAGATATCTATCTATCTATCTATATATATTACAGGAAAACTGCTTGTGCAAACTTTAATTCTGGTTTCTACAGGATCTTTACTATCTGGGTTAAAAGGAAGGGGGGAAAAGGAGCGAATGCTTTCCATAAATACTGCACATAATAGCTCTGAGTATGTCTTCTCAAATAAGCTTTACGGTCTTTTCCATGACATCTCTTTCTCAGTTTAAGTGCCAGAATTGCTTGGATCTGTCAGCACCTACACCTCTCACGAGACAATGTTTTTACCTAAGGAGATGTACCCAAATCACACTTATTAATTTATATTTGGGAGGGTATTTTATTTCTCTTCAGGAAATCTTCTCTCAGTCTTATCCCTCTGGAATTAAGCAGAGTGCTCCGATTTACCAGCTAAAAGGGAAACCATTTTCTTCCATGACATTTTTCAACTCAATACCTTCCAAGTTAGCGTATATTTATTCTTAAAAACACCACCTCACAAATAACCTCCATCAGCAGTCAGGCTGAATCCTTTATTACTTAAGCACCGAGTAGAAAAGCTTTCATCTGACAGCATATTACATCATGGGAATCAAATGGTGCAACAAGTCAAGTTTAACTGCACAAAGCAGACATGCTTAAATACGGTTCGAAGAAATTAGTGCGTAAGCCTAGAAAACAGTCAAAGAAACACAGCAGCTTCTCCTACTTTTCAATCCCTTGACTCAAACACACAGTTAATTCCCCACGACCGACTGCTCAGCTTTTGCAGACAGATACATTGCAGAAATCACCCATTCAATGTCTAGATAACAGTACTGGAGCATAACACAATTGTTGCACTGCATTTCTTAAAGATGGCTTACCACCCTTTTATAATAAAAATAAGACAATCAGAAGAGATCACAGAATCAGTGCATATGGAAGAGAAGACACTTTTCAAGCTATTTTCTAAGCTGAACCACCTTGCAATCGCTGTTCTTTCTAGAAAGACTTTTGCTTTCAACATAACAGCAGAAACAATTTGGGTGCCTACTTTTACAACCCTGTTTATTAAAGTTTAATAAAAAGCCCATGTGCTTGTCATTCAATGTCCTCGGTTTACTCTTGGCATTGCCTTCAGCTGACACCAATGCAAAAATTAATCCCATCTCACTTTTATCCACGCCTGTTTTTTTCTTTCAGGCTCTCTCTTCTGAAATGTTTGGGTTGCCCACAGCAGATGACAATTTATTTACTGAACAAACTGTTTCCATGAAAAATTTATTTAAAAAAACAAAACCAGAAATAAGTAAAACAACCCTCCCCAAAAGAAGAAATGATTCTATGGATTTGCCACACACATTTAGGCCATCCTCAACTCTTTTTTTCCCCCACCTAACCTTGGCTGCCGAATGTGCACATAAGCTGTCCATGTCTCCAAAGGGTTAGTTTTGCCATGTACAACAGAAATAAATGCAAAGGATATATCGATTTTTTCTTCTCGCAAAACCTTTGAAAGTGAGGCTACTTTTTCCGTACCTTAACTGGCAGAGAAATCACTAGTTATTTTGGTACCGATTCCCGAATTATGTACCAAGGTGGCCAGGCTCAAACACCATAGTCCCCGATCCTATACGCTCATCCATTTGCTCACCTATGCACTGCAACTACCGTGGCTAGAAAACAACAGCATGGGCCAGGTGCAAGGTTCTCATCTAGGGGCCCGGGGATTAGGCACCCAAAAAAGACCGTGCTGGTACTGCAGATGTTTTACAAACAAGCTTCTTGTACAGTAATGAGTGCTCCCATTCCAATTGTCTCGATTAGCAGCTAACTGCTTTCTCCACTGTCGCACTTTGCCCTTAAGTTTTTGAAGAGAGTCTGATACTTCTTTATACACGTTTAAAAAGGACAGCGAAAGCGCAACTCCACCGCATAGCAATGCTGGGAAAGCCGTCGTCTTAACATTGAGACATTAAGCCCATTGCCCAGTTAGTCTCATAGCCAGCTCAAGCATGGCTCTGCAATCCAAGGAAAGAACTTCTAGCCTCTACGCACTCGCACTTGGCGTCCTTGCACAGGTCCCTCCTTCCTTCTGTTTTCAACGTACATACCCACTCAATTTACCTGCCCCAAGACCAGGCATTAACAAAGCCTATAGCAGCTAGTGGCCCCACAGTCAAGCTAGGCAGGAATCGAAACAAAAAAGAAAAACTCCCCAGATCAAGCAAGCGGCTTCAAGTTCTGTGCCAGATACGTGGGTATCCAGCACTGCCCCCATTCCCCCCACCACATAACTCGTCTCCCACCTGTCTGATGCCCTTTGGTAGTTTCTTCCTTTTCCCAAGGTGCTGGCAAAGATTACGATCATTTTCTCGATCCGAGCTGTACTGGTGGTGGTGAAGTCTGTTCTTTTTTGGGTGGAACGACAGCCCGTTGGTAAGTGCTTCCCGTTTCTTCTTGGCGAGAGGGTTCTGACGCTTCTCCACGCGTTCCTGAGGCTTCAGTGCTACATCCTTCTGCGCATGGGGGGAGGGCAGGAGAATAAAAACAGAATTACTGGTTATTATTGGTACAGACCAAGAAAGATTATATTTTAATGCTGAAAACTAGCTCATTGCCTTTGTGCAGGATTGTTTCCAATACAATGAACTAGGACAGGTCCTTAGGATACAGCATCTTGCTGTCCAGTATGCTACAGAGATGTGCAAGAAGGAAGCCAAATTCATACGACTTAGATTAGCGACTATCCCAACGTCAACTTGCTTTTAGTTAATAGCCCCTCCTCCAAATGTTTATTTAAACTACAGCAGTTACCTCAACTGATAACCAAAACCAGTAAGAGGGTTAAAGTCAAGGCAATCAATGTTCAATCAATGGTACTGCAAGGAGATGGAGCATTTTGCAATCATTAGAGAAGGGGATTGAGAGCAGGGACTCAAAGTCTCTTCCTACCTCTGCTATTCACTTAAACTGCTAAAATCCCAGTTTCATTCATCTGGGAAATGGGTGACAAGAATTCCCATGTCCTCCTCTTATATTGGTAGATAATACTCATCGAGTCACAAGGCCAATTTAGGGTGGGTAAATTAGCACTGCTCAATCCCTTTTAGTAACATATGCAAAACCATTATGAGAAATTTGTACCAAGTGAGACTACAACCCACAGGTTTTAAGCTCAAAAGGAATGACTAAGATCAGCTGCAGAACCACCACTCAACAAACAGGGAACTTCATCTAACATGTCAAGCACCGAGCTCAGAAACTTGTGGTTACACATTGCGGAAATAAATTGGAAAACAATGCAATGCTTCAAAACTAGACAACAACTGCAAAGAAATGCACACTGCATCTGTTCTCACCAAAAACACATGGTATTTTACCATTAACATTACCTTTTTTCTTCAATTCATCCTTAAAATTACCAGATTACAAAGAGCCCGTTATACCAGTTCTCTTATACTTTTACCCAGGGATTTCGTTGGGTCACAGCCTCACCACGGATGCCTTGTAACCGTTTAAAAGGGCCTGGTATAAATTCCAAAGCTTTGTGAAGTGGGCAGGAGGGAATTTTAGGAAAAATACTCCCTTAATGACTACAGAAACATTCCTGTGCCGAAGGACCTGAATGCAGCAATGGCAGAATTCCAAATGCTTATAAAGTGTCTAAAGAGGCAAATATTTCCATTTAGAAATGACTAATTTCTATTACTATTAATGACTGCCCTTGGATGGACCCAAATCCCCCAGGATAGTGTGCGCACAGCTGGGTTAACTTTTTATATCACACCCCAAATTCAAGTCTTGCTGAAAGTTATGTTGAGTTCCATGACTGTTTGGCACCTTCCACGTGCAACGTCCTGGCCACTCCAAGCCTTTGGGACAAATACATGGCATAGCCAATATTTGACAGAGGCAAGCGACTTCTGGGGTTTTTCAGCTGACTGAACAAATTCTCCTTGAGGGAGACTAGAAGGAGAGAGAATTCCCCCAAAATAACCACTCTGCTCACAGTTAGAAAGAGAAAAGGAAACAACTCGTATACGCAGCCTGGAATTACAAAGATCTTAAAGCTGACCTTGCATCCCATTTGGTGGACTGGCTTAGGAGAAAATGTACAGGCCTTGGCACAAAAAAGTTCAAAACCCAAGTTCTTCCAAAACAAATATCTGCTCATCTCTGGCTCTCCCTCTACTGGATGCATAACCAACGGCTGTGGGCAAAACTCTACTGCATTGAAATCAATGGTAAAAACTCCCGCTACTTGCAATAGAACCAAGAGTTGGCTGTTAGAAAAGCAAATTATTACTGTTCTCCATCTCCAGAACAGATTGATGCAGGATGCAATTGAGCAAAACAGTGCAGTACGATGGGAGGGGGGAGGAGAGAGATTAAACGCATGTGAACCGTGCGTTTTGCACCAAGGTAGGATAAAAATTACACAGCCTGTCAGTCCTCATGCTTGAGGGCATAAACTGCTCAGGGATCATTTCCCCCACCCTATACAGCACAGTTCTGCACAAAGGACCAGATATGATATGTATTTATCCTTCTCTCTCCCAAACGCATCTAAGATACTCCGAACAGATTACATAGATCACTGGCTGAGTTCTGCTACAATAGTTCTGGTGTTCCTATCTTTAAAGCTACTATAGAGAAGAGAAAGAGGCTGAACAGGGTTAAGTTAACAGGGCACTGATGTGCGGTACACCTGGGGCTCCACTGGAGCAGTCTCTCCATGGGCCTCCAACATTTGAACACTATTATATGGTCCCTTCAGACACAGCCATCAGAGGGCAAGGCAGAAAGATGCACACCTCCACCCTTCCCTTGCCGTGCTCTCTTCAATTTCTAGACAAGACCAAGTAAACGAGAAGGACAAGAGAAGCTGGGAGAAAATAGCTCCCCTGCCAAATAGCTGCCCTGTCAAAATCGCTCATTACCCACTTCTGGGGTTAACTCTACTTTAAATCCCTTGAGGGATGTTGAGGAGGAAGAACGTTCTGGCCAATTTTGGTAAATCCGTTGGGCGTGGGGGGAAGGAAGGACCATGGTGGAGATGGGACACATGGAGATCCACGGCAGCGAAGGAGGGAGTAGAGCTGGGGTGTGGGCAGGGCTGCGAGCGAGATGGAGCTGAGAGAGGCTTTTCCAGGGGGACATCGGGAGGGAGGTGGATCCTGGTGCTATGTGCACCCCCAGGGGAGCCGGGGGGGGGGGTGCATGACCGCCAGATCAGTGTGCAGAGTGAGGGTGGGCTGCCATTGCAGGCTGGGGTTGGAGGCAGCTCCAGGCTCTTCCCAGTGGGGTGAGGTGGGGTTGGGCAGGGGCTGTGCTAGGGGAGGCCGTGCCAGTGCTGGGGTTGGGGAGCCTATGGGGGTTACGGCCACCCCAAAATTCACTGTAGCCCCCCCCATAGCCCCACCTCACAGCACCGCTGCCGCCCGCTCCAAGTGCAATCCTGGCCCAACCCCCCTGCCAGGAAGAGCCCAGCGCTGCTCCCAGCCTCCGCGGCAGCCCACCCTCGCTCTGCACACAGATCCAGGGGGCACACGCCCCTCACGGTTCCCCCAAGAGGGCACACAGTGGGCTGCTCTCTGCCTCCGCTGGGCAGCACCTGCCCCAGTCCCACTCTCTCACTGCAGGGGTCTCAATCTGCCCCCCCATCCCTTCTTTCCTCATCCCCTCTCCCCCAATACACTTAACAGCCAAACACTGCCTTGCAAGCTGCCAGGCTGGCTAAGTACATGCATGCTGCGGCTGCACACGTGCATGCGGCATTATCAGCCTCATCAGCCCAAAAACCCGATTGCCAATAATGTCAATTTTCCTTTTATCAGTGCTGATACAATATGGACCAATGTATCGGTGCACCTCTAGTAGACGGTATTTCTGTTCTACTTTGAAAGAGCAGATTACACCAGCAACACCCTTATTCGTGGCCTGTTGGCACCACTATCATAAGAATAATAAACTATGATGACATTACGGTGACAGCTTCTGTACAAGTTCCTAGACAAGATTTAGAGAAGATAAAAGAGATTCACTAGTATGTAGTGTCAGGTATTATTTTTGACAGGTACATATGGCATCGATTCAAATTACACAGCAGATCCAGTGAACACTGCATTTCTTTCTTGTTGTTTATCTCCTCCTCGCGCACAAACTCTGGCAATATTAAATAAATAATACAAGCATGTTACACTTGGTTTAAAACCATCTTATTCAAAAGTATCTTTCATCACTAAGTGCCCTAAGTGTATCAGGAAGGTGCCTCAAAAATGTATAAATATGTAATTACATGCAATTCAATACAAAATGTGCATTAATATTTATGAGTGTACCATATAATAATAAAAAAAAATCCATTTGTTTTATTTCTATCAGGCACATTAATCAACTCAGTCCCTCTATGCGTGCCTTAGCAGAGGAGAGCTGCCCATGCTGTATGGACTCCTGCCGTGACATTAGCAAGCAGGCAGCTGCTGAAGTCTGCTGGGTGACAACACAATCATCTCAGATCCAATTAATATTAAGATTTCTGCCTGGACATAGGAGATGGGAGAAGGAAAAAAACCCCACAGTGCAGCACATTTCAAGAAATCTTTTTTTTTTTCCCTAAGGTGGGAAAAATTGAAACAACTATGTGTTTTTTTTCATAAAATACTAGGGTTCAGGGAAAATGTTAGGGTTGAGTTGTTCTTTTAATGCCATTTAGAAAATACGTTCACGCTTGTTCCAATGTGCGTAGTTGGAACCTGAACTCAGATTTACTCACAGATTGTGAACCTCGTCTTGTGAGAGCCTGAACGTCCTCAACCCCTCACGCGGGAGTCGATAAACAGGGAACTACGGAAATTGTGAGTTTGCACCAAAATGCACCAGAAAACTTACTGAAAATAAAATGTTGGCTCCCCAGAAGGAGCCAGCAGTTCTTAGGGCACTGTGGCAGCCCACCAAGGGTGGTGGTGAAGGGGGAAGGAGTGCTGCCTGCTCGAAGGACTGCCAGAAAGATGGCTGCTACCCCCACCCCTTGCCGCTGATTGGCTGGGAGGGCGACCCATCATGTGGCTCTGCCTCCTCTGCCAACCAGAGGCAAGGGGTGGGGTCATGACAGACAGCCCTTGCAGCCATCAGTGGTAACGGGTGGGGCTGTATGATAGGCAGCCCTCAGAGCCAATTAGTGGGGAGGGGTGGGGCCACTGGGGCCCCTTCGCCAATCAGAGGCATGGGGGGAGGGGTACTGCACTTACCAAAGAGCTGCTGGACCCCACGTTCTGCCCAGGAAATCGGCAGGCAGCCCTCTTGAATGCAGTAGGGCACTACTGGTAAGTGTTTTGGACCTGGCAATAGTTACATGCAAGCATGCAGGAGAGGCTACAGAGGCAAATAACACCGACACGAGACAACTGGTTATTCGGCGCGATTTCCAAAAAATGTGGCTGCCTAGACCATACGGCTGAGACCCAGAACTACGACGGTGCAGCTAGCAGCATGCGCTCTGTGTCATTACCTTGTAATCTAACCAGGCAACAGGCACACTAGCAAACAGCCGTACAAACCACGTCACTAAACCCAGACAACGGTAACAATTCCAGTTTGATGGCTACAGAAGTTGTTACTGGATCTTGGCAGCCTGGCTTAAAGAAAATGTTTAAAAAAACAACACCACAGTGTGCGCGCTGTCTTGTAAGAGTTCCTAGAGTTCATGGGTGGAAAATGTCCTAAGGTTTCAGTGCCGCTCTTAGTTCTGCTTAGCAATTCACCACTTCGGTTTTGGCAAGAGCAGCAGGACTCGAAGGCCTGAGCATGATGCACCGACTAGTCCCTGGAATCTGCCAAAATCCAAAAGTAGCATGAAATGGTTTTGAGAGTCCTCCGTGCGCCTCCTGATAGACTAGCCTAAATGAACTTAGAGCCGTTTTATGCTGAAACAGAAGGATTTGGAAACATCTAAGTGTCAACACGAGATAGGCCAGACGGGGCAATGCAAAAAGAGGAAAGGCTTCTTCAGCTCTGGAAAGGACATGATGTTACCAATCTGGGAGCGGGAGAAAATGCAACCGTGCTGACCGTGTTAGCAGACCCACTAACCAAAACCATTTCGAGTTACTAGACAGTTTTCAGAAAAGCGTGATTTGTTTGCTTTGTCTTTATGAAATTACTATCCAGTGCCTCCCGCGTGTCCTTTGAAAAACAAAGCCAAGCGGTTCGGCGCTATGAAAGAGAGGCTGGGCAACCAACTGAAGATGAAACACTGAATCTGCCTGCGAGACCCTGTGTGGTGATTACAGATGAAGGCAGAAAACAATAGAACAGCAACTTGCTGTCTGCTGGAGATATGCTTTATAAACAGCGTCTGTAGTGGGGAGATTGCTCCGATTTCTCATCCCAAAAATCATTTGCTCACAATACCGCTGATAAACAAGAGGTGCCTATTTGGGTGCCACTGATTTAATTACACACAAAAGACTACAGTACAAGAATGCTGTTAAGGTTGGCAAGTCAAGTACTCAGAAGTTAGGAAATGCCAGAATTAAGGTTACGAATGCAACGTCCTTGCACTTATGCATTGCGATACAATCTTTAATTACATTTTCATACACTATTATTTCCAAAGCACATGGAGTGGAAGGCATTTTCTCTTTGTTCGAAGTGTAGACCCATGACTTATTTACTTGCATTCTATTCAAGCACTACAGAATTATTAATTTCCTCATGGGTTTTTCTCTATAGCTTATCAGCATGACATCCAAGTGCCACACAAATATTAATGGACTTGTTTTCACAATGCCCTTTTGAGATGAACGGTGTTTATTATCCCCATTTCACAGATGTGGAAGAGACGCACAGAAACTTTATGGTCAGAATTAGTTGGTGTTTGGAGAGCCTAAGGTGAAGCACCTAGGCCTGAATGTTTAAGAACAATTAGCATTACATAGCCATTTACATACTCAAGCACAACTCTCATCAACTTGGCTTCACTAGTTTTATACATACACTCATTGACTTCACTAGTTTTATATCAAAACCTCCCCCCATATCTTCCCTTATAACAGTTCCCGGTTTCCTTCTACTCCCAGCCAGTTTTTCCTCTCTCACCCTACCATCTTCAGTCCCAAGTTTGTTATACCATTTCTATGCTCCTCGTCCCTTCCACTGCTCTGACCCCCATCCAGACCTGCTTTTCTCCCTAGCGAACTGGAATCAGAGGACTTCTCGTTCTCGCAATCCAGCTCCAACAGAGTAGTCACCAAGAGCACAGGAGCTCTGCTGTCGGTTTAGGCACCTAGACTCAGACCTGACAGGGGACACCCAAGCCTCAAGCAGGAACCCACTGACACACTGGACAAAACTGAGCAGTTCAATTTAGTCTCTACTGAGCGTGCCCAAATTGCAATTTTTGTTGCAAAATTCAGAAGGCTTTTCACATCGACGGCAAAAAGCCCATCCGTAACACAAAAGCTACATACTCCAAAAGTTCAGATCCCTTCTCCAAAGCATACGGAAAGCAAAGGTGCCTATATACGTGCTCCAACACGTTTTAATTAGACTCGATTCATTGAGTCTGCTCCACGTTCTTATGAGAATGCTTCAGCGTAGCCTCATCGTCATGTGTATTAAGCCCCCCCCATTTCAAAATGGTTGCAGGGGGTGCTTTAATTAAACCTTGCCAAGTGAGCTTTAGTTAAAGCATCCCTCTGGCCGTTTCGAAATGTGGGGGGCTTAAAACACCTGATGGTGAGCTGCTTTAATTAGAGCGGCTGTCCGGGAATCGCTCTAATTAAAATGCACACGTCCCCTTGCCCCTAACCACTCAGCATGTGTATGGGCAGCCCAAAGGTTTACAAAAACAAAGTTACCAGAATTTTTTCAACTGAGCAAATCAATGCATTTTCCTCAATGCCCTTCTCAGAAGCGGCTCACTCGCTTGGGCCGAAATCTTCCAGAAGGAACCGAGCATGAAGTAGTTGCACCACAGTGAAAAGTTCTACCTAAACGCTAACAATTCAGCAAAGTTATATGCAACTAAAACAGACAATCCTGGTCCGGGGTGCGCTTGGCAACCTTAACAAGTGGTGCTAACAGCCCTGCCTATAACATACATTTGTCGGTCCTATGATGAGACAGATTTTCTGAAACCTACTGCTGCTTACCTCGGTCACCGTAGGATATTTTGACGTGTGTGCTGCCCGGACCTGGTTAAGCAACATACGGATGACAATTATGTCCTGGAACTGTACTATGCATTCGGATGGTATGCTAACAACTATTTTATATATAGCCTTTACAAAATGTAATTTATTACCATCATACTAGAAACAGGAAAAGAACGTGCAATGCATATTTTCGTCAACAAACCCCCATGCGTGGATCAGGACTTTTCCAAATGTATTCCATGTTTGAATTCTCGTGTTATTGTTTCTGACCGTTTTCTACAGCTTGCTGTTCAAAATCAGATCTGGGCTGTTTGTGATTAGTTACATGGGCTACATGATATTGTTTCTGCTTCTTGGCAGAATAAAAGCATCGCATCATGATCCAATTAAGATAAACAGTTAGACACAGGCTTTAGTCTCACTGAAGCCAACAGGACTTAAACACACATTTAAGTATTTGGTTAAATAGGAGTCACCTATTGAATCGGGAAGGTAATCAGGTTTCTGACCTGAACTCTCACAGAAGGCATACTTCAAATGAAATTGCTGCACCAGAGATTAAAATCTGCCTTTACACAACCCATCTTGACAGCAGAACTTAAATCATAAAAACCTCCAAAGAAAGCAGGCATTGGAATGGGCTAAGACAACTGACACAACTTCCTTTTAACACTGTAATGGACATTTGTGAATAATTTTTGCAATAGTCACCTACCCCTACAAGTGCTATACACAATAAGCCTGCATCTAAAACCTAAAGAGGGGTTTACAAAATGTCATGCAAAACGTACTCCATCAAAGCAAAGATAACAAACTAATATGCCACTGATGTTTATTGGGTGGGTGGATGGATAGATATCAAAGCGATTGATCTTTTCTCAGTCTTGATCCATTTACAAACAACCACTAACTGATTACATGCCCCATCTTCTCTTCCTTCCCAAAGCCCTGTCCTAGAGTCACTGAGGACGGCGAATGGCCTTTGTGAGTTTTTGAAGACCAAATAAGCAGAAGGAGCAGAAACACGCTGGTGAGGTTGCTGTCAAGAAGGAAATGCCAAGCTCGGACCCTGCAGCCAGCGAACCATTTACTTGGAGCTACCCGGTTCTGTGGGGCAGGCAAGGCACAAGGCTGTCGGCGAGAGTCAAGGACAGAAATGCACAGATGATTTTGTTCAGGCTAATTTAGTCAAAGACCTCTTCTGTGCTCCCGCCAGCAGGCAGAAAAAAAAAAATAAAGCCCTAAATCAACAGAGCTCTTCTGCCTGCCTCCCAGTGCTAGACCTTCGCTCAGAGATACTGTGGAGCTCATAACAGTGCCTTTACAGCTGTTTGGGATATTTCCTCAACTTCCCTTTTTTTTCCTGCAGGCCTGGGTGGACACTCTTCCCCTCTCACTCAAGCTGTTCCCCTCCGCCTTCTTTACTTAGGTATGCCGTTTTGAATGCCAACACAAATACTTTAGATCTAGCCTACTGACTACAGGTCAACACAAATCTCTCTCTGCACTTCACGAATTCCTCCAGGCTTTCCAAATCCTTTGATGAATACTTTCTGCTCCCTTCCCTATGCCCCTTAGTTGCTTTCTTCCTCCCCCTTCTGCACCTTCATTATTTAGCATTATAAAGCATTTGGGGAAAACGCGTCATAGGAAACACTATAGACAATAAAGGGTTTGTAACGACACCGTGCCAAGTTGTACCATCTGTGGCTCTGACCCTGTCTGCTCACAGATATGCAGGTGTGGGCCGAGTCTGGATTCTGATTCTGAATGGTTCTCGCGTGACAGGAGTGTATCAGTAACATGATGCTTCATCTAAATCACTTGACATTATTGGCACCTCTAAGCCTGCATGCAAAGTGTAGCTCTTGGAGCAACGAGAACTAGATTCCCTATGGAAGTATGTTTATTTCACAGCGCTAGATGTGCTCGATACGCCATGTGAGCGGCACAGCCACATCTTCACCGAGTGTTTGTTTTCTTTGTTTGAGGAATGAAAAGGAAAAGAAAAGGGGTGTGGAGAGGAAAAGTCCCCAGAGATGCCTGCTTTAAATCCTCATGCCAAAAGAAAGAGTATTGCTGCTCTTTCTTGCTGCTCAATTATGATTATAGAGGAGGAAGAAAGGGAAGGGAGCATTTCGCCGCTCCTAGGAAAAGGAGACTCAGACTCCTGTACTGCGACGCGCTAGGTGCATAATTATGGTAACGATTTATATACAGCACCTGGTGTTCCAATGGCACCCAAAAGGAACGTATGAATTTAAATCGCACGCAGGGATGATTTCATCCATCACTGAAATGCATCCACTTCTGGCCAGAAGATACAAACAAACAAACATTTCATGTGGACTCCTGAACTCTTACCAAAAAAAAAAGCAAGCTCCGATTTTACTGAGAGCCTCTTGACCTGTTTCTGACCCACCGAACCTTTCCCCTGCAGAGCACAGTGCTCCCATAGTAAGAATCCACACGAAAAAGACTGCAAACAAGCATTTTTGTAAATGAGCAACAACAACTTGAAATAAGAACCATTTGTTTTGACATACCCGCTCGTTTCAGCCAAAAACGCCCAGGCTTTCATTACGTGAGGTTTCCAACTTCTTTTGGAATTTCTTATTTTGTAGATATTGTATTTTAAGTTTTCTTTCGCGGTTGGAATGAAAGGCATTTCACAATGTAAGGCTTTTGCAAGGACACGGAAAAAAACCAGAGAGGGAATCTCCATTGATCAATTCCTACCCATAGGCAACTGTTCCTTCCTTCCTCTTTTACTCTTTGACTTTCCAAATCCTTTGATGAATACTTTCTTCTCCTTTCCCTATGCCCCTTAGTTGCTTTCTTCCTCCCATTTCTGCAGACCTGTTGCAGTTCCTTCCTCTTTTACCCCCCCTCCCCACACCCCCCACGTTGTTCCTTTATTTCGGCTGTCCTCCAAAGAGCCCAGAGGCCTGCAGTCTTCTCCAGCGGGCTCTTGAAGATGGCCAAATTTGCCACCAAGCTGGGTATTTGGGCTCAGTATGAACCATGCCTTTCCCCAACCTTTCATAGCAAGGGGAGCTCTCTCATAGAAAGGTTGGGGAAAGGCATGGTTCGTACTAAAGGTCTTCTCAGGATATAACAAATGACACTCTCACTGGCAGTCCTGCAGGAAGGCCAAGGACTGAGTGGGCCAATGAATCTTAATGTTCCCCTCCTAAATTAAGTCTGGAATAGGCAGAAGGTGTACGTGAGCTCAGACATCTATTACCCTTTCTATTCCCATTCAAAGGCTTAACAAATGACTTCAACCTCCAGGGCCCTCAAACTGGCACTATTAGCTAGCACAGCATTCCTTGTTTGTAAACATCGTTAGGGATTTGTAAGTCAAGGCAGGTGCTCCTCCTCGTCTCGTAGGAAAAATGTTATAGCAACTTACAAGACCAAAGCATTCGCATAACCAGCTTCTGCCGCCAAAAATGTGGCCCACTGGGGGGGAAAAAAATACAAATAAAAATAAACCACCTTTAAAAATGGGTAACTTTCTTGCCTCAATACTTTTCAAGAGGACAGTACGACAAAGCAGAAAATCTGATCTCCAAGGCTTAAATGCAAGGAGCCACAAGGAGGGAACTTGAATGGGGAAATTTAACCAAGAGACAGATTTAGAAGAGAAGGGACACAAATCTAGGCCTCCTTTACTCTCATCAGAAGGGAATCCTCAAGGACACTCTGGACAGCTGCATTAATTAGAGCAAAGATAAGGCTGCAAGCTTTCCGTCTATGCAGTGTTAGCCTTGCTCCATATGAACTTCAAGGAAAGACGACTCTCGTAAAGATTTGCTTCCTCCCTTTAAATACAGACATTCAGAATAGGACTTAGAGCTATCAACATACCAATCAGCACTAGTTAAATATGAAAGGGAGGACTAAAACAGAAGTGTCCCCAAAATCTACTTTATACTTCAGAAAGTGAAGCATGCGCATACACTCAAAGTGGGGAAAAAAAAAAATCACTCCCTGTGACAGGCAGAGAGGGTAGACAGAAGGGCATATTTTATCCATGTTGTCCAGCTCCTTGGATGGATACTTGCAATGACTACACCCATTATAGCAGAGGCAGATAATGGTATAGAAATAGAGTAACTAGTTTAAAAAAAAAAAAAGAAACCTGAATTATTTTCAAATCTCTCCCCTGTCTTGGGTCAAGAGTGAAGCAGACATATTAAAAACACTGCATTTGGGCATTTTGGCTTCAAGCTCCTACTCCTGCAAACTCCTTCTGAATTTTTGTTTCTCTTGAACCCATCTGACTTTACTGTTTTCTTTTTTGTGGGTCATCCACACTCATATAAAAGACTGATGAACATACTTTTAAGTGAAAGTACAATAAACAGAAAATAACAGAGGAGAGAGGGAGAGAAACTGCATGCCCAAATATGACCAGAGTCTTGCATCACTGAAGCCAATGAGAGCTTCATAACATGCTTCATTAGGAACGGGATCAGAATCTCTGTGCAATTAAAAAGTAATTCCATATCCCATTTGGAAAAGACAACTCTCTCTGGGACTCACGCTGTATAATTATAAAAGACAGAAATATTTATTTGGGAAAATCACCAAAATAGAAGTGTACGGTATTCTGGCATTTTCCAGATTTACACTTCCCCCCAGGAAGGAAAAAAGGCTTTGAAAGTGAATTTGGTGCTTACAATGCAGTGACACTGAACTGAATTCTGCATGATGCTGATCTCTAGCCAATCCCACCAGCTGCCTTGGGCCCCTGGAGGAGAACCACCCAATAGTACAGCCTAGCCTTCACTACAGGTAACTAGATTATGGTCTTGCATCCCTTTACAGTTACTGACGCATCATTACAAAGCTGCCACGAGATGTGATCTTGTACGTGGAGGAATTCTCCACTGGTGGTCATGTTTTGCAAGGATAAGTGTCTACACTAGGGATGTAATGCACTTCATGTGCAGTCTTTGGCCTTCTCCCCTATCCCCTTCAATTCTGCAAGGGCACCATAAACCTCAGACAATACATGCCTTTCAGTTTCCTTTCAACTGACGCTTCAAGTCCTACAAACAGCCAAAAAATTGCAGAGCTTACAAAGCAGCTATTAAAAGGGTAAACGTGATCATCTCATGCCCAACTATTATTTAAGATGGGGAATCCTCAGTGAAAAGGAACAGAAAACGACAGGGATA
>NW_017728932.1:6451842-6478804 GCF_001723895.1 Crocodylus porosus | reverse complement strand
AAGCACTGCAATACCAGGTCAATGCATGGAGTGGATGGAGCACGCTCCAGGTCCACCAACCAATATCAAAAAGAATCTGTTCAATATAGACCTCCTATGGAGGACATATCAGAGACAATCACCCTGGGAAAACCACCTTCCAGATCATGGTGTCTCTCCTGCCAGGTAAGTATCCACTACCTCCCTTGGGCGCCCGTTCCAGATTCTGGCAGCCCTCACCGTGAAGAAGTTCTTTCTAACGCCCAACCTAAATCTGCTCTCCATCAATTTGTGGCTATTGTTCCTAGTTACTCCAGGGGGTAACCAGAAACTCTGGAGTAACTACTTAGGGCTAGCTGGCACTGACACAGCCTTGTGCCCCACACAGCCCTGCTGGCATCTACACATGCAATGAAGCAGACTAAATAAATCTGCCGTGGGCAGTTACTACTTGCATCCGGAAGAAGTAACCTACGGCAGAGGTGGTTAGTTTACTCCGGCCTAATAGCACCACGTGACGCTTCACTGCGGAGCTAATTAGACAGCAGTAGTGTAGATGCACCCAAAGTTAAGCAATGTCGTCCGGCGACCCCCTCCCTACATCTACCACCCACTGCCCCTCCATCCCTTTCCCGACAGCCAGTTTCTCCCCGTCTTCACCTCACCATGCAATGGGCTCCTGTGTCCATCTCAAACCAGCGGCTCAACATACCCTTTCCTTTTGCACCTGTGAAACGGCAGGGTCGAGTAGGGTTGGGGGATGGGGGGACAACAGTTTAAACTCTGGGAATTTAGCTGCCCCCTTCAAACCAGTTTGAAAGCTGGGCTTGTGACAGCACCGCTGATCTTCCCTTTGGCTTAAGGTTGGGGAGGAAGGGGCAACACCCCTCCAGTCTCCCCTCCCATTACGCCTCTGGTGAAGTCATTCAGCTGAATTCAATAAAAGGGCTCACCGGCATAGTTAAGTTTGCAAGGCCAAGACTTAATGCCCAGGCCCTCTGCTTTAAGTGCCTCATGCCTCTTTAGGAGTTTACTTGAAACGCTTTAATTTAATTTGCAACGAAATAATCCCTTCCTGATAAGTTGTCCCATATAGTGCGGGTGCAGAAGTGAAAAGACATCCAAAACGCGCACATTTAAAATATGGTAGAACCGGGAGGCTGGAGCTTAAGTGGAAAATGACCTCAGAAACCTGAGCAAAACACATGCCTGGAGTGAAAAGATGGAATAAATTAGATCCTGTAATTACAGCTGGGAAGAGAGGGAGAGAAGGCAGCCATGCCACAGGATGAAAGGCGGACTCGAGAAATAAGAAATGAAAGGAGACGTCAGCGCGAATCAACCAAGAAGATCTGCTGCCGATTTTGAGGAGCCTTTGACATTCTCAGACTTTCCAATTGCAAACTCCCTCCCTAATAAGCAGCATGCTCATCGCTACTCTTTCACCTTGATCTCAACGCAAATGTTTTACACGGACAGATTTAATGATGTTTAGGTACTTATTGGGTCTATCAGACTTGATACTGGAATCAATCTCCCCCCTTTCGAAGCCTTGGCTTAATGGCAAAGTTTATTAAACTGCATGCAGTCATTCAGAAAAGATCAATAGAGACATGATTACAGAGCAACCAGAGGATTAAACATGAGATTTATCACAAAATTAAACTGAATTAAATGTTCTCTGATAGTACTTGAAATGCTGTCGATACTCTTAACTCATAATCTATGCTTTCTGTGTGTTTACTTAGCAGGCAGCAGGGATGTCTGACTTGAGAAAATGACTGTAATGTAAAAACATAAGCTGCGAAGATTTTGCTGAGAGCATTAATAGTCTCCTCTAAAACCATTATTTCTTCCTCCATGAGAAAAGCAAAAGCATTCGAGCTCCTCCGTCAGTTCTATATTCAGGGGCGAGGTGGATACAGTTAGTGAATGCGAAGTAGTACTACAAACCCATTTTCTTGGCAGAGTAATTAATACAGAACATATATCATGTGTATTCCTTGGGTCCCATGTAGTCCAGGTACCTAAGGCTCACTGTAAGATAGAAAGCCGCATTATATTACAGGTTTTGGTTAGTGATTTTTAAATAGTCAAATCCTCGCACCATTAAAACATGAGCAATGCTCCACCGTGCTGCTGGCTTCACAACTAGATGTGGGACTAGCACAAAACTCAGGCAAACTTCGGAGAGAAAGTTTCAAAATCTGGTATGAGAGCCACACTTCTTTTTTTCTTTTTACTTCAATCCACCTGTACAGCCAGTGTAAGATGAAGCTGGAGTCTTAAATTCAAAACCTATTCCGGAGAAGTGAATACCTCTGTTTCATAACACTTAGAGGGTCATCTCGCTGTTAGTTTAAGTATAATAATCAAAATACTCTTATGTGACTATAAAAAAACAATTCTGCCAGAAAGAGCGAGATCCATAAAATGGCATCTGCAGTCTTTCAGACCCACCTGTCTGCTCAGGTCTTGTGAATCGGCAGTTTTGTTTCATTTTTAAATAGAAAAGGATGCTGATGTGCTCTCCGAGGAGGAGTCTGACTTTTACCCCTTGTTCAGAAAAATACAGCAAAAGAGCAGAAAGGGAAACCGAGTTTCTCCAACCTAAACGCATCGTAAGACTCTTATCAGCAGTCACCGAGAGCATTTACCACTGTTTGTACGCTCTGGCTTTGGGCCTGTTTTTGCTTAAAACTCCGGACAGCCAGCAGAAAGAGTGATAAAGGAGGGAGAAGAAAGCAGCAACTAAAACTTTGGCCCTGGTAAAAGCACCCGTTAAAACACACCCTTAAAATTTCTTGCGACCTGAAGTGTTGCAATATTCCAATTCAGCTGATCCGATCAGACAACAAGAATTATTGGTAATATTCAGCAACCAAGCCAGCCTCGAGGCTTTTGCTTCCCAAACAAGCAACACAAAAGTCAAAGCCTCAGATGATAAACTGCTTGCTGTAGAAACAAATCAGTAAACACAGATAATTGGATGTAAGGCCTCAGTCTTACATTCTGAGAGAAACGTGCTATTAAACATCGCTCAGATGACATTTTTAAGGCATCAAATCACAGCTTCTGATTGCACCACAAAAAGATACGATCACAGAGATGTTTGAAACGGTAACTGGTATAGGTGGCTTCCACAATATATGAGATCGGGCTCAGTCTACCAGCTGCAGCTGGTTAGCTCTTTGTTGATATTTGTATCACAATTTAACTTAAAAAAAATCTCAATCAAACTGAGGCTCCGTTGTGCTAGTTGCTATAAAGAGAGATATCTGTAAGAGGCAATGCCTGCCCAAAAGACAGGGAGGACTCAAAGCGTGGAGTCCCTACAAGAAAGTGGCCTGTGAATAAAGCAGGTGTACAACGTAGATCCATCAACATCCAGCTCCTCTGCTGGCTCAGTAAGAGCTCAATAACCCCAATAAAATACATCAATGGGTAACGGAAAAAATATAATGACCCAAGAAATAAACCACCCCAAACCACACACACACACACACACAAAAATCACTGACCGTCTTGAAATATTACCGACTCAGAGGGGCTTAGCTAGTTCCTAAACAGGCTCAGCTATCCCCAGCGCACTTTGCAAAATGCAATCCAGTAATCCAATCCCAGATGCATTACATGAAATCTTATTTCTTACAGTCCTAGAAAAGAACAAGCAAAGGGACGCCTTTAGAAACACTAATTTGCCAATAAGTACTGAGCCAATTTTGCTTCTACTGCTTTTAAGAAACTGCCGCTTGAGCACTGCATTACCTCATTATAATTTCACTTGTGGATAGAACAGATATCAAGGAACATGTAACCCTGAAATTAGCCCAGCATGAGCTGCCCCAAAAAACAAATCCTCAGAAGCTAAACTGAAGTCGTTCCCAATAGGCTTCCACCGCAGAAATTACTACCAGTCCTGTCTAGAAAAAGGAAATCTCCATATCTAGTAAGTGGACCAGAACAGCTACACGAATAGCAAAGCAACAGCACAGCATGGAACAAGGGCAACCAGTGAACCTATAGTCAATACACATAAATGGCCGTTAAATTTTCTGTCAATACCATCATGCAGTTAAAACAGTGAAGCCAAAACGCAGTAGCAAAACTCTCGATAGCATGTGATTTCTGAGAGGGAGAGAAAAGGGGGATAAGAGGTTCAAGGGGATGCTTCAGGATGAAGCGAGAGAAACCATCGTTACTATTTTGTCTGTATGTTTTACACAAAACATTCACACTGCATCACATCACACAGATGGCATTAGTAATACGGCGGCTTTGGCAATCTCCCGGCTCCAGCCGCTCTGATGCTAACCCAAAACGGCAGCTGTTTTGTCAGAAGGGCAAGGACCAGATTAGGATCTGCATGTGAAAGCCAACCAAATGTCCAACTCTGACAATGTTCTTCTGTCCTGACAATCTTCAGCAGGACCCTAATTTATCTCTGTTTCAGCCACTGCTGTCCTGATTCACCGTCACTCGCTCTCCTTCCCTTTTCACTGCTCGCTGGCAGTGCGGCCCCAGCCCAGTCTACCCAGGCACGGGGAGAAAACCTTTCCCCTTACAGAGCACGATTGCTGATTTGTTGACGTGACCACAGAAGGGGAAACACGCACCGGATTTCACGGGAAAGCTTAGATCTTACCACCCTAACAGGGGAGAAAACCAGAGAGAAGGAAGGATGCAGCCCAAATACTACCTAGGCGCAGGCTCTAGCGATAGAGAACAGGCAAATGCAACGTTATGAAAATACGCTGCACATCACTGGACAGCTCAGGCTCCCAGATGGCAGCTCTCTTCGTACGTCCGCGCAGACAGAAGCCGAGAGCGCATTTGTGGCGCTCGTGCTCACAAGTTGTTTCCATCGAAGCCAATGAAGCAACTCACCACGCAGAAGGCTGCAGGATCCAAGTCCAAGTCAGCTCAGTGCAAACAGCTTAAACAGACTTGAGGGCTTGTAAGTGCAGACTCTTAAGTTTCACTTCAGCAGTCTGAGGCCATAGCATTAACTGCAGCTCTAACCCAGACATCAGCGCCTCGTTCCCCTGTTCCAGGCCCCTGTGCTTTTCAGTAGGGGAAAAGGTGGTTACACACAATGTGGCCAAAATGGTAAATCAGGTCACATACCCGTCAGGTCCAAAATCCATCACGGGGTAACCTGGAAATAGCGTTAAGCCCCGATTAACCAAGAACACAGCTCCTAGGAGCGAGTGTGCGGCATGCAGCAGCAAGCCCACGCCTAGAGAATTCACTCCCGTGTGTAACCAGGTGGCCATGTCTACGCTGCACTAAAGATCTCTGACCTAAGAAATCCCACGGCCCTTCCCAGATGACGAGTCTGTGTCTTCAGACTGCACAAGAAGCAGAGTGAACCTGGAGTCAAGAAATATTCTTAAGCTAAAGGCTCTAACCACGTCCCACTGTGCTAGGCACTGGGGACACAAATAAGAGACAGGCCCTGTTTTATATATGGGCAAACAAGGTCTCACGGGAAACTTTCATCAGAAAAACTGAACCCAGATCTCCTTATCCCAGTTCAGGGTTTTAACCACAAGACCCCTCTTCTCTCAGCCTTCTCAATGGGCAAAATGCAATTCTCGGGTGGAAGACAAGGCCACTTTTCTTCTCTTTTATTCACAATGGAGCTCTGTAACCACTAGGTTCCCCAAAGTAGAGCAGGGCTGGCTGTAGGGTATTTCAGTGTATATGGGTAGGGGGGCTCTGTAGGGAGCAGGGAATGCTGCAGCAACTCGCCTTCGTTCCGGCCCACAATTCACATGCCAGCCATGCAGGCTGCCTTTTTAAAGTTGCTTTGAGCCGTGCAGTCAATGGTAAAACACCGAGTAGCTAGAGCACAGACCAAGATCTAAGCCTTGAAGGGGCTTTTTTTTTTCCCCTTTTCTTTTTCTTTCTTTTTTTTTTTTTTGCTTCAAAGAGAATATTTTCCATTCCTATTCAGGCTCTTCTACAGCTTCCACTATTGTTATAGTCTTTGAAAAAAGGCCAAAACACTGGGATATGATTTTTGTAGCTACTCCTAAGTATGTTCCATACATAGATGTAGCTCACGGATATGTGTACAGCCTACACTGGAGCAGTACAAATTCCCAGTGCCACTGATGCAATGAGATCAGAACAATAAAGAATAATTGAACATATCTTTTAACAGCCAAGTTGGGCCTCCCCACTGAACCACACCAATTGTGGGACTGAAGGGTTTACTGTGGCATCAGGAACTCACCTCTGTCAAGCAGTATTGCTACGGGCTCTGTTATATTAATTTAATGGTCAGGATAATGGATTTGTCAGTAATGACAAAGAAATTCCCTGGAAACTGGAGTGCTTCAGTGTCATTGAAACTACATCTATTTAGCAAATAGATGGATGCCTTTAACTGAAGACTGCAGTATGATTAAGCATCTGTCACTTTGTCTCATGTAGTATATAATAGTCAGCAGTTCCTTCCTAATACTCCACTTTCATGGCTTTTTTCCTTCTTAACACACGTAAAGATGATCCAGATGTAAAAGGAAACCAAAAACTGAAGCGCGCATATACAGAGCGCCAGAGAGAACCAAACAATAGGCCATTTTCTCCATCCCCTGTTCGGTTTTTGTAAGCTTACTTTTTAGACGTCCTTCTGCTGGCTAATCCTGCAAACAAACCACGGACCAGATTCGGTCTTTAGAAGGACAGAGTTTATTAGGGAGGTCTAGGTCCGTTCAAGGGTATAAGTTCCTTCCTGCATACTTCTTTCTTTTTGTTGTTCTTTTGATCGTTAAAATATGATTGACCAAGACAGTGAGATGGAGGATCTCTCAAAAATCCCACAGAACGAGCTGAGTTATCTGCTTCTGTTACTTGGTTTTCACACGAGAACATATTCTTCACTCCGCGGGTCATTTAGGGCAGTGGAAACTGCTTCACTGATTTCCATGAATGTTAGTCCCAAATGCATGCTTAATAGGTAAATACGATGATAGGCTGTATTAAAATAAGGGACAGAGGATAACCTGGGCAACACATAAGCCTCCAATATGCTACCCTCACAATGAAGCTAAGTTGATGAGAGACATAAGGGAGATTTGTAAGAGACTGTGGGGGATGGAGAGAGGGGGGGCAACAAGGGATGATACATATAAAAACTATACAAAAAAAATAGTGAAGAGTATAATCTGGCTCCTGTTCTTCTCAACAGCATACAATCAGGCCCCCAAAAGGCTGAATCAGGATTTTGAACGGAGGCACACGAAAACAAAAGAAAAAATGCAGATTCAGCAGGACTAATATTCCCCCTGCATTGACCAGGATGCTCAGACTAGGCTAGTGGCATTACTCCAGTTCATGCCAACTGAGGATCTGTCTCAAAGCAGCATACAGCAGTAACATGAATTCCAGGACCCTCCGCTGGACAGCAGTAGAGATACTAAGTTTCTACACAATATAAAGTTAAATTGCCTGGGCCAACAACATTGACAAGAATGACTCTGGCTTCAGGGCACAGACAGATCAACAGCGGGAAGATGATAGAGAACTCCCCTCCATGCTGAATTACTGTAGTAACTCTGTATACAGCTACAGTTTATAAGAAAAGCTTGGAACTGCTTGAGATAAGATGATGGGAAATGTTTCCGTTGCGGATCCTAAATGTTTAGAACAATATGTTGGAAAGTCTGGATGGCTGCACAGCATTGTAAAATTAAAAAGCTTCTGAACATTGCATAATAGGAAGGGGGGGGGGTTGGTCCTTCTCGATACAATCCCCAGCTGAGTCAGTACACATCCAGTACCATTTGGGAGGCAACTTTATGTGCTCTTAGTAGTAGATTAATGAATGTAATTACCTAACATTGTGGCAGTGAATGCCGCAAAACTGTAATTTATAGAGTGCTGTAAAGTTCTAATGTGTTTTTATGTCCATAAGCTGCTTAACCATAATCTAATGCATTTGTACACGAGCACCCTCCTAAGTGGCTCTCAGCAGAGCAGCCAGCAGAAGTCCCACTGCCTTTGTGCTCCAGCTTTACATCTTGATAAACCAACCTTTTGTGCTGGGCATCTCAGGGAAGCAGCTGTTAAACTATATCAATAATTTAAAATTAGTGCAACAAGAACTTCTTCTTTACTAGGGAGAAAAGCTCTTAGGTAGCTAGAGGCTGCAGAGACCTTATGAAATACAGCACCAAGCTCTTTAATGCAAGGGGAAAGAGTCTGCTCAACATGCAGCATTGTTGCCACTTCTGTTGGGTAATAAAAGTGGATCTTATCAAACCAGGCATTTGCCCCGTTCCTTCAGTTTTTAGCTGCTATGAACCACTAAGAGGCCTCTGGTGATACGCTACGATCACCCGGTGACATCCCTGTTAGCGGAAGGGAGGTTGGGACACACGCTCAGCACTCCTGGGTGCTGTGTCTGCTGTTGACACTAACTTATGTGACCAAGCCTCTGCCTAACCACCTGTGAAATGGGAACAGCATGTGCCTACTTTGGAGAGGCTAAGTCTTAACTAAATATTTATACAGTGTTTGAGAGCTTCAGGGAAGAGCGCTGTACGTAAACGGCGGGTCTTAGCGTTGTTGTTTTAAGTTTCCAACACAGTTAAGTATTAACATATTGGGCCAAAAGAATCCATGATCAACAACCCTGCCGAACAGTGATTTTTCCAGCGAAAAGGCAAAAGGTCTAGAGCATCAACTTTTTTTTGTGCTCGTTCATAAGCATCTTGGCACAACACAGAAGAATCAAAAGAGCAATCAGGACAGTGCCATTGCACCACTGTATCACATGGTACGCACGTCACGGAGTATGGAGAAACTCACTGCGGCTAAATTAGTATCATGGCTCATAAATAATGAAAGCTTTTTCTAGTTAAAAATGTACCACTTTGCAAAAGTTCACGGCATGAGTGATGTAATTAGGATTCAATTAAAAGCTCCATCCTGTCTGAAGGAACATCTCGGTGTCCGGCGAGTGAAAGCGTTGAGGCTGCATGTCAAGAATGGATTTTAAATGAGATGCGCTGACTGCAGTCCGGCATCGGGAAGGAGATCTGTGCAACTGCCTGCAGGCAAATACAACCAGCCTTAACCCCACCTACTATACAAACTGAAAACTGAACTTACGGTATCAGTTAGCATGCACCAAAGAAGTTTGACTTGGTCTATAATAGATGATTGCTCCTTTATTCTTTAACCCAAGTCGCTTGTTTTCAGCTACAGTCTCATTGATCCGCCGTAAATTGTTTTTTTTGAAACTATGGGCGCTTCAGGAGCGGGACTCTATTTTTTCCGTGTGTTACTAATGCACTTACTAGAAGAGGGCTCAAAGTTCTCCCTACCCTTTCTGAACCCTGCTAAAATACTAGCTGCACCAAAAACAATTAGAAGCAAAAGCCCAGCACTGAAAAACAGGGAATTCCCAACTAAAGGCTACCTGTGCAACCTAAATTTGGCCCCACTAGGAGTATGCATTATGATGCAGTTTTCACCTACTACTTGTCCTGTGTGACTTGTAATTTTATTTCACACAAGAATGTGGATCCTTTTCTTTTTGTGCAAATCTGCTGAGGAGCTCTTTTTTCTTTTCTTTGAAGCAATAATAGGACAGTTTAAAAACAGTTTTTCATTGAAAGCATGAGAAACTCAGATAGCACAGGGATAAAACTAGTATGAACAACTTGACCGGGCAACAGTAACTAAATAGGTAACACACAGCAGTTTACACAATTTGCAGGCTTTCCATATGGAAGTAGTCCGTGAGAAGACTTCTGCAAGGGCCTTGGATAAGACTCAAACAGCAAGCAAATCATCTGCACACAAAACGATGGAGCCAAGACAGCATTTCTTCATCATCTCTGGGTGGCAGCAAGAGTTCTCCGAACATGAGCTGGTACAGGGTGAACTGATTTTAGGAGCTAGCCAAGTCACTGGTAACTTATGCAACCTTAATTCTTACTATACAGAGTTAAAGACGACATTTGGCAGAAGAAGCAAACTTACGATTTCTTAATAACAATGCTCTTTTGCTTGCTTCCAGTGGATCTGAGGATCCCAAACTGTTTCCAGACTAATTCATTCTCATAAGGCCTGTTGAGCTGATAGGCATAGATTCCTCATTTTTATGGATGAGGTGAGGCACAAAGAGGTTGATGACTTTTCCTGGTCCCAGAGGATGCAGCTGCAGCACTGCGATTACAACTCGGATCCGTTTCCTCATGTTTCTGTGCCGTATCCCCAAGAGCATCATTTCCCTCTCCTGCTGTCCCGCATGGAGTGCCCTTCATTCTCTCCTGTTTCCATTTTGCTACACTCTGTTCTTCGGGTCATGTTTTTACATTAGCTATTCATGCGATCATGTTACAGGCTGTTCTTCCAGTCTACCTGGATTTTCAGACTTTACACACACAAAAATCAATTTTTCAAAGTTTAAAAATCCTTCAGCCTAAGATCAGTTAGCCACCAATACTTTCTGCTTGCACAACACCAGCCTTCCAGAGCAGGCATCCCCAAGGAACCATTTTCCCAGCTTCACACAAACAATTTCAAGGTGACCTGAGTAATTAGCTGTCTGTGCTCACAACCCAACCTTACGAGAGACATTAGGAAAACTGGTCTGGCCCAATGCCTACTGTAGTGCTAGATCCAACAGAAAGACATCCATTGGTTTTAACAAGCGGCTGTTTTAAATTGCAGTGAATTCACAAATGACATGCATTGGGGTTGTTGGTTGTAGCCAAAAGCTAGTTAGTTGGTCTAATAAAAGATATCACATTTACCCAAAAAACCTTGTTAAACAACATGCAAATGCTCAGCCACCTCTCTAACTCTACCCCACCCTCTATCACAGTGGTGATTCCAGCCAGGGGAAAAAAACACAGAAGTTGCACTGTGGGAAGAGCGTAACAGCCATCTCTCAGCCTCCTTGAGCTACCTAAAAGGCCTGAAAGAAGTCAACGGAGGGTCTCAATGGTGTCCAAAATCCGTCAACCAATTCACATTTCATAGGACAACTGATATGTGCCAAGGGAATAAAAAAGATGCAACAGTTTATAAGCGGTAGTTAATTTTAGATCCATGAATTACAACAACAGGATTGCTAAGGTTTTCAGTAGTTGTTTTAGATCAATATTCTTAAATTGGGGGAAGCAGGGAAGATGCAGCCAAGGGGCAACTTTACCTCCACGAGTGAATTTTATATGGGCTTAAGAGCAATTTCTGCACCCAAAAAAATTCAGTTAGTGGTTGTATAATCAACTGCAGGCGTAATACGTGTGGACAGAAGTATCAACGTGCAGAGGCCGCAGCATGAAAAAGACTTCCCTTTGGAGAATCTGGCCCGCGATGATTCGTTACGGTTAAAATAAATATTTGCACCTGTGTTTTCTCCTTCTCCTCTACAATTAAAAGAGACACCTGCATAAGTCCACACTGGCAATCAGCAATTCCACATTTTTTGTTAAACAAAGGCTACAGTACAGAACTATTTTACTGTATAAATTGACCGCCAGCTATTACATTAATAGACTCCATCTTTCCTTATTTTGTTTTTAAATTGTAATTGAGAGAGAAGTGGCCTGCCAGCCTTGAGATTCATTTCTCACTCCTTCGCCAGCTGATCATTTTCCGAATAGAATTGCTGGCTTGAGTCAGTATCCTGTGAAAAGCCTGCCTGAATGTAATGATGATATACCTATGCGACTATACCAGGCCACCTGTTCTCAGCCTCCTAGGAAGCTTTACAAATAAATAAAAAGCTTCCAATATTTTCTTCACATAAACTGCGGGTCATCCATCAAGTTGTTTACATCATGCTGAGATATATGCACCTTTATCATTAGAAGAGCTGTCTACAGAAATGGAACGAACACATAGACATAATAAATCTCTCTTTTCTGGGTTTTTTTTCTTTTTTTTTTTATTAAAAAAAACCAACGTTTTTGCAGATTCCATTCTTTTTGTTAACATGGATCCCAGCGCTAGCATCCCAAGACATGGCCATTAAACAATGCAACAGAAAAAAGGCCAGAAACAGATAATACATCTAATAGCCCTCCAAAACATAGTGTGTTTTGGACACAAGTATCAACGTGCAGTTTGCAAAACATACTGGTTTGGACCATTGGCTATCAAACAACACCGAACTATTTTAGAAAGTGAACTCGCTATGTCAAGTCCTTTTTACTAAGGACTCCCTAGCCACAAAAGGAAGGTTCTCTACTTTATGCACTATGGTGCCTGGCGTGGTTTGGGGAAGGGGCACAAAAAAAAAAATAAAATAAAATAAAATCACACAATAAAAGAAAAATGTTTTTTTTGTTTTGTTTTGTATTTTAAAGCAAAAAGGAGCCGCTAAATGTAAGTGATGTAGCTGGATTGTGGAGGCTGGGTCAAATATTCATGCCCAACTTTACATGTGCTGTTAGAAGAGCATTGGATAAAAAGCAGATTAGACCTGATGAAAGAATCATCAGGAAAAACAGCCCCTTGGGGAGAGGCAGATGAAATCATAAGAGAGGAAGAGGACAGCATCCGGTAGTTCCCTTGGCTTCCCCTCTGCTGCAACGCATTTTGGACTCTGAACTGGAAAGCTGGCATCTACCCAGTTTTCTGGCACTGGATTCTCATTAAACAATAGCTGCATTTTGAAGCCTGCGTACCCTGACAGACCCTAACCCTTATCGCTCCACCACAAAGTTTCCAATCCCTGGAGCGCATCTTAATAGGATTTTTATCATCGCTGTTGCCACTAGATGGGAATGCAAAACTGCATGCTGGCACGGCTGGAAGTTTGTATGCCACCTCTTCGACAGATGGAAAGGGCAGCTGCAAGATCACTGCTGCTGACCAGTATTTTTTTGGAAGTCAGTTTTTGTAAAACAGAAAGATTCACTGGAAATCAGACAGGTACACCACATAACAAGGGCTGGGGAGAGGGACGGAGTAGAGAGGCGAGACTGCTGAACCCTGGGAAGATGACGGAGAATGATATACTCCCCCCGCCCCTCATTTCAATTCTCTTCCCCTGTCAAAAGCATGCTGTCTTGTTGTCTCCTGTGCAGTGAAAATGAATAACTATCCCTAGCAGGTAATACCAAGATCCAAAGCATCTTTTGTCCCCCTTCCAAATCTTCTACTACAGCGCCGATAAGCAGAACGATAAAGCCCAAACATCACAAGTGTCAATAAGATACAACCCAATGGATGAGAAAGAAGCTTTGTGTGTGAAATGTGTTACTTTGCCTTTGCAACAGAGAATGGAGGAGCACAGGGAACAGGGGATACATTTTCTGTAAGTGCCAAATTAGAGGGTATTCACACCGGCATTTTCTATAGGCTATATGCAACAGTAAATGAACCAACTAGTCAGGAATTAGCCTGCCAATTCTGAGGAGGTAAATTTTCATCAGATGCAACTAAGCACATAGGTAACATTGTCATGTCTGCAGAAATAAGGCCAGCTTAATTTTGCATTTACGGGAAAACATGAAAAATGAACTTTTACTATATATCATTCAGGTCAATTTATCAAGCTCTTAACTAACAGAAATATATTTTATAAAAGCCCTCTGTTTAAAAGCTATGCACTGTCATTTCAAATTATAAATTGCTTCTCCTTAATCTACAGCACCATGATATTTTTGTGGCATTGACAGTTCCTTTTCAAGCGTATCTGCTCTTCCTTGGTTTCAGATGATAACTGGCTCACTTTATGTGCCCTTTAAATGTTTAAAAAGATTCAAATTGGATTACCAACCCCCCCTCCAACTCCCCTCCCCTGCCTTTTCTGGAGTGGTGCGTTTTTCTGATGTGTTTTTGCTCACTGCAACCAATCAGATAAGCTCCTTATTTCCCTCCAGTGAGAGATTATCAGGTTTTTATTTAAGTTTCTCCTTGTTTAGCCTTCCAAGCACCGATACACTTGTACTAGTGTCTGAGCTTCAATTCTCGTTAAGAAAAGAAAAAGCCTGCAAATTTGATTAGCCTCGGAGATTTTCCAGGACAAGCAAGTCTCTCAACCTCTCCTGCTCCACTCTAAAAGCATTCAGTTGAGCTTCAAAGCCATGGGCTCCTTCTTGCTCCCATCTTTCCAACTCTGCTACTAGATATGTCTAGCATCCCTTAGGACATCTTGGACTGCTACTGTTTAGTGATACCCGCTAAGCAAAATCAGAATCGAATGGAAAAAACCCCTACATCAGGTGGTGAGGGTTGAAGTGGAAAGTGTCACGTCCTATAGCTAGCACCCTACACTTCCAGGGCCATACTCTTATCTGATTCTATTTAACCCATTCAACTTTAAGAAAGAACATTATAAAAGACGCAGACTCTCCCTACTACACTTTGCCAACAAATTTCAGTGAGAAAAAGAGTACATTTTCTATTCCTGCCCTACAAGCAAAGGTTTCCTAGGCTGCTACTTCAAAAGCCAATCTTTCAATGTAAGAATTGCCTAGTTGAACTGGGTCAGAATCGGCTCCAGAAAGCCTTTATCCCAGCAAGTTTAGCATGGATAGCTAGGGCATAAAACTTTTATAATATCCCTGCATAGCAACAGGGAGATGCCATCTCAGTTTTCTAGGAAAAAGTGCATTAACTTAACTTTTGGCAGTATTTTCTGGACTCTGCCTTGCCTTGCCTATGCTCAGGACTATCTCCCCCCTTCAACCCACTTGCAGACAAATGGCTTGCCCTAACTGAATACTTCTCATCCTCATGGTAGACTCTGCCTAATCACAGTAAATCTCAACTGGTGCAAAGCCAGACCTATGTTTGTGTCTAAGGGGTTGAATTGGTAGCAAGCCAACCCCCCTCCCCCCCAAGTTGGGCTATTCTCCAGGGTAGGTAAAGCAACAGGCAAAGGGAGACATTTTGACTAGAGCTTCTAATGGTGTGGGAACAAGCAGCTTTCTTTAAACAGAAGGGAAGGAAGACGCTCAACTCGCACAGAAGAAGAAAGGCACCTATACCATTGCTCCCCTAGAATGATACAGTGCACTACAATAAGAGTAAAAGGTGGTTTGTGGGAGACAGAAGTTTCATGGGGCCAATCTGGGAATGTGGACAAACACCCCCAAGACAAAGGACAAACACCGCCAAGACAAAAGGACCCAAACATCGCCACATTCTGCTTGAGGTACATTTATTTGACTGCATCTCCTCCAACATAAATACAAAACACTGCGTATTTAAAGCTAATAAACGTACCCACAAAAGCCCCCATCAAACCAAGGCACTCAACGACATGCACCTTCGCCCCTTAGGGAGGGGATGAGAAAACAGACAGCACAACCCAACAGGTGCTAGTGGCCAGCTCCCTTTACTTGCTATAATGTATTAATATGCTTCTGGGAGATGCTCAGTGAATGCCGTGATTAGGTGGTATAAAACCTTACATAGAAAAGAGAGAAGAGGGATAAGAAGGGAACAGAACACCTCAGGTTCAGAGTAAATTGTTACCAGCATTTTGAACCAAGCTGGAGTTGACAATGCCAGTTTTTCATGGACCTTATCCAAATACAGCAGGCGCTGCGGTGGTTATTATTTCCAAGAACAAGAAAGTGAATAATCTGTGATAGCAAAAATTCCTTCACCTCTCCCAGAAAGAGAATATAAAGGTACATGCTCAAAAAGAATCACTTTACCGTAAGACCAAGCAGATTCAAATACAGCAAAGGCACTTTAAATACCTCCAAGCTAGACTGTTTGGAAAACATTCATCCCAAGTATTTTCAGTCGCATACATGTCCATTTAAGAGCTGCGCACACGGTACAGTTTCTGCCTCTACAGCATAGCCCAGAAAGGATGGTGCAGCCAGCCCATGAAATGCAGTAAGAGAAAAGCAAATATTTAGTGCAATTACACATTTAGTTTGCAGGGTATTTATGTTATTGGTTTTCATCTTACAGAGATATTAGGAGCGATCTTGTTCAAACGCAAGCTTATTTGATTATGTCCAAGGAGAGTAAATAAAACTCATTCCCCTGGCACTCAGCAACTTACAAGGCTCAGGTATTTTGCATGATTTTGCTAAGAACCTCTCACTCGCTTGCTCTTCCTCCTCCCCCTTCCTCCCTTTCATTGATGATCTGAGTCGTCAGGCTGCTATGACTACATATGAATGGGATGATGATCACTGGAAGAATCTACCTGGAAAGTATCCAGTTATTATTTGTTATAATTTATTAAGTGCTGAGACATGGGCGCTTGCTGGTCTTTTGGATAAAGCAGAATAATGACAGCACGTGTGACCTGCCACGGGAAGATGCATGACAAAGAGCAGAGGGAGGTGTAATTGGATACACATGCACATGCGTTTAAAATTGTACTCAACTGAATTGCTTTTTGCGGACAACAAAAGGATGCGAGTGGTTAGGGGAGACATGAATGATGATAAGTGCTGTGTTGGCCAAGAGAGGCCATTCCATGATGGCTGGGGGGTAGGAGAGCTGCTGGCACTGGGATCAGAAGATGTTGATCCCTATGATTCAATAAGGAACTAGAAATAGTCAGAACTATTTTGTAGCGGGACAGTGTGAAAGAGGGCAGAGATACTCATGGGAAAACATTTCAACAGTGTTGAAGCCAGCACCGCTGATGGAGCAGAAAGGGTCTGAGGATACCATAATGAAGAGACGGTCACAGAAATAAGCGTTCTTAAAAAGGAAAATAATGGTTAAAGATTTTCAAACCCTCTAAGGGATTTGAATACCCTATTCCTATGTAGTTGCATGAGAATTAACTGTCCTGATACCCTAGGCCACTCTGAAAAACGCAGGGAAGTTGTATACATTTCATTGGGCTGGTGCTGCCTGACTTCCAATGACCTAAATGGACCTGGAAGTGTTAACATGACCCCATCACTGTGCAATACTCAACGGCCAAACGTGGTCTGAAGCTAGAGCACAGAGATTGTAGCCTGCTTAGCCCCACAGGAACAACCACTACTCAATTTTGTTAAAATAACCTTTTATTAAAAAATATAGGAAAAGGAAAAATTGTTAAAGCAGCTAAAGTAGTCATTATTTTAAATAAAACCCAATTTCCCTTTTCCTTTGAGCTGAAAGGGTTTGTTGCTGTTGTTTTGGGGGTTCACTTTTTTTTAAATAAGGAAAGCCCTGCTTAGCCGTCTTTTAGCTGGCATTTTAGAGGGTAATGACAGTCCCTTTTTAGAGAACAGGGAACACTAAGTGCAAAGCTGGAGCCGTTATTATTGCTGCTTTTGTTCAAGCCCAGTCCTGCCTTCTAGAAAACAAATCAAACCTAAAACGCACAGAAGAGGTTCGGGTTAAAGTAAAACAAGGATAGAAAATGCAGCTGCTGTCTCTGGTACTGACTTTTACTTGCAACCCCACTGCTGGACAACAAAGGCATAGTGCATCTGGCAAAACTAGATTTGCATCAGGCTGTTTGAGGTATTGCTTTCGAGGCATCTTTCTGGTCACAGGCTCAGAGCAGTTTGCAAGAGACTGAGTTGTCTTGTCTGGCTAAGCCAGACCTCTTCCTGAACAGAAGGCAGAGAGAGAAAAGTTAAAGAAAATGAAGAAGATGAGAAAAGGAGCAAACACGCACAGGAAAGGGTTGGGGACCAGGAGTCCAAGTCAATAATCCAGGTCCTGCTCAGGATCTCTGGCTCCCAGTCTAGCGTGTTTGCAACCCCCTTCATCATCTAGACAAGGAAGATTTAATTGTGTCACAGTGGCTCACGAGGTCCGAAGCAGAGGTGGAAGAGTTGAACCAGCGTGGCTGACAACTTCCACTTCCCCCTTTTAACCTTGTTTTCAAAAGAAGAAGAAAAAACAACAACCCCCAAAGTGATGGCCAGGAGCACCCAATCCCTCAATATGCAGTCTTCCAAGCAGGCCTCACTTCCAACACACTTATATTGCTCCATCCCTTACTTCTCTTGTTTACAAGTCACCACGGTTGCATACCAATATATTTGGTTTGTGGTAATCCAGTCTCATTTTTCTGCCTTCCAGGCTGCAACGTTTACCTTGGACATCTTCGACTACAGGCTTCTGCACATACAGTGGACAAAAGGAAACCCAGCATTATCAACCGAGTGGATTTTCATATCGCCTTGAAAGGAAATATAGAAGCAGTAATCCTGGCACGGTTCCCTACCCCTCTTCTTCCCTCAACACACAACGCTGATCTGGTAATGCACGAGAATTTAGTTCATATCTGTTATGAAGCAAAGGAGCTAAGCAGCCCCCCTCTCCCCTCTCCCTTCTGCTCCCATGCAGAAAATTAAAGATTGGGAGTTTCACAGACTATACTAAAATCACTGGCTCAGATGATGAGTAGAACACTTCTGTTGGAGGATTAACATGGAATAGATGGCAACAGAAAGCAATTACATCCCAGCTTGGATGACATTAAGCAGAAAGAGTCGCCTCAGTTAGGGAACGCAACAGTATCAAAACTTCATTTGATGGTGCTGCTGTTTCTGTTGTTATTATTATTTTTTTTAATATTGCACAAAGAAAATGGTTTGCCCCACACTTCTGCAAAGCAGGGAAAAGAGCGGCTATAAGCATTATAGAACAGGGAGGAAGACTTCAACTCGACCCCGAGCTGCTGACCCAGCGACAGCGTCAAAGAGACAGACGGGATGACTCCTTGAACCGGAGTTCACTGTGGGATTAGGCAGGGGGGACGGGCTCTGATAATGATAACGAGCTCCTTGGGAGGAAAAGAGAAAGCAGAAGGGAAGATGAGTGGGGGGGACAAGTCAGAACGCTAGGGAATAGAGAAAGGGAAGAAACGGCAAGGGCATCTCAAGAGCTTGTAAGCAATGAAGCAGACACCAAAATCAGAATGGATGGAGAAACCGAAAGAGAGCATGGAAAATGCTGAGGTAAGTGCAAGTCAGCTAGGAAGGCCGAAAAGAGCCAAGAGGAACCAGGGGACCGGAGAGAGATGGGCTACAAAGCACTAGGAAGACTTAAGTGACGGCGCTGGCACACGGGAGCTTAAAGAGAGGCTTAAACCTCCCTGCAGAGAGGTAAACCCATAGAAGCCCGGAGGGTCGGGGAGCTGGGAGCAGAGGTGAAAGCTGTGGGGAGGGGCGAAGGGGAAGGATGAGAAGTGGAAAAAGAGGCTCGGTGGCAAACAAGGGGAGAGGCGAGACAGAATAAATCGATGCAGAGAGAAAAATGCCCGACACATAAGAGCCAAGCTAGAAACGGAGGCCCACAGGGGCCGAGTGCAGCTGAGAAATAGCATCTGAACGGCCAGAGGGTATCCAAGTGGCTAGGCAGCAGAGAGGAGGACAAGAAAAGAAATGAGATAAAGAACCTCATGGCTCCAAAAAGCAATTGAGCACAGGGAGGATTGAAGAACAAATGGTCCACATAAGGTAGGTACCCTATTTCCAAACAACCAGTGCCACATGCTTTAGCAGAAGTTATTTAACAGGGATTAGGGAAAAGGAGAAATGTCCAACTGACCCCAGCTGCAGTGCACCTTACATATGCAGTGTTTAATGTTCAGTTACTGATGTGTGGGGTTTGGAGAGGTCAGTGGTTAGAGCCAATGCAAATGGAAGCACACAGTTATCTCCGGCATCAACCTCCATCTGCAAAACTGGCAGGTACCGAGCCAGTGCACTGCATGGATTTCAGCCTAATTGATATTTGAGACTCATGTTTCACTTGCATGCAATAGATACATATTCTCTCCACTTATTTCATATAAGAACCAAGAGATCTATTCAAAATAATGAAGTTCCCATTTAAGTGAAGGGCTCCTGTATCTAAAGGCGCAATTCATTCTGCATATAAAGAGGCAAGGGACGTGTTACTAAGATGCATGTTGTAATATAGACAGAACTCACCAAAATTTCAATGGGCTCATCACATTTATAAAAACACATGGGGATGTGTTCACTCTTTGGTGGGGTTAGGAGCAAAGCAGCTCTACTGGAGTGCCATCTGGGATCATTGCCTCCAGATCAGAAGAGCTCCTCTCACAGCTCTTATTCAGTAAACTAAGGGAACAGCACCAGCTCTTGGAGGCTTTTGGTTTCATTTGAAATAGCATTTAACATACCAGTATCCTATGTGCACGACTGAGTTCCTACACACAAATAAGCAACAACAAAATTGGAATTATCCAAATATTCGGTACGTCAACTGTTCAGATAAGACAGTTTGTTATTTGATAAAATAATATGCCTTAGAGGGAGACACAGGACTCATTAAAAAATGAGCTAATTTCTGACAGAGAACCCACGAAATACTGTTTGCTTGGGGGTTTTTTGGGGTGTTTTTGTTTTTTGTTTGTTTGTTTTTTTTAAAGTTAAGGTGTTTGATTCTCTCGGTTTGTAAGGGTACTTTCTGCCAAAGTGAAGCTGAATAATTGTACGAGCTATACAATGGTCCCGACTATCCACAAGCTTGTATCAAATGCTTAAAACAAACAAAGCAAGCAAAGAAAAAAATATTTTTTCTAGCTTCCTCTTATTAAATTAATATCAATACCATCAGCTTATAAATCTACTTTTCAGGCAGAAATGACACTCTCCAACTGGGTGTTCCTTTAGTGCAGAGGGGAAAAAACACTACTTATAAAGTGCAGAGTACAAAATAATGAACAGGGCTTTACATTTCCTTCCCTTTATCATCCCTGCCTGCATACTTCCGCCCAGGGTATTGACAAAGGTACCTTTTACTACTTTCCCATCCCGGAAGCTGCCATTCAGGCATGCACATGAGCGGTTACATGTGCCTGACCCGGCAGCAATACTAGTCAGCTAAATCACCCTAACTTTGACCTTGAATGCAACAGGGCTAAACCATGAATGCAACAGGGGTTGCATTCAGGGGTCAGACTTGATGATCTGGGGGTCAGACTTGATGATCGGCTCAGGTCCCTTCCAACCCTACCAACTATGAAACAGGCTGTGTTGCACATGAATCTCTACACAATCCTGCAGACATCAGAGCTGCATCATAACAGTTTGTGTCTGTATCCTTTGGTACTGAACCAACTGTTATGCCTGTTCATATCCACAGGAACCTGCGAAATAATCTTTTTTTTCAGGGTAAGCCAAAGAGACATGGGGCTGGCTCATCACCTAGAGCAGGGGTCAGCAATGTTTTCTGGAGGCAGTCTGGAAAGACCCAGCTCAGGTCTGGGGGGGGCCAGCACTAAGATCTGGCCACTGCTGCTACTTCTCCCCGATGCCCAGCTTTTGCATGGCACGTGGAAAGCCCCTGAATGCTGCTGAAGGCACAGCTGCACCAGCCACATCCAAAGGATCTCAGGGCTGGACCCGGCCCATGTGCCAACCCCTGATCTGGAGTCAGTATGCAGAAGCAAGCAGCATAGATTTTAATACCTTTTTTTTTCCTGGAGGGAATCACTGAAACAGGTTTCTCCTTGTAAATCCCAAATGGAGTCGCATGTGGTTGTTCACTGGAAACCCCAGCTTTTTGTATTTTACCAGCCACGAGACAGAGGTGACTAGCAGTCTTCCTTCATGCTTGTTGGTCCATAGGAAAAGAATTCCCTTTCATGAAGATACAGAATGCAACCTAACACGTGGCACAACAGATGCAATAAAAGGAAGATAACTGGCCCACGGGCCACATGTCCTAGGACTCTTATTTTCATAGAAACGTAGAAAATTAGGGTTGGATGGGACCTCAGGGAGGTCATCTAGTCGAACCCCCAATAAAGAAGCAAGGTTGAAAAAGGGACCTCCATAAATCACTTACCCTGACCAAGGGCTGAAACCTGTGACCTCGGTGTCCTCGGGACCATTCGCTAACCGACTGAGCTAAATGGTTCGGAAAAAAGAAACATCCCCAACAATCCCATCTTACTCTGTACAATGGCAAACTTTTACTGCCTTGTTATGTCATTATTACCATCCTGCTGTATGTGACGGGGCCCGTTTTCAAAATTTAGCTCACCGACCCTGCTTTTTGTCCTGCGTGACCTACGTAACAAAAACTGCTTGATCTGCCGTTTCAGGACAATAAAGTAGCGACACGTGGAATTTAGATGATGTCTCTAAGGAGGATTTTTAAAAGCGCCTAACATAAATTAAGCCTCAAGGCCACTGTGAGACATTATACCCTCAACTTGACGGATGGGGAAACTGAGGTTCCAAGACCCCAAGTGCCTTCTTGGCCAAGGTCACAAAATATGTAGCCGGCAGAGCCAGCTGTAGAAATCAAAAACCTTGACTCCTGTAGTGCCCTGCAATAAAACACACAGCACACGCCGTTCCAGGGAAGAGGTAAAAGGTGTTTCTTCTCTCTCTCTGTGTCTTAGAGCTAAGAACAAACTACTGGCTCAGAAGAAGACAAAAAGTACTAAAATTACAGAAACCCTGAGCCAAATATGAAAAATTAAAGGTTTTCCTTTGAGTTGGGACAGGGTGGCTGACAGTATGCTGAAGACAACAGAAAGCAGAATACCGAAGGTTTCCCCGGAAAGGAGAGAGCTAAAAGTGGTCTTGCTGCGAAGGATGGGTTTGGCTTTTTATCTGCCGCTAGAGCAGAGGAACCACAGTGCTGAACAGTGAGCCTGGACGTGATGGACAAACTCTCGCAAGCCTTTCACAGTCTCTGCACCTTAATTCCTCGTCCTTAAAATGAAAACAACATTAGTCCCCTAGCTCACTGCCATGCCAAGAGGGTAAACCCATTAACATGTGTGGCGCTCAGATACTAAAGAGATGAGCATCACTGAAAAGCTTATAAACATGACTATTGTAGAAAAATGGCAGGGCAGCAGACCATTATATGTGCCCATAGTGGAAAAATATACTAAATTCTGAAAGCTACCCTATAAAGGCTACTACATTTCACTATTTCCACACTTCATTTAGCTCCAGGAAATGCAGAGCACTTTAAAACACCATTGTGATTATAAAATACTATGAATACAGTAACTAAAGACAAGCAAAAATACAGTTTTAAAGAATTCCTTCAAGAAAAAGCACGGTATTTGGTGTACCAACTGGTAAAAATCTCAGCAACCAAGCATTTAAACTTTGGCTAATTCCAGAAGACCCCACTAGAAACCACTGCCCCTTATTTACAGTCTATCCCTTGCAAAGGCATGCATATCTATGTAGTTTTTAAGTCTCATGTGAGACAGCATTCAAAATGTACCATTTAAAGGGGGTAAAATCATAAGCTATAACTCTTTTAGTTCATTCTTGTCCACAAATCTCAAGAATGAAAAACAGATAGAAGCAATTTAATGGGATATTCAAGATGCCAGAGTCAAACTGTCACATTGTGCATGCACCAAAAAAGCTGAAAGCACCCCGATTTGAAGCAAATTAACCCAGCCAAATGCAAGACGAAGAAAAACAGAAACATCCTTTCCGTTTTTCTTTTCTTTTCATTTTAAACACTGCATTTTATATTTTCCATAAACCCTATGGCTGCTTGAACTTAGAGGATTTGTATCTTAATACATCATTAGCAGCAATGCAGCCAACTTAATACAGGCTACAGATACAGTCTCCAATATAATTTTAGGAATCATAAACTACTAAGTATGATTTAAATCCCCTCCCCCCATTCTTTTTTTTTTTAATGCCGTTTTATTTTAGGTGATTTGTTCCCTTCTCTATTATCCTGCTGTTTACTGAGTGATTGTCATACCAAAGCACAGAAACCAGATAGCAAAGACTATAATTATGAGCTTTATTGATCCAATCTATAATGATCAGCAACATTTGCCTGTCAGATTAAAATAGCAACCTTCTTTCTCGGTATGCCTTGGGCTCAGTATAAAGTCTCTGGAGCCAGTATGTGTTCCAGAGTCCTGCACAGGAGCCTGGATACACTTATGATATTATATTCCTCATCTTGACATTTAATTTATTTTCCTGCTCTTCATCTTCACTTACCGCTCACAAGCACATGTCAAGGTACCCATGACAGGTTTGCTGGTGAGTGGAGTCCAAGACAGAGCTCAAACAATTAGAAGTAGAGATTTGCATAACGTAAATTTGTCATGTCTGTTGTATCTGGTGCACACACTGCAAGCTGTGGACTACTGGCAGTCTGCTGAGTCCTTTGTGACAGCCTGCAATTTAAACAATCCCACTTAGGCAGGATATGAACTTGCTTCTGCATTACAAGCATAAGCCTATATAACATACGGAGTAACCTGTTACGATGGCAGCTCCGGCATGCTAATATCTTTTCAGGTGGACCAACCCCTATAACATAGGGTGAGCTCTCCAGGGAAGTGGGGGGAGGGGGGTTAGCAGTGAAATGAATCCATCTGGGGACCAAACCCTGCAGATTTTGCAAAGCCACCTATGAAACAAAGCGAGGATGCAGAGTTAACTTTGTGCTGGCTCCGTTCAGAGAAGTTCTACTTGGCGTAAAAGGCAGCACGCTGTAAAAGCGGCCTGTCAGTTTGAATGAGGCACCTACTGTAAATGTCAGTGGTTCTTTAAAGGTTAAGCAAGCATCTCCAGAAAGGCCTCTGTGCTCTTGTGTGCTTTCCCTTAATGTAAGCTGATAAAGGATTATAGAAAAAAAAAAAAAAACTTGCAAAGAGATAAAAGGCTCACAGGTTGATGTTAAACAATTGAAATTTTCTGTTCCCAGTGTACAATAGTAAATTACCAATGGCAGATTTAATGTTGTTAATTATCGGAGCAAAGTACTAAAGATTGTTTTCTTTTGACTAATTAATTACCTCATATACAGCAGAATGTTAATTCAGATAAATGATTGTTTCTTAATGCTACCGAAGCTTTCCTTGGAGTACCCTCAGAAACATCTGCCCTTAAGATATGAATTGGTGATCACCATCAGGGGCCTAGAAGCAGGGATGAATTAAGCAGATACAGGGTTGCTGGTTGCAGCCATGCTAGTCTAAGGACATAAGCAGGCAAGGTTCTTTGGGTTGATGTGAGATCTTTTATTTATTAGACCAACTGAGTAGTTGGAAAAAAGTTATTTGCAAGCTTCTGGGCACAAGCACCTTTCTTCAGGCACTGGGAGACTCTGCTGTTGTTCTGAGATCTGCAAGGTAGGAGGAAGCTAAAAGTGTGACAGGGGGACAGTGAAAATGTCAAATCAGTGAAAGTTTGGAAAACAATGGGTAGAGAAGGGGGGAGGAGGGGAAGTGGGTGAACCACCCCTCCTAGCCTTTAAACAAGCACCCGGCCTTGTTAAGCTCATCACCAGAAGCAAACTCCCTACAACCCACATCACACCAAATGGATCTAGACCGTGCCAGGACAAGAAATGTAAAATCTGCCAATACATCTCCGCCAACAGAACCATCACCATTCCTGGATCTTACACCTACATCTCCAGAAACGTAATACATCTCATCCAGTGCACCAAATGCCCCGATGGAAAATATGCAGGAGAAACCAAATGACAACTGCATACCGGAATGAGCGCACAATGAAAATCCAAAGAAAAATATCCAATTACCTGTGGGTACTTCTCACAAGACAACTACTGCAGCTCTGATCTCTCAGTTCTAATCCTCAAAGGGAACTTACAAAACACTTTTTGTAGACAAACCTACAAACTTCACTTCATAAATTTACTGGATGCAAAAACTCACGGATTAAATACAGACATCGGATTTATTACGCATTACAACCTACCCGATATCTGATTCACCAGGTACCTGCCCGAACTTATCTTTTACACATTTTCTGCCCCACCCCCTTCCTCCCCTCCCCTCCTTCTCTACCCACTGTTTTCCTAACTTCTACCTATTTATTTTTTCACAGACTGCTGTTCTGAGATCTCCAAGGTAGGAAAGAAGCTAAAAGTGTGACAGGAGGACAATGAAAATGTAAATAGGTAGAAGTTTGGAAAACAATGGGTGGAGAAGGGAGGGAAGAGGGGGAAATAATGGGTGAAGGAATACAAAACATAAGCATGGCAGACTCTGGTGTAGTATTGAGTTCTCCAAGGTAGAAACGGGGCAGAGTCTCCCTATGCCTGAAGAAGGGTGCTTGTGCCCAAAAGCTTGCAAATAACGTTTTTCCAACTACTCAGCTGATCTAATAAAAGATCTCACATCAACCCAAAGAACCTCGCCTGCCTTAAGCAGATACAGGTATCCAGGTTGCAGCTGTACTGGTTTAGAGGCAAAAGGAATCAGAACTCATGGTAGAGGTGATATCTTTTATTAGACCAACTAGATTAAAGAAACATTTTTGCAGCAATCTAGTTGGTCTAATAAAAGATATCACCTCTACCGTAAGTTCTGATTCCTTAAGCAGATACAGGCACTGAACCCCAAGGAAACAATGCCAGATCATTGGGCTCTGTGGTTTGGTTTGAGTAAGGGCTAGGGCAGCATAGACTAGGGGCCCCTCTACATGTGCAGGTAAAGGCGCAATAGGATATAATGTGCAAAAAACGGGACAGTGGGATATAATGTGCAACCACATCTCCTGCCATGCCACACATGCGTGGCAGGAGACAACTACAGAATCCTGCATTAGATCCCAAAGCACCTTGTTGCTGGTGCAGGGAGAGCCCAGGACTGGGTCCCAGCAGTTGCAGGACTCTGGGTCCTCTTCAACTGCAGGTCTTCTAGCCCCAGCAGGGCAAGGTGCACCCCTACAACCGGGAGCCCCGTTAGCTGACCAGCCATAAAGCCAGTATACATTTCCAAAGTCTAACTTTATGGCTGGTTGAAGCTTTTTACAGCATGACAGGTACTTCCCATGTGTAGCTGGTCTCAAGGTAACTGCATGATTAACCAATTCATTATATGATGTCTGACCCAGACTCTGTGCCAGTAAGTGCGTGTGTGGGGGGGAGGGCACTGAGGAAGGGACCTTGTGGGGGGACCCCTGCCAGGCCCTATCTCCTGCCTGCTCCCCCAGATCCCCTGAACACCCCCTGACCCCCACCCGCTGTCCTAGCTCTGGTAATGGCTGCCCTGCCTGGCCCCAGAGTCCTGGAGCTTTAAGGTGGTCCAAGGAGGTCATCCTCCCCCTCTATGCAGCACTGGTCAGGC
>NW_017728932.1:6434906-6451536 GCF_001723895.1 Crocodylus porosus | reverse complement strand
GGTGTTTAAGAGGAGGTTAGAGGAACATCTTGCTGGGGCCATTTGACCCCAGTATTCTTTCCTGCCATGGCAGGGGGTCAGACTAGATGATCTGCTCAGGTCCCTTCCGACCCTACAAACTATGAAACTATGAAAAAAAAAAAAGCCCCACACTCACTGGCTCCTACCAGGCCGAGGGGGGGGGTGGGATTCCTGCTGCTCCCCACTGCCCCATGCTGACTGGGGGCTCTGCCACAAGACCCTATCCCCTGCCCACTCTCCCAGCCTTGCCAATGGCTGCCCTGCCCAGCCCCAGCTCCTGGCTTTTAAAAAAGCCCCGCACTCACTGGCTGCAGCAGCAGCTATCAGGGCTTCTGGAGGCTTATGGCAGAGCCCCCCCCCCATGCACAGCAAGGCAGTGGGGGGCATGGGGGATCACCCCCTTCCCCCACTTGGGAGGAGCTGGTGAGTGCAGGGGTGGGGTTGTTTCTTTTTAAAGAACCGGGAGCTGGGGCCGGGCAGGGCAGGGCAGCCATTGATGGGGCTGGGAGAGTGAGTGGAGGATGGGGCCTGTTTGAGTCAGAGATTCAGCTGATTTGGCTGCAGTCGAATCTCCAAATCAGATTTGGCTGAATTGATTCAGGACAGTTGATTCAAAATCACCAAATCAAATCACTGTCCCCCAAATCGGCCGAATCCAGATCAAATACTAGCTGCTTCACATAGGCCTGCTTGGCATCTAGACATCCACCTTCCTAGAAGGAGTGCTTGTTTCTGGTGGTAGAGAAATTGTTTGAATGTTATTCTATTCTAGGGCAAAAGGAAACTTTGTTAGTTGAGGTAGGAGTGCCCGAGAGATGAAAACCTGATCGTTAAGTAGGGTTACCATAAATCTGGGTTTTCCTGGACATGTCCTCTTTTTTGGCTTCCCATCCTTTTAAAAACTGGGACGGTTTTTAAAATCCAAGCAAATGTCTGGGTTTTTGCTTTGCTTCCGTTTCTCCCAGGCAAGAGCAGCTTGGATGCTTGGAGCTGGGGGCAGCGGGCAAAGTGATTGGTGGCTGGGGGTCATGTCTTCTGTACATGGGCCCAGCAAGTACGTGGGTCTGGGTCGGGAGTGAGGGGCGCCAGAAGGGCTGGGGGACAGGGGCTTAGGAGCGAGGGGCAGAAATATGGCATAGGCATATCACTGCCCCCCAACACAATCATATACTCCTCCCCGTCTCACCCTCCCCCCCCGCCAGCATCCTCTTTCTTGATCCTGGAAATGTGGTAACCCTAGGTAATGGGCCCACTGCTCTGTCAGGAAGAGAGTGGCAGGGCGTGAATGAAGAGGGTTCAGGGGTAAGCATGGATTTTGGGGTAAGATTGAACACATGAGGAAGAAGAGAGAAATGATGAAAGAAGAATAAGTAGAAGCTGAAATACAAGCTAGCAAAGGGAAAATAAGAGAATAAGTGTTGTAGGAATCGGGAAAGAATCACTGAAACGGTCTAGAGCAGCGATTCTCTGCCAGCATGCTGGGACATCCTGGGACCAACTATATCTTTTGAAGAGTGCCCTGCGGTGTGAGCAGATAAGTGAGGTGTTAGGAGATAAGCAGATAAACTAAACAGATAAGAGCTGGCTCAGGCTTGTCCCTGTCTGGATGATCCCCCATCCCCACTGCCAGGCCTCTCTGCAAGGAGGTAAGCACTGTAATCTATCAATTAGTTTTTGAAAGTGAGTGCCACTCAATTCAAAGTTATGGAGGGGTACCTCAAGTTCAAAAAGGCTGAAAAACACTGATCTAGAGATTTCAGACTAAAGAGAAGATGCAAGCAGATGTGAGGAAAGAGGGAGGAAAACAGAGTGAAGGAAAGCAAAAGGCAGAAAGAAGGAAGGACTGAAAACAAAGGAAATATTAACTTGAAGGATTACTCTAGAGAAAGTTCACACAAGTGGTGCAATGAAAGTATAACTCCGGTTGCTGTGGAAATGTCAACATTACCCAAAGACAAGTAGTGGCATGCATGGGTTTAACGGGACAATTAGCCTTTCTAGTGACAGCTCTCCTTTGCTGGAAAGTACAGTTCTCACTGGCCCCATCCCGTAACCTTAGTTATCCATTTAAGAAATCACTATGCAACTGGCACAGCTGACAAGCACCCTTCCTACAGAGGTCTGTGGCAGGGGGTGTTGCGGGAGAGTCCAGAGATGGGTAATGGCAGAGCTGTTGCAGGAGAAGGCTCCCATGAACCTGGCAGCACAGTCTGATGCGATAAGACAGGAAGGTAAGCCCCATCTGTTAAAACCTGACACAGATGCAAGCTGACAAAATTCAGCTGTGCCCAGCGAGAACTGGCCTGATCTACAATAGACGCCACGAGGTTTGAGAAGACAGACAGGAAGATTTCCTCCAAATTCCCGTCTAGAGCTTTGGGACAAACTGAAACAAGGCTGCACAAACAGGAGTTTCACAGATCAGTCTATATTTACCAACAAAGTCTCAGGGCCCTGAGTTTAAGACAGCACAGACAGCAGCCTATTACTACTGATCATTGTGTGTATGGCCACAGCACCTAGGACTGCAGGGATGGAACAGGACCCCATTCATTATGCTAGGTACCACGTTCGTACAGACCAAAAAAAACCAACGAGACTGAATTTGGATGGATTCGGTTCACGTCTATTGGGGCATTTTTACATGTGCAAGTGCCAGACCACTGGGTGCTTTGAAAAGCGCAGAAGCACTGCAAACACTTGCAGTTGTATAAGCGGCGAAATGCACGTCAGCGCAAAGAAAACAGTGGCGGCACGCTTTTGAAGCGAAACACCTCGGAGGTGCTTTGGTTCAAAGGTGTGCTGCTGCCACTGTCCTCATGCTGACGCGCATTTCACCACTTGCACAACTGCAAGTGGCGCGGCGCAGCGAGCGTCAGCTACCGTGCAGAGCGGACTCAATTAATCGAGTCTGCTCCCAAGCGGCGGATCCGAGAACTAAAAAGTATGTGTATAAGTGCCCTTCGATCCTAAATTGTTTTTTCAAAATAACAGTACTAAGTGACTTGTTGGAAGACAGGATGCACTGGTGTAGCTGAAAAAGAATAAAAGCAATCTTTTTGGTTTCCTTTCACATTTTTTGCATTAAGTGTAATATTCTCCAAATCCTCTAAACTCCACTACTGCAGTAGGATGTGGTTTGTTTCTCTTTAAACAGTCATCTGAAAGCAATTTTGTTCAATTAAAGAACAGAATTAAATTTTAGCCCTGGTAGAGCTTCTGTGCAAACAATACAATGCTTTAACTGAGCATAGAGATGTCATTTCGTAAGACCAGGGAGTTAAAAAAAAACAACTAAAGAAACAAAAGCATGTCTCCGCATGGAGTTATTCCTGGATAGCTACCAATATCTCCATACAAGTTCATGTGTGGATACTCTTATTCTGGAATAAGAGTGCGAGGGCATGGGCGCATGAACAGGGTAAAGACATGCTGGGCTTTAGAGCATCAGCTGCTTCACAGTAACTCCGTATGAATGCTCTTGACTCAGGCCTAAGGTACCACTGGCGCTTCGCTTTCATTCACCATGGAGTAAGAGGGTGGAAGCAGGCAATTACTATGGAGTACCTGAATCATTGTAATGCTTTTACTCTCCTTTATCTCGTGGTAACTTGTCTAGGTGCCCAGGCTATTATTCTGAATTAATTAATTAATTCATTAATCAATCAGTCTAGAAGCTAATTTAACTAATCTGGAACAAGGTGCTGTTATTCCAGTGAAACGGCATCTGCACAGGGAGTTAATCGGGAATAGCTTTTCTGCTTAAACCCTTTAATGCCAATTACCTTCTCTGCACAGGCAAGCAGTAAGCTTCTCCCATGGTTCTGGGAATAAAACGTTCTGCAACCTCATCTGTCAAGTGGGGGCAATGGATACTTAATTATTTCACCGCAATGTTAGGAAAGTTAATGCAGTTATGGCTAGAGTGTGCCTAGCCTGAACAAGGCCATGCAAAAAAAAAGAGTAAGGATTTCCCCTAAAAGGTTGTGCTCCCTGCCAACATATTGAGATGGTTCTTGGTAAACCAAGAAGGGGGTGTTTATAATTCATCTCAACTAGCAGCATCAAGCTTAAAAAAATACGAGCAAAAAACCCCTCAGAGCAAAACAAAAACTTGCCTCGTTACCATTAAGCTATTGCAGGCAACTCTCCAGACAACTCCAAGTGTGACAAGCATGAGACAACACGCAGTCGATAACAAAACCGTATCCCTGGCTGCAGCGGAGATGCGCTCCCCCGTAAGCCGGGGACAAGAAGGGATGAAGAAGCAGACGGTGCTGCCTCTGGATGCCTGCGAAGCTGTAGGCTGCACTCCAAAAACTGGGCTCCACATACAGATGTGCTGCTGGGGGCACTCCTGCACACCTCCCAGAGTAGCCCCTTCTCCAGCCCTGCCCACCCACACCAGCTGGCAGCAGCTGGGGAGAGACCCTGAAACCCTCCCTTGCGCCTGGGCTGCACTGCGACATGGCCCAGCAGGGGCAGCTGAAAGAAGAAAAACCCCAGAGGGTTGCTCCCTGGAGCAACCCTCCTGGCCCCCGTCCCCACCCACCTTGCACTGCCTGCCCAGGGCTGCTCTCCTGTAGGGGGAGAAAGGGGTGGGGAGCAGAGACCTGCCCTACGCAACACTGCCTGGGATGGTGGCGATCGCCCTCCACTCGATAGCCATTTGATAAAGCACTCTAACAAGAAGCACTTTAGGTTACTACATGTCCATCGAGGGTTAACTTAGAGCGCTATGCACCATTTTTTAAGTGCTCCAAGAGCCATGAATGCCTGTTCAGTTACAGCTTTAGAGCACTTTGTCTGCTGAGCGTATGATGCCTGTAAGGTTTGTACACAGCTTAGGGTTGCAAAGCATTCCCATTTCGAGCTAGTGGCAAATTTCCCGGGAAAATGTTTTTCAATCCCCGCCCCCTTCCATCCCCTTTGGAAAATGCTGAGTCCTCAAAACTTACTCCAGAGACATACTGGCTTTCCAGCCTCATTTGGGGAAATCTTCTCAGGCTGGGATGAATTTATGATTAAAAATATATCTATATCCACATGCAGACATGCCCTTAAACGTGAGAACAGGCTAGTGAAGAGGGCAGGCACCTAGCTATGGGTGACCGAGTCCGACATTGGACTGACAGAGCAGGGACTTGAGGCCAGGTCTCCCACGTCCCAGCTGGGAAACACTGAACTATTCATTATTTTGCGGCAGGGGATTCCTCCATTCCCTGCCTCCCTTCTGGGAGCGGAGAGGGTGGGGTCACATTTTTTGGTACAGTCTTTGTTTAGCCTAAGACAGAAAAAGCAAATTTTTAAAATCTCAGAGTCTGGCTGGAAGCCATTTTCCACATAGCCCTGCTCCCTGGCTGAAACAATGCAAAGACCAGCCTCTTGCTACCTCCGAAACAAAGTGCCTTTGGAGTAGATGTATTTATTCCCTACATCAGGCCTATGCCGACACGGCGACATTTAGCTTCCCCTTCAAGGTGAAGGCAAAAAAGCTCTGCACGCCCTTCAAGTATTTTATTATTGAACGAGATTACATCCACAGGGAGCCCTTGTTTACTATTTGGCATAGTAAATGGAAAACATCGTGTGTATTTGCATTTATCACCCCTGCATGCTGGGGAAACGGCAACCGTATACACACACAGCTTAACTACGGGCAACAGCCAACAGGCAGCTGAACACCCTCCTGATATTCAAAATGGCATCTTCTCCAGGCCATTTGATTTCCAAAATTCAAACCCAGTGATCTCTTTAAAGCAGAAACAAACTCACTAGTGTCCTGGGACTGGAATAGTGCTAAACTAGGCAGTTACACCAAGCAAAGAAATACCTTCCACTCTATAATAAGCACACAAGAGACCTTATCCCCTTCTCTACCTGTTTGCTACTGCAGGGTTATGGCTGAATTATTGCTCAAAAGGAGTCTAATAAAATTTCTGGACTAAAAACAGCACCATTTCCCACTGTTGTCATCAAAAGGGCTGTCTGCATTTGCATAATAAACCCCAGTGTACAGGGGCTGAGAACCAAAGCGTAAAAACGCACTCAGACTGAACAGCACATACAAATACCCAGGCCTTTCCCCTTTACTTTTTATTGTTTCACTGTATTCTTTATTGCTTTTTTTAATTAGCAATCCATGGCTAGAGCACCAGAAATCTCCAAGTCTTGGGAGTCACCAACAGAAAATGTCTGGGGTTTTGTTTTTTTTTTAAATAACAACTTAAAAAATATAAAGCATGCGTTTCCAATTGAAATTATAGACAGACTTAAAGCTTATGAGTGACTACAGCATTTTGTGGCCCTCTAACTCAAAATACTGCATGGCTTTGAGAGAGATTAGCAGCTAAATACCAAATGAAGGGTTTTTGTCCTCCTTTTCCCTCATCATTTATTGCTAATTATTTGGATTACAGGAGTAGCTTGATACCCCTGTCAACATGAGCGGCCCTTTATGTCAGGCACCGTACATACGTGCTCTGGCTTATTCTATGCCGAGCTGAAGTCAACAGCATGGCACTCACTTTTGGTGGTGCACGTGGTCATGCCCATCACAAGCAACAGCTCTTAGAGTTTGCAACCTAAAGCAAAACGATGCAGATGGGTAGGGGGGAAAAAAGCAGATTTTATGCCCTTTTCACAGAGACAGAGATTAAGTAAATCACCAAAGGTCACAGAGACAGCCATTTTTTTCCTTCTTGAGAGCGCACATGCATACAAAAATCCCAATCTTCTCAAGGCCATCTCATCTTATCTTCTCATCTGCTATGGTTTAGTAGTTTCTGCAGTCATCTGGGAATCGCAGCGTTTCTAGTTTTGTGACCTATGGCACACTTCTTAACCCAAGCGCTCTCAAATCCTCGCCAGACCCTTTTCATCAATAGAAAATGTGGGTGCTTTCTGAAAGTCAGGTCATCAGTTCAAAGCGTAATGACCAATATGAATGAACTGGCCCCCACTAAATAAAGCGGTAACTGCGAAATGGGAGCAGTAATGGTTGATTAGGTCAATGCGATCCTATTGTTGCACTGTTACATTGAGAGCAATTGTATCTAGCAGTTCTGCAGTGTCCTCTGGAAATTAAAGATGGATCCGTTAGCCTTCCCTAAGAAGCACCTTGCTTTGCTCTGTCGGCTCACTGTTAGCTAGGTAGCAAGTTTTCTTGCACGAGGTGGAATACTGTTGTTCGGTCTCGTTATTCACATCTCATTAAAAAGCTGTTACATATTTAAGAAACCAAAATAACAGCACTGAGATAAAGCACCTGAAGCCACCTATTTACAAATAGCATAAAATACCAGTATCAAATATTGAACAACAAACCCTTCCATGTGACATTTTAAAACATGTTTGTTGGCTCTTTTGTCATTTATTTGCCATTGTCATCACCTATCCCACCGACAAGACAGGCTTTACTTTTAGATGAAGAATCATTTTTGTTTTTCGCTGTTAAATCACGTGTCTTACGTACTAAACTTGTAAGCCCGGTTTACTTCTTCTGAAAGCATGTCATCTGCAGCATTTAACTACTAGTCTGTCAGAAAGCCATCAGCCTACTAAACCGCGCAATTAAATGCTGGACTTCACAGGAATGACTGTTTGAAAGAAAACTGGGAAAAAGATGATGTTTTTACAAAGCACCAAAGGCCATTTTGCAATATTTATATTGTCCAGTCGCCATAGCTTAAATATCTGTTACACAGACACATTCATGTAGCTCTACAGACTCTGCTTTCTAGTACTGTTGTGTGATAGACAGTAAACTCATAGGTAATTCCTCTGAGGTGCTGCATTAACTAATATGACATTACAACACAACTTCATAGCTGAATTCAACATCAAATCAGCTAATCAGGGGTCAGCCTCTGCTACCCACAGCGTTTCCACATTCGCAGCTGACAACACGTTAAATATGATGACCCCTATTCTACACTGACTGAAATATCAGATTTAACATGATGTTAATTAGCATGGATCTTCAAGGTCATGTTCTACCGCAACCTAACTTCAATTTGTACAAGAAGCTCAAGATTTTATACTGAAGTCACCAATTTCCAGGTCCTTTGGTTACACTGAGGCCAATAGCTAGGGAACCAGAAATCTCTCTTTTGGAAATAGCCAGGACTTCAGAATTGAATCAACATGGCAAACTTGACTGAAGTTTATTGGAAACTGAACAAGCAAACGTGCTCTCAACAAAACACATTCTGAGGAAGATTCCTACCATTTCTTGATTTCATCCAGACTGTAATTCCAGCTAAAAAAAACCAAAAAGCCCAGCAACCAATAATCCCCATATTATTTCCACTGCTGGAAGAAAACTTAAAAATTACAATATTAACTATTTTTCCGATACTTCACAATGCAGAGGTTTGTTTTGGTTTCAGTAAAAGCTTTGGAGCAAAATTCAATTAAAAAAAAACCCTGTTCAGCCTCTGCTCAAACCTGAAGAACAGAAAACACAACGTTTACTTTAGTTAACTATATGAAGCAATCGGACAGATTTGAGGTCACTCAGTGTTAGTTTTCTACTGGGTCTTCATGCAATACTTAAGTAGAAAAACCTTCACATCCAGACAATTGGCTCCAGAGATCTCCATGTTAGCACAAGTTTCACAGAGTTCCCAGGGGGGGAAAATACTTACAGAAGAAAATACAGTTGTCTATAATAGCTGACACAAGTTCAAATACAGCCAGTCAAGTGAAACCAGTTACGATTCTACTGCATAACAGCATTTGCACTGAAAGACAAGACAATCGTTCTTACAAATCTCTGCAGTTTGGGGCTTGGCATTTTTGTCCCTGGTTTTGGAGCTGGAGAGTCCTGGTGCTCTTACAAGTTGAGTTTTTCCATCAATGATACCTTGGTTGAAAGCTCAAGCGAACAGAAAGAGCTAAAACTGAAACTACGCAAAGAAGTGCATTCTAACCTTATTACAAAGAAACTACCAAGCTATCACGTACCGATTCCCCGGTAGTTACCTGAAAGTATGTGTCAAGTCCCAGAGAGTGCCCCACTCGCAGGATAGTTTCACAAATATAACGGCTGAGATTTTCCACAGCCTAATCGCTGAGAAATTATTTCTTCTTGGATAATCTTTAGTAACAAATAATTGATGGAGGCAGAACATGTGTTCTGGTACAGCAGTTTCGTACAGAGATAAAACTGAGTTAACAGACGCATTAACATGCCTGGTTAATTAAACTATTCCCTGCTGCCATTATTTGTCATTTCTGGGCCAGCGTATGCTTCTCTTCCGCTTGGTGAAACAGGTTGCCCAAAATTCACAAATTCAAACGTGGACGTTTACATAAAGGCTCTTTGCTACTACACAGGGGTCTGCATGCCAAGGCCTCCAACGACAAGGCAGAATGGCTTAAGAGCCCCTGCTTCCAGGATACCCCCAAAGCCATCTAAAACATCTCACAGGGTGGAGAGAGATGTGCATAAATCAACACAGACAGGGTGAACTTTCATTTACACTGAAAATCCAACCAGAGGAAGTGCATCGTAAAAACGACACCACAAAATTGTGGAAGTTCCCTGGCTTCTCATCGCCACGCTCCTCAGGTCACAGTAAGCGTCCCCAAAAAACACCTTGGAGTTAGGGAAAAAGAGTAATACATGTACCATTTGTCAGCAAAGGGCACAGAAGAAAGTAGATCCTGCTATCATTTGCTTTTACACTCCCAGGAAAAATTAGAAAGGATCCTTTTGTCTCTGGTTTATTCTCCTGCTCGCTTCCAAGTCTCCTTACCTTAGACCAGGCGTATTTATTTACACAGCTTCCAGGTTTGGCTTTAGGTCATGCATCCCCACCTTGACTTCCAGAGGTGGGCCCCCTTTCCTGTTCATACAAAACTCCCGACGACTCATCTGCACAGCTTTTCCAGATGCTTAAGGATATGAGGAGTAGGATAATGTACTACGATAAGGCCACAGCTCCACACATTTCTTCAACTACAGGAAAAGGCAAATAAAAAAACCCCTAAAAACCTCCACACTGTAAGCAAGAAGAAAAGCTTCATGTTGACACCAATTCGGAAGAGATTCACCAGGCAGTCTCAGCGGAAGTCCTTTGTAGGAGGCGATGAAGAGCTGGCAAAGATTGTCTATTGTTAGATGCTGAAGTGGACAGACACTGTGTGGGATGAAGCACTTGACAAACACTTTCCTCTGCGTTATTAAGGTAGCAGAATTAAAAAAAAAAAAAAAAGCCTATAAAAAAAGAACAACTAGCCCTCTTCAGTAGCAATTCAGTCACTGTCTTTATTACACTAAATGGGAGTACTCGTTGTGCTAAAGATGCACGAGGACTGTTCTGAAACCAAAAAACCTGAAGATGTACTACTTCTTGGAGCAGTCCTCTGAAATCTAGAGACTTGCCCAGCAGAAAGGAGCCAAAGGCCCATTGGTCTGTGCATTACGTGTTATCGTTGCAATGAAATGATTTAATTCAAACCTTGTAGCCTGAGCTTTTCTCCTTGGGAACCACAGCCCAAACTATCTGGGCTTTCAAATAGAAAACATCAGCCTGTGGAAGTATGCGATACAGGCATATTAATCTGCTCATGCACATTTGTGGCAGAGGTTTGTAAGGGATGGCTGGATAGCATCAGCAAGCCAGCCAAACCACACAGGCACAGCTTTGAACGTTTTTTTCTCCATACCTCTAGGAAGCACGGGCTCATGACCGCTGCGGTGCTGGGGCATAAGGAGCGTCCCACAGGAGGCTCTCCAGTGTGCTCAGCAGCGAACCCAGAAGTACTTCCGGCCCACTTCCGGGTCCGCTGCCGAGCGCGCTGGGCAGCCCCCCGCTCCCTGCGCCCCAGCACCGCAGGGATCACGAGCCGCGCCTGCTACCTCAAAGTACGTAGAAAAAACATTTAAAGCTGTGTCTGTGTCCAAATCGCCAAATATGTCCAAATCTCCCCGAATCAATTCAGAGGGATTAAAGAGTCCTCTGATTTGATTCGGATTCAGAGATCCGGCCACCCAATCGAAGCTTTGCACAGCCCTACTAGTTATGCTGAATATGGAAGCAGCAGTTTCAGTTACAACACTTGAAGAGTAAAAGCCTGATACTTTTTGGGACACTGATGTAGACAAACTGGAAGTTTACTTATTAGAGAGAGACCTGTCATTTTGCTCTTAGTGACCCACAGCTGCATTGGCCAGGGGAAGAAAGCACACCTTTAATACAATAATATAGCAAGGAAGTCCACATAAGTGACTAGGGTGGGAAAAGAGCTTGAATCTATTAGATAGCCTCCCCTCCCACCTTTAAAGTTTAATACTGCTAATTAGCATAACCTCCTTCTGCCAAGTAGACAAGGTTATTTGCCCTTTAAAAAGGCAAAAGACTTTTTGCACAAGCAAACGTAAGCCATTATTTTCAGCAGGCTTAACGCATGCTTGCATGTATGAATGAATTTGGGTCTGAATTGAGTTCTGATTAATGTTAATAAAATTAGCCTTGAGAGAGTGAGAGTGCATGAATGTGTATGTGCGCGCATGTGCGTGTAAGCACTGAGAATATAACCCAAAAGTTTGAGGAATCCAAAAGTTTGGCCATCTTCCTGCTGACTTCAGTGGCCTTTCACAGAGTCACAGAAGTTTAGGGCTGGAAGAGACCTCGTGAGATCATTGGGTCCAGCCCCTCTGCTCTGGGCAGGAAAGACTGCTGGGCTCAAATAACCCCAGCAAGGTGCGTGTCCAGTGACGCCCTCAATCAATGCCACGATCTATCCATCAGCCATCAATCCCTTCCATAAAAATTATGCCTGGAAGATGAGGAAAACTAGTTGGATCTGATGCGGAAAGATTTCTGTCTGCAAATCACATCTCAGACGTTTTAGGAAATGCAGTCCTTGCATGGAAATTGCCCTCAGGAGCCAAAGAGATTCCCCAAGACGGATCAGAAAGCACAAACAGAAGTATTAACAACAGTTTCCAAAGGGCAGTATCAGCATCATTCTGCTTTTTTTTTTTTTTTTTTTTACCCCTTCATTATTAGGGCTCCTGATTTTCATCGTGGATTCCACATACCTGTCACAACATATACTACAAGAGCCAGGTTAATTTTTATCTGCTGAAGTTTGGTGCGGTCCTTCATTAGAGTCTTTCCATTGAGAGGGGAAATAAAAGGGGAGTCACTTGAATTAGAAGCAACTGGATAAACCACCTTTTCACTTTCCCTAACAAGGTAGGAATGTAAGGAAATGAGGCATTTGCAGATGACAGTCTCCAGTTTGCTTCAGCCTCAAGCACATAAGTACATCTAGGTGGGACCACCATGTTTTGCCAGAGGATGATGGTGGTTACCTACCTATAAACGGCTACACCAAAACATAGCCAGTTTCCTGCTTAGGGCCACAGACAACCACAAATGATACGTGGTGTCCACTTAATGCTATAAAATAATTCATAACCTCAACAACACCTGTAAGTTTGATTTGCATTCTTATGTTCAGGGACATACTTGTTTGGGATTTGTGACGTTATAGCTACTGACAGAACCCTGCCCCATCACCACCGCTCTCCAGAATATCTAAGTAGGCTCTCTGATCAAAAATCAGAAGTAGTAGCAGTCTCAAAAACGTTTCATGAGATTTTGGCCAACACGTATGCCAGTAAATTTACTCAAGTTCCCAGGCTTACGCCCTTTTCAGATTAAATGTCCAGCAACAACTATAGACAACTCCATTCATTTACCTCCCATGGTGCTAAACGTCTGAACATTCATTTCTAATGATAACATATAAAATAAAATGAGAAGGATCCAGTCTGATTGACAGATTTGATGTTATATGTATACAGTGGCAACATGTAGAGGGTGCACAGGGGTGCACGTGCACCCCCTGAGAGCGCGCACACTACCAGCCGCGCTTACCACTTAGGCGATGGGGAGGCACAGGCGGGAGTGCCGGTGACCCCCTACAAGTGCCAGCCAATCACTGCAGCCACTTCTGGGAGTCCCCTGGTCCACAGGACCACCCACAGGGGACATGACTGGTCACGGGAGGGGGGTGAGGGCAGCATGTGCCCCTCCCTGACTAAGGCAGCACCAGTCACCCATGGATATATAGTTTGTCCATTATTTCTACTCAGTCTTAAGATTAAATCGTTTCTCTCTATCAGAAAAACCTTAGGAGTATGAAAATTAAGTTCAGCAAAACTTAAAAAAAAAAGAGTTAGCAAAAAAATTCAGTTGGTCCTTATCGCCTTCTGTATGACTGGTCCAAAGACAGCAGGACCTTATTATGGCTGCCAGACAGCAGCTACTCCTATAGTTCTGCTGGTTGAGGGCTGTGCTGTACACCCCAGGATCAAACCCTGCTGACAACCCTTGAGGAAGTCTGTCACAAAAGCAAACTGAAATGTAATAAATATTTCTCTGTAACCTGTGCACAGACCAAGGATCTTCCCCTGTCACCCCAACTGTTACATCCAGAGAAAAAGGCTAGGGACAGCAGTTACAAATAAACCTGTTGAAGTGACCAGAATCAGAAACTGGTTTAAACCTGTTACAGAACAGACGCTCAGTGCACATAAACCAGTTTCAAAATGGGTCAGACTTGTTTAAAGATAAACCAGGTCGAATGTAGTATCAGACTTAACTGATTTGAGTCAAACCGGTTTATGGAACTTCTGTCCCAGACCCCTTCCTGGTTCAAGTTAAATCAGTCCCCCAGCATCCCAGCATGCTTTCCAGCTCTGGGCTGGGCTGTGATGTCTGCTCCAGAGAGCAGGGCTGGCCCTGACCTTATGCTCCCCTAGCTGGAGTAGTGAGGGCTGGCCGACAAGTAGGGGAGGGATGCTATTGGCAAACCCCAGCTGAAATCAGGGCCCAGAGAGGGAGGTAAACACCCATTCCCCTGCTCAAACTTGCCGCTGGCCACAAAACTGTGGACTACAAATCCCAGGGGCACTTGGAAGCAGGAAGAGGAAGAGATGAGCAACCCAGCAGGGTCCTGCTGCTGTAATTCTGGACTGCAAATCCCAAAAGACCTCAGGGACAACAGGAAGAGGAAGTGAACACACAGCCAGAGAGCCAGGCTCTAGCACCCCCTTGGCCTGAGCCACTGTAGGTATGTGGCAGCATTGCCTGAATCGAAGGTAAATGCCTATTCATTTCTGTTTCAATTTAGTCTGTGCAGCTTAGACTGACCTGCAACCACCGAACTGATTCATCCTCGGGCTTTTTGACTGTCTGTACCTAGCCTAAGGGAGCATCTATCAGTGCCCAAGGACTAGTCACGCTTTAATCCTGAAGCCCTTTAAAAAAAAAAGAAAAGCAGGGGGTGGGGAAGGGAGAGGAGAGGAGAGAGAGAACAAACCTTTCATTCCCTTGTAAAACAGATGACTGCATTGTAATTCACCAGCAGCTGCTGGCAACACACCCCACACTCTCATATTCCTATTAACCAAGCTGCAACTGATTTATTAAAGGCTCAGATACATCAAAACAAATGACTGTAACATCATTTATATTACTATTTACAGGTCCTTAATAGGGTTACATGAAGGGACAACGCAGCACATACTGGAATCAGGTTACAAGACTGTCAAGCAGCAGCAGACGATTCCCTCCGTTGTACTCTAGGCCTAGGCACTGACGGCCGAACTCCTTCCTACCTTTTGCCATAATTACAGGGAGGGCTGTGACACAGGGAGGTGGAGACGCTAGCTACTACTCCCAAATTACACACGTGCTCCCTATGCTACCCAAGCACAATGCCCACCCCACTAGGGGAGGTACATGATCAAGCGTGGCTCTAACACCAATAAATCAATCCTCTCTCTGCCCTGCAGAGCTGCACTCCTTCCAGGCCGGAAGGTGAAGGAAAAGACATTGCCCCTGAAAATAAAAATCTGTCACTTGCAGCCAAATATGGATCTCACCTGTAGGAGAACAGACAACCCACTGTTCAGAGCAACACTTTCCTTTTCCTGGGCTACCTGCCATGACCTGAAGCCACTAAAGTGTAACCAAGTTACCCGAAGGAAAGAACTAGTGCATTAGGAGCCAAAAACAGATCGCTTGTATAGGAGGCCTGCACAATATACACCACATTCAGACCCATCTAACCCCATAAAATAAGGCAGTATTTCAGCAGTATGTAGATCTCCTGCCGGAGGGGAACCGTTTAGATCCCGTCTCCTGCACTGTAAGGGTGCTATATTACCTGCTCTGATGAAACCACAATTCCAGTGCCAAGAGATGCGGCCGCCACCGATTCAGGTTCAGCTCATGACTAGCGCTTTGAAGGCAGGGTTCCTTTGAAACGCTAGTCATTGCATCGCGTCTGCCTACACCACGCATACCGACAACTAATCTTCCCCATCCCTTCAAGAAATAACGCAGTCAGTCAGTACAAGCCACGGTATGCTCTATATAGTGAGATAATATTCTGAGCAGTGACAGCCTCTCTCATCTAAAAGACTCTTTTCTGGCTGAGACGATATACTTAAAAGGATTTTTAAATTAAAAGGGAGCTCTGTATCAAGAACATAAAACCCTTTATCAGAGGTGCTGATGAAGCCAAATGGCTCATTCCTTTACTGTACACGTTTAGTGTGGAAGTCTCTGCCCACCCCACAAATTTCGAACAACTGTGTTTCAAGCCTCTGGTTTTCTCCAGCTATAAAGGCGCCAGATAGTCAAATATTATGCTTATGCTTTTTTAAATATTTCCATTTAAATGTAGATTTTGACCTTCTTGCCAATGAAATATTAATAAGAGAATAAAATATATATTGCTCTTCTTCTGAGGGAGAGGTCTCTGTCACCGTTCCATCCGTTTTTTTAAGAGGATTTCTTCTAACCGCGATGGATTTATTATCCCTTGTTCCTAACTTCTCAGGCCGTTGTGGCTGAAAGCAGAGAAGTGATCTCCTCTCTCTCTCTCTCTCCAGACCCCAAAGGAAAAAAAAGGGTTTCCTAAAATCGATAAAAAATAAACGAGGACAGCCAAGAAATGGTCTCTTCCCCAGCAAGATACAAAAGAAGGCTAATTTCATTTGAAATAAGCCTGTTCCTAAATAAGGAGACAGTATAAAGATTAAATGAGACCTCTATTTCTTTATAATAACTGCTGCCCATTAAGTGGAATAGGGAATAAAACTCACAAATTGCCTTGCTTATCCATCTTTATCTTCATCATTATTCAATCAGCTGGATGTTTCAGCCTCAGTTTTATTTATGTTTCTCTCTCCTCCTATATTGTTTTTTCAGCTTCTTTACCGATATTGAAAACTTATCATGACACTGCAGTAGAAATGCAGCATGCTACTGTTGAGAGCAGGGGCGGGCAGTTATTTTGGGCGGAGGGCCACTTACCCAGTTTTGGCAGGCTGTCGCCCCCATGGTCACCATCTTGGGACCACTGCCCCTCTGTCTTTCGTCCCAAGACACTGGGACATTGGTGCCATGTCCCAGGGCCAGCACCAGTGGGGCCCGAAGTGGGGCACAGGCTGGCAGGGGTCTGTGGAGCCGGGTTGGGCTGCACCAGCAGGGAGAGGGGGGAGCTGGCTCAGCTCCACAGAGCCCTTGCTGGCTGGGACCCCGCGCTCCTGCTGCCCTGCTCTGGTCCCCACCGCCAC
>NW_017728932.1:6419062-6434806 GCF_001723895.1 Crocodylus porosus | reverse complement strand
TTTCGTCCCAAGACACTGGGACATTGGTGCCATGTCCCAGGGCCAGCACCAGTGGGGCCCGAAGTCTGGCAGGGGGCTGCACAAACAGGCTGTGGTGGGAGCTGACCCAACTCCATGGGACCCCGCGCTCCTGCTGCCCTGCTCTGGTCCCCACCGCCACTGGCCCAGGACACTGGTGTGGGCCCCGTGTTCCCGCTAGCTCCCCGTGCCCCCCAGCCCTGTGGTACAGGCGGTGGGCAGCGTGCAGCCCCGACCCCCTGCTCACCAGCAGGAAAGAAGCTGGTGCTGAGTGCACCCTTCCCCCTCCGCCCCCGCTTATCTGCAGGTCTGGCACGGGGCAGCCGCAGGGTCCCAGGCCAGAAGCCCCTCCTGGGGCTTCCAGCTGGGGGAGGCGGAGCCTGCTGGGGCCTCCCCTGGGTCCTACTGCTCTTCCTGCCTTTTTTGATAGGAACCGAGGGCAGAGAAATATTCATTTTCTAAATTTTTTAGGGGCCTTGTGGGCCAGGTCCGGCCCACAGGCCATGTTTTGCCCACCCCTGGGTTAGAGGCATTAATTCTGCCTCCGCTGATCCAAGATGGGAACAGCGGTGGGCCCCAAACATGTACCATGGCTGTCTATACACATGCTTGTTGGCGTTCTAATAAGAACGCATCACAGCAGACTCGATTAATCAAGTCTCGGCTCACAAGTGCTTGATTAATCGCGTTTGCTCCACGTCCTAATTAGAACGCTCCAGTGTCACCGCAGCATCATGTATATCAAGTCCCTCCATGTTTTAAAATGATCCCGGGGCGCTGTATCTAAACCTCATCACGTGAGGTTTAAATAAAGAGTCCTGTGGACATTTTTAAATGTGCAGGGCCTTAATACATATGACAATGAGGCATTTTAGTTACAGCAGCTGTCCAGGAGCTGCTCTAATTAACACGCCCACACTCCCACCCCCAAGCACACGTATAGCCAGCCTATGGTACCGGTTACGGCTACACAAAAAGAAGTGTTTCACTGATTCAGTATGGTATTATAAAGCACTCTAAAAACAGTACTTGATTGTGACATGCTAAATCCACTATGTAAAATAATATATTCCTTCTGCCACTGCAGCCCACCGTCACCCAACTTCTCTGTCCAGCCCTTGTTAGATCAGGTTACAAAGCCAGCATAGAGGTGGGGGCCAGAAATCATCTTGTAAGACAATGACGATTGAGAGCACTGCCCTGTGCTGAAAGCTTTCCGGTCAGGGCTGTAAAACGGAGATCGGCAATTCCTCAGAATTAGTTACTGGCTTTTGCTTTTAATTCTGCTGCTGGTGCCTCTCTCCCCTCAACTTATGAGACGTATCGATTCAGACTGCCATTATCATTTAGCTAAACTGCATCCCAATTCCTCAGCATAGACCCTCTCTCCTGCTCTGAAGTGGGGTATAATTTATTTTGACTGGGATTTTGAAAGGCAGCGAGAAGAGTTAAGTGCCTGACTCCCACCGAACATCAATAAGAATTGAGTGCCTAATTCCCTGGGCACTTTCAAAGTTCCAATTTTATTTTATATATATAATTTCTTTCTTTTTTTCTTTTTTTTTTTAAATTCAAGCAAGGAAAGGTCAACCCAATTTGTCACAGCAGCAAGTGAACACAAAAGACAGGCGGTCTGAGAGGTTTCGCTATAGAGCTGTTTACAGCATTTATTCCTCTTGTTGTTGCTGCGGCTGTTCTCAGGGTCAAGGAACTCAGATCCCATTTCAGTGGCAGAGATCACTGGCCAGGGAACAGAGTTCTTGAATTCCACATCCTCCCCAAAGGCTTCCCCACTCATCTGCTGCTAACGGCTGGGATTTGAATGCCTGATCACACGAATGTTGAAATTTATACCAATACATGTGGCAATTCTAAGCCTAGGCAATATTACTAGCATTACTAATTAAGCATTAATACAACAGGAAATTTTAAATGGAGCAGAACGATAGTGCTAATTTACAATAGCATCCAGTACATCATCCAGTTAAGCTAAATTAATTCACTCAAAGTTTGTTTCCTTTGCAACAAAGTCCTCCTTGCAAAAGGGAAACAAACCAACGTACTGCTATTCACAGTGGTCCATCTGGAAACCTTTGTATACAACACCACTCTTACACGCAACAGTTCAAAATACCGTAGGATCGTTGCCACGAGCTGCAGAGTTGAGGGAACCACTGCTGTGCAGTCCTACAGTTCAGCTTACATTTCCATTTTAATATGAAAAGCTCTGACATTTTAAATCATTAGTGAACATCCTCTGCTGCCGTTAACAAGTGCAGGACCCGAAGTAGACATGTCAGTAGCTCGACTTCAGCCGAAGAGGAATAGAAGCAAATGGAACAGGTTCTGAACAGCGAGCAAAGCAAACGGAAACATATTCCATGCAAAGGTCCAGTACAAGTCCCATAATCTAATTAATCCCGCTTACCTTTGCTGTGGGGGCACACATGGGATTTTAAATGGCAATAGGCAGTAGGCCGTCCCTGTGCACAGAGCAAGCGTTACCCCAAGGGAAGTGCGTGCGCGCGATGAGAACGCTCGCACCCTCCGCTGCCTTGCGGCACGTGACGTTACATGTGCAGAGACAGGGTACAAGCCACCCTATCCAAAGAGCACCGTTATCCACTTTACACCAGCATAAATGACTTCAGTAAGGCAAAATGCAGTGGAGAATCAGCCACAAAGATTAAGCTTCATCCTTTGCACTACCCCTGCGGTCTCAACCCCGATCTGGAGTGCCTGCCTCCAGGGAAAGAGGCTCTACTGTTGGCCAATTCTAGGCTTCTCTCTTTGCTGAGACTAGCAACCATGAGGCCAGTTCCCTACAACCCTTATGGCTTGTGCAGCTGGTGCCAGTGGCAGAGCCAGTGCAGTCTAATTTGGACACCTGCGCACCGGTAAGGAGCGAGAGAGCGAGATGACCAAATCACTTCACCATCACTGCTGGAATTCAGACAGTAATTACTTTTGGTCACTGCAGATTGGAGCGCTATTTGAACAAATGCAAGGTGAGCACTGGAGTCTATTAGCAATAACCTAAACCATCTGGGTTCCCGTCTCTGTTACAAGGAAAGCAGTACCCATTCCAAACATTCATTCGAACTCCGAGCGCGGGGATCACCAGCGCGTGGGGGAAGTGGTATGCGTTTCAATACAACTGCCTCGAGATGGAAAAAGCCGCACGGACCAGCTTACAGGACAGTTTGGAGCTTACATTCTGTGCCACATTTAACTCTCCAGAGTGAGATGGAAAAGGTTTGTATTAAATAAAAAGCTCCATTTAACATTATTCCCTTTGCAAAGGCACACTGGAGAATGCGGGTGGAAAGTGGGGATTTTTGCAAATGTAGCACCCATCCAGCCTCCCAGGGAAAGAGAAACCTGTGGATAACTGCGATTTCTGTAACAAGTGAGAGAACGTGCAACAAATTGCTACATCCGAACAAACAAATCCCTGAATTCCCCCCTCCTGTCTGCCTTTAAGACACAAATGAGTCGGTGCTGACTAATCGTATTATAGTACGGGAAAGCTTGTAATAGGCTTATAAAAATGGGTGTTTACAGCCTCATTATTGTTTTGTTCTTGCTGAGATAATAGGAAAACTGTGGGAGGTAGGGTTTGGGACCAAAATCTTAACAGGTACCTTTTGGAACGGAAAGCATGCTTAAAAATTCAGACTGGGAAGTTGGGGAGCTTATGAGAGACGGACCAGAAATAAGGAAAGGAGGATGAAAACAACCAGACTGGAAACACAAACTCTGAATCTCTTCCAAAGGAATCAGAGGGCTCTGCTGTAAAGCTACTGTGCAGTGCTGAGTTTCTGGGCATGAGAATTACACCTCAAGGCAAAGTGAGTACAAGATCACCTACACGATACCTTCGGGGGAACAACGATTTATTATGCACTGTTTTGTAGGCTTAACAGAGAGTCTGCAATCTCCAGTTCTGTACTAGTGTTCAGAGGTGCTGGGTACCTACAGATCCCATACTTTCCCTGGCATTGCAAGATCTCCGCATAGTCAGGAGGAAGAAGTTCCACCCTTGCAGGGACAAGTGTATAGAAGAAAAGTAAGGTGATGTTTAAAGGAGAGAGAGAGAGAGAGAGAAAGGTTGCTCTCCTGGAAGACAGGTGGGATTTTGCGAATCCTGGGCTCTCAATTTTTGTAGGCACTTAAAAAGCAATACAGTTTTCCCTTATATAAGGGTGCTGTACAATGTCATGCAGAATCCTAAACATCTTATAAAAGTCCTTGAGAGAACCAAATGGACAATTATATCTTCAAAATACGGAATACTGCATAAAACCGAGGAGGAACAACCTGATTTTTAACAGGTTTTAATGCAACGTGAATACAATTCTCCCCATTTCATCCCTAGTCGATCCTAGGAGGGGTTTTTTGGACTGTGCATCCATTTCATGCCTGCATCTCCTCCAACAGAATGGATGATGCATCTTTCTCTACCTTCTGGTGATTACTGCTATAGCTGGTAGGAGGTGGGGACAGCACATGAAGGATATATATCCCCCTAACCAAACTAGTCTGGTCAGTAGGCACAGAAGTGGAATGGATATGCTATGTTATGAGCCCTATAACATCTGCTATACAAGAATATCTACTCATTAAGAGAGCGTGTTTATTCTCAATATAAATGACATAAACACGGTGACTTCCCAGATAAGAACATTTTGGTACACACTGAAGTCAAGTTTTGGACCCAACTGCTGTGTTACATGACTTGGTATTACTGCTAAAATAGTAACACTGGGTCAATATAACCACACTGCAACCTCTTCAAAAGCCTCAGTGATATTAGCAAGTTGCTTTTCATCTGTCCTTTTTTCTTCCCTTCCCTGCCTTTATATTTCTCTTTTCCCATCCCTTCTGCTCATTCGTGCCTCCAGGGGTGTACATACACCTGTCTTAGAAAACAGCGCCCTAGAAAAAATGGCCAAGCTGTTAGCTTCAAGGACCCCCCCCGTCTCCAACAAGTTGTAAACCTTGTTTCACCAGAGTCCTAGATCAAAAGGCTACAAAACATTTTAAAAGCCCAATTTGGGGGGGGGGGGAGAAGGTTTGGTTATCATCAGTGGCTGTCTGACAGACAGGCTGTTGGCGAGGGAGCCTGGAGGCCCTAAGACAGTTTTTATGTCCAGATTTTGTAAGGGGCAGTGGAGAAAAGCACAGCACATGCACAGAAAAGGACATAAAAGCTGAGCCCTGAAGTCTGATTTCAGGCTCTTGAGGATAAATTGCTGCTTTGGCTTTTAAGTGCATTTAACACAGCCACTGTGAAACGGGTAGTGGGTGAGGAGCTGATCTTGAACTGCATTTGTCAGTTCAAGATCCTTCACAAAAGTGCTGTCAAGGGATAGGTCAATATGATGCCAAATTTGTTACGGACATAGGATGGGTCAGGGGGTCAGCCCTTTCTGACCCTGTGGCCACCAGGTCTCACCTAAGCCCTGCGTCACATTTTATCTGACACCACTAACATCAGTCTCGTACACGCACGGATGAATGGAGCGAGTGCCCAAACAGCTCATCCGAGAGCGCTGCAGGAGACACCAGCCACAAGGCCACTTCCGAGCAGGAGCCGGGGGAGAAAGCATTCCTGCTCTCCCACTAGTCTCACAACAAAAAGCCCTCGTCTCGTTCACGGCAACAACTCAAAGGATGTTGCTTTCCAGCCACGTGCGCAGGATGCCAGAGGTTTTAGTGAAAACCACGTGGGACAAGCTGCTTGCTTCAGTGTACAAATTTCTTCTGAAATCTGACTCATCACGAACTGGTCGACATCCCCAGCTCTCCCGATAGGCCAAGCGTGCGGTTTTCTTGCCTGCAACACCTGGTGCCTGCTTCCAAGAGGGCAAACAGTACTAAGCTAACCGTCTGAGGACTTCACGCTACAGAGCTGTGACACCGATACGTGCCCTGGGTGAGAGCCCCTCCGGTGGGTGTACGACTCTGGCAGCATCGTCCCTGGCTGTCTGAACACTTGCCCTTGGTTACACTACCCATTTCTCCAGCATGACCAAAGCAAGAGCGCTTGCAAAGCAATGCCTTTAAAACTGCCGACGAGGCAGCTGGGAAACTGTCTCTCTCTGAAATTCTCAATCCCCTCCCAAAACGAGAGAAAAGGGGGACCAAAAAAATATTTAAAAAAAAATCTATGGCCTTTTGCACCCAGTTCTGTCACTCCAATATTTCTTTCAAATACAATTATTTAAAGCCTCCTGATGGCAAAGCTGGGGAAATGGACTAATAGTATCTTGTACGGTACTTCTCCATCAGGCAGTTCAATAAATCCTGGCAGTGCTGTGATTTGTGTTCAGAGAATGAGCTTTTCAAGAGCAGAACTATCACTTTACACCGTCAATAATCTCACTGTCAAAAAAAACCCCCGAGTAACCTGACCGACGCTTCAGGAGCTTAATTTATAGATGCGCTATTTGCCTTCAGGGTATTTTATGCTGCTAAATATTGGAAGTGGATATCATCCCAAAACCACTCGGCAGGTTGTGTGAACGGCATGCAGGAGCCCGCAGGAGGATAGCGCTTCCATTAGCTTCAGGTTAGAGCCTCCTCAGTTGCACCTGTTTGACACCCTCTGGCATCAGCGGAGCAATTTCCAACTTGCACACTCGGAATTAAGAGCAGACGCGAGCCCTTGGCCCGCAAAATGTGCATCGCGCTCTGGAGGAAGGCGGCTGGGGAAAAAGATCAGGGAGCTCTCCCTGCCACACAGACCAGCTGCAAAAGCAGAGCTGTGGGGCTCTTCAGAAGAGAAGCCCTGCCTGCGCGCATCGGGTAATAGGCGTGACAGGGCATAAGCTGGGGGAAAAAGATGGACCCATTTAAAGCAAGACGGAGCTCTTACTACCGTATCCGTGTTCGCAGAAGCCCTGAGAAATTCCAGCCGAATCACGCGGCGTTCACCCTGCCGCTTCCACTACCCGTGCACACACACCCCGTCCAGAACTGGGCTGTGCCTTCAAGACGTTGCCACCCCGTCCTTATACAAACCATGGTCCCTCCTTGGGCTTTTGCTCCCCTCCAACAAAAGGCACTAGGGTGAAACACCAGAAAGCCTGACGGAGACAGTAAGCCCTTTGCTACCGTTGAAGCTAAAGGAAATGCGTTCCCACCCCCACATCAAATGGAGGAATTTCATTCACACTGAATAGAGTTCATAGACCTGTAGGGTTGGAAGGGACCTCAATAGATCATTAAGTTCGACCCGTGCCCTGGGCAGGAAATGGCGCTGGGGTCAGATGGCCCCAGCCAGGTGCTTGTCCACACTCCTCTTAGAGCCCTCCAGGGTAGGGGAGAGCACCACATCCCTTGGAAGCCCATTCCAGATGCAGAGTACCTGGAGCTGCGGCTGTTGCTTATAAAAAAGGAAAAAGATGAGCCAAAACAGGAACTGATTGCAAGAAAGTTGCAAAAAAAGCCACCTGTCTGCTTAGGGTACATTCAGACGCTCACCCAGACTCAGTCCAACTGCTAGCTTTTTGCCCAACGAGGCTGGGGGTTTCAAAAGCACAGGCCGTCTTCACAGGGTTTTTTCTGAACCTTCACCGATTCCCACTTTTCCAGCAAACCTGGCTCCTTTTTCTCGCCACGGCACCCAAGCTGTTGTCCTTCCAAGTCGTGCCGCAAACTGCTTCAAATGAGTCGTCCTACCGGGACTTCAGCGAGATACGATGTAGAGTCAAAGATCTGCCCGTAGGTTAAAATCTTAACTGGTACCCAAAGGCACCTAGGCTTGCTATTACAGAATCAAGATTCACTTGAACACGTAGGAAGATCTGGGTTTCATCTACTCTGAATGAGTACATTCAAAGGGGAATATGCTATCTTACCCAGACTGCCAACCTGGAGGGGTGGGGGGAATAAAACAAACAAACATATCCCCTCTCCAACAACCAGAAGCTCCAAATCTGTTAAATCAGGTGTGGGGAATGTTTTTTTGGAAAGAAAGACTGTCCCCTCCCCACACAAGAATATATAACACTGCCCAGTGACAAGGACTGGATTTGATTTAATTTAATTTAGTTGGGGCCTGGTGACTAGGCAAGAATTAACTCCTTGACTAGGCAAGTATTTGTGCAAGTATAACTAAGAGCATCAGAACAGATTCTGGACTGGGCAAACACGTCACTAGCTTCATATTCCCCCATGCCTGAGCATACCAAGTGGTTTTAACATGAATAGTGCTGCTTAGCAGCTTGATCCTGAGCAGAGAAAGTCTCTTTACATCTTACATCTCCAGCTGAGGATGCAAACACACGAGCAACATATTTTCAGCACGAATGGGTTCAAAATAAAACCCCGGCAAGTAAATAACCCCAAGCTACAGAAAAGTTCTGATCAGGATCCAAACTTTGCAGCTTGGACACAAGCTGTACCTTTTGGCTCCAAGTGCACAATTCGAGCTGCAGTGGCTAAATTATGAATGGCCCCAGAACTTTCCCCAGGCAATGCGTAATTAGTCTGCTTCCTTTCAGCCATCTCATAATTTACCCACCGCTAGAGCCTGCCTATGAAGTTAAAGATTATGCTTTCACTCTGACAAAAACAGAATTGGGCTGCCCTCCTCTCAGCTTTATTCATCAAATCAAGGCTAACAACAACAGAATTCCCCTGCGTAATAAATCGCACAGCAACAGATCAAGGTAATTGTATAAGGGCGTAAACCCCGATTGACAATACTCTTGCCTTTAACAGTAAGCCTAACAAGCACGTGCTTAGAGGCTGATCCCTTGCAGTGACTGCCTGTTTTAAAGCTTTTGAAATCCTGGACTCCGCAAAAATTTGCTGAACTTTCTGGTGATTCATAAGCTGGCAACCTCCACGTCCAACTGGAATGTACTTGCAGCGATTGCACATGTGGAGTTCTCTGAGTTAGTGGATTTCCATTGCTCAACCTACGGCTTTGAACAAATCGGGCAGGGAAAAAACCCACCTCCACAAGCACACTTTTGCACATAGCCCCTCTGACCTACAGCTGGAACGGTGTTGTCATCTAACATGGCTCTGTGGCGTACCCTTGGCTATACGGTACGGGCAAGAAACCGTGAGACAAACCGACTTTTTCAACAGTCAGCCCAAATTAGCCTTTTAAACCAGGTCTCACTACCTATCATTTCTTCCAGACTAATAAATCCAGAGCGCCAGATACTGACAGAGCCACAGACCAAATCAGTCTCAGCTTAGCAATATTGCCGGAAATACCCTATAGGCCTGCGTATCTTCTAATGGATGGAGTTCAAATAGGTCAGCTATATGCCACAGACCCCATACATCAGGGGTGGGCAATTACTTGAACTGGAGGGCCACTTAACAAGTTTTGGTGAGCTGTTGGGGACTGTGCCCCACCCCCCCCCATACACATGAATTCCCCACAGGTCCCCCCTGCACTCCTTTCCCCACCCCAAATCCCTGGCACACCACCAGGCCTGGCAAGAGCCACACCAAGAACACCCACGTGGTCTGAAGTGGTGCACGGGAGCACAGAGTGGCATCTGCCAGGCACATGCTAGGGACTTGGAGTAGGGGACGGGGTGCAGGGAGAAGGGGGCCAGGAGCCATGGATTATCTAGGCCTAGCCGGGCCAGTGCGGTGCTACGCTCCCTCCTTCTCCCTGCAGCCTGGCACGCGGCTGGGCTGGCCTGATACCACAGTGTGTTCTTGCACACTGCTTCGGGCCACGTAGGTGCAGCTGGAGCAGCTGGCATGGCACCTGCCCGACCCAGCTCCACACTGGGGGGGACTCAGGGTCAGGCAGGAGCCACGCCAGCCACTCCAGCTGTACCCATGTGGCACGGCCCAAAGCGGCACGCAGGAACACAGCGCAGCACCACGTTAGTGGTACCCAAGCCCCTACCAGGCCCCAGATAACCCATTGCTCCAAGCCTTCATGCCCCTGCATCCTCTTCCCCACCAGCAGGGAGAACCTTACCTGAGCTCTGAATCTCGCCAGGGCCAGGCTGTCTGGTCTGCGAACAGCCGCAGGGTCAGAGCTATATGAAGACAGCTTTGCCAGACACAAGCCTGGCCAGGAGCTCAGCATAAACTTGGAGGCTTTTGGAGCATGCACTGGGGTCTAGGGCAGGCCAGGCCAGGCAGGGGAAGAGAGGGAAGTGGCTGGCGGGCCACTGGAGCTGGGGCTGCTGCAGCCAGCTATGGGGTGGGGAAGAGCAAGAGCCAGGGCAGCCACGGACCAGATGCATTTCTCCCTCAGAGGAGCAGCCGCGGGCTGAATTGAAGCCCTTGATGGGCCGGATCCAGCCCGCAGGCTGTAACAATGAAGCTTTAGGTGGCTACAACTTTGTTCCTGTACTTTGTCTTATGGTAAACCACATCCAACCTCAGTAATCCCATCCAAATCAAAGCCATCAAACAGCCCCATCCACCTACAAGGTAACTCTAAATGAACAGCATTTCATTGCTGACTCCTCTCATAAAAGCCATTTGATGATGCTGAACCCAGCACTGCATGCGCTGACTCCTGACATTAAGAAAAAGCGAGAGCGCAGCCCCTTTGACACAAGCTGTTTGGCAGATTGATTTTTTTCCATGCTAATGTTAATTATGAAGGTCCCGCCTAGCCTGGATCCCTCCTACTCAAGCTAGCAGAACTGCCTGTTATTCTCTGCCTCAGCACCTTCTCCCCTCCTTAATGAACAAACTCCTGTTTGTGTTGTGGATTAAGCTCAGTGCGGTGCAGTGAGGAAAATGATCTCTTTAGGGACATTGATTCAATTGATTTATTCTGCATGTTTAAACCTTGTATCAAAAAATATTTACATAGGTTCGTTCCTGCCCTTTCCATCCTCCCTCTTTAAACCTCAGAGCCATGGTAAGAGGAAGCTGTGGCAAATCTACAGGCAGATGGAAAGTCTTGGTGGAAAAAGGACTGCACTCTACTGTCTGCTCCAACGCCAAGCGGCGTGGAGCTCTGAGTCAAGGCAGCCTGACACACCAGCACACATTGCTGTATTTAGCATTGATATTTGGCCTTGAAGCGTCTCCCCTTCTTAAAGGAGCTGAACCAGGGGTGGGCAAAATATGGCCCATGGGCCATACGGCCTAGGATCCACCCAATCCCACTTCCAGCCCACTCATGGCCCCATCCCACCTGCCAGGCTGGGCACAGGGCAGAGCAACTTAGGGAGTTTTGCTGAGCTGCTGGGGAGCAAGTGGGAAGGGTGTTGACCCAGCTCATGACCACTCACCAAAACTCCCTGAGTAGCCCTCCAGCTCAAATAATTGCCTACCTCTAAGCTAGACTCCTTCTGGATGCCTGGAAGTGGATTGATCCTGTTTGTTACCAAAAAGGCCCAAATTTTGCCTTTAGCTACAGGAAGGCAACTTCCAGCAATTAAAAGCGAGTTATATACATACGAAATTGAGTACCAAATGCACACCTTACATTGGGAAAATATATACATAGTCTCTCTGATGTGCAAGTTGCTTGAAGAATGGCAACACTCAAATATACACATGGGCCCTAGACACTAGTTTTAACACCTCACCAGAATAGAAGAGCATCTATATGTATACCTACCTATACAAAGTAGGTATGTCTCTACCAAACATACAAACTACAGTAATATATTGCATGTGCCAACTAAATAGAAAAATGGCTGAATTTGAGACCTTCAAGCATTTACAAGTACCACATTTGTGGTTATTGTAAGTGCTCTACTGCCTAAACAGGACTCTCTCTCTCCACAGCAGGTATTTATATGGCCTCATCTAAGCACATCAGAATCACTACGGCGTTTATCCTCAAAAGCACATTCATGCTAGACATGGATCACTGAGGAACAAAGATACTAAGGTCCAGATACTTAAGCGTCTCATTCCCACTGATTTCATAGGACTGTGCAGCTCAAGGCCTTGCCCAAAGTCACACACTGTTTGCAGGGGATAGAAGGATAGTTTCCTACACTTCAGGCTAGTTTTCTGACCTCCAGATCAACTTTCTTGACTTGCTCTTGCTTCTGCACTTCTTCATAAAACCACTTGCTTTATATGCGATCAGTGCTTTTTTCCATTTCTTTTATTGGGGTGGAGGCACTACATTTTCAAGCATATTAACCAAAAAAGGGCTCAGGAAGTTAGCTACATTAACATTTTTTGGCAGCCATTGATCCTTCCAGATCACAGTGTATGCATGAGAGGTCACTCAGACCTCCGATGCATATGCCTAGGACAGAGTTTTTTGGAGGAGCGGAGGCTGCCCAGATTTTCCAGCCCCACTTTAGGCCACTGAGACAGAATCCAAAGGCCAGATTCGGTCCAGATGTTTAGTGCCTCCATGGCTGTATTTATATAAGCATCTGGGAACTGAACCCCTACATTAAAATAGTGCAGAAGCAAACTCTAGAAAAGGGATAAAGTAAAAGCCTATGTGATGAATTTTTAGCTTCCCACCAACAGTCGATAATTAATTCAGCTCAGCTGGGCCCTGGTGAGCCAGACTCGTTTCTGGAAGTGGGGAAGAGGGGGCACACAATATTTCCGTTCAGAAAGACTACATCGTCATTATTCCTAAGGAAGGAAATTACCTAATTCTCCCTTCCACCCCTAAAAAGGAACGCAAGCGAAGGGCAGAGCAAACCTCCCATAGGTCATTCTTAGCCTTCATCTGGAGGAACCACCTCCAAGGTCAAGCAGATAACTCAATTTCTATGATCCTCTTGACGGCTCTGACTGCCAACAAGCATCTGAGAGTCTGCTTTGGGGTGCATCTCCAGTGGACAGCTGATTGATCTCTACCTGAGTCACCTCTAGGGGTGAAAACAGTACGGGCACATCAGCACACTGCTGCGCCCAGGCTTATTGGGTCTACACAGAGGCAGACAACATTAATACAGCTATACTGAGTCCAGTACCAGAGCAACTGCATGCAGAGCTAGCTGGAGTGTCACTGCCCAATGCTCTTTGCACCGCAGTCTCCACCGTGTGAAGTACCGTGGGTCACCTGTGCATAGCACTGCGTTGTACTGTGCAGACAGCCTGAACAGTAACACCTCTCTGATGGTAATGGCAGGGAGGCAAACAACTCATTTCAGTGAGGGAAGACCTCGGTGGAGAGACGACATAGGTTAGAGAACTGAACTAAAACTTGGAAGACTAGGGTTTCACTTCTGTACAATAAAAAAGTAGCAGAACCCATGTCAAGCAAATCGCCCTCCCTCCCTCTCCTTCTGTTCCCATCCTTAGCCTATCTGAACTCCTGCATTTTCAAAACAGGGAGAGCCTCTTACTCCGTCCTTGTACAACTGAGTTCAGGGGCCCTGATCTCAGTCGGGTCTTTTAGACAGGCGGTGACAGAAGCGGTACATAGCATAATCAGATGCTATCTTTTGGTCCCCGAGGACCTTAAATCCACCATTTAGACCCTCGGGATTTTTGACAAGAAGGGAAAAAAGCATCTGATTACACAAAAATGTCTGAGAGAGTGCAGGCTATGAGAGCGGCAAAGTATTAGAGGTGGCTTTCTGAGACATTTTTCTTCTCCTTGCTACGCCGTTACCTATAATCTCAGTAACCGCCAAGAGACATCGGCAGGTTGAGGAAAGTAAAGCTGAACATCTACTGTTCACCAGGCGGATGACAAGACAATCGTATGTCTATACAATGCAAGTGCTCTCTCTGCTGAAATCCCAACTGCCCCAGAGGAATGGAAACAGAGGTTCTGACACAAATCCCCACCCGAGAACAGCAAATGGCAAGCTGCCTCCTCCAGACAACTTGGGATGAAACAAATGAAAGTGAAGAAATGTAATGAGTGACATATGATCAAATGGGAAGCCCTCTTCTCCCTGTGGGACGAATGCCGTGCGACACAGCAAGGACACCGCGTGCAGCTTTTAATGAGGGATGGGCCTGAATGAAAAGCAAGTGCACTGTACACCCTCACTAGAGCACCACACCAATTAAGACATTTGGGTAGCTTGAAGGTGTAAAACCGAACGTATTAAACCATGCAGTTCTACTCTTGTGTCCTTTAGAAGCTGAGATGCTACAGCCATGCGCCTGGTACAAATGCCTGAATAAATCAGAATAAGAGCTCAGGCTGCTTAGTGTGCTGGCTGGGACACCAGCTGGAGTTGTTAGAGTCATCTAAGCTAACGGGTCACAAACTTCTTTGCCTTTTTTAAAAGCCTCAGCCTAGATGCCCAAGTAACAAAATACCTGTTCTTAGGAATTTTTTTGGTTCATAATAAACAAGTGTCAAAACTCTTTGGTAAGTCCACCTCTACTCTGATATACCCTGTCTAGGTGGTGCCAAGTATTTAAATAATATTATCAGATTTTGCACAGTCACTTTCTCTAGTTCTCCATTTCCTCATTCTCCACGCTCACACAAAACGTGGGTTTGAATACTAATACAATTCAGTCGCAATGACCCAGTTTCACCTGGTATCACGTTAGGATTGTGTGATACAATTACAGTCTCATCAGCTGTATTTAAAAGCTTGTGATCATGCAAGAGCATTTCAAATGAGGCCCAGACTCGTGGTTTTTTCTATCAACTTGGACGGCGTCTAACTTGCAAGACCTGCTTTCTGGAGAGCAAAGTGAAAACTGGAGTTTTTTTAACTAACCTTTTGCACAGGTTTAGTTCACATTCGATCTTGGTTTGCTCACTCTTAAGAAGTGATGATGTTGCACTGTCCCAGACACAGTCTTAAGTTCAAGGTCCTCGCTAACAAGCAAATATACTCAAACGCCGCACACCGAGTAACAAAAGACGTGCTACCCAATGCTTGAGCTCCCAATGCACACGTTCTTGCTGCTGTAGCCACACAAATGAAGTAGCTTTAAAAAAAATTTGTACAACAAATAATGTTTTCTCATAGGCGTTCAGCCAAGTTAGTGAATGTGTTCGGACTCTGAAAATTAATTTAGCCACAAAGCATCACTGAAATGTATCTTCATTTAACTAGCGCCAGAAACCAGACTGAGCCTCCCTGGATTCGGGGGGTGGGGGGGGACACAGGGATTTTGTTTCTTAGGGCTGTTACAAGGGAAGGCTTCAGTTATAGTTGTCAGACAGTTTAGATCACATGTTTGCAGCATCGAGGGGTGCTTCTCCTGCTCACTTCCAAAATGCACACATTCACCCTCACCCATACGTTGTTGCATTACAACGTTATTATAGGTCACATTGGTCTTTTGTCATAAAAGAATCTAGGCTTCCTGGATGCATCCAATGGCAATAATGGGCCAGTCATTTAATATGTTGTTCAGAATGATTTTTGTGTTTGATTCTGGTGTCTTCTGGAGGAGGTAATCCTTGAGATTTGCATCTCATTTCCAAGAATGCCCTAGGGCTCTTACAGCAGCTGAAATCTTACAGGATAAACATTCTCCCCTGATTGTAATTGCATTATTAAATATGATTGCTCTCCTCTTCCATAAAAAAAATCTTTAAAAGCAGTAACAGCGAAGATTACATGAATGCATCTCACTGGAAGCAGGGAGAAAAGAACGACAATGGTCAAAGTAGGTGAGAGCTTTTCACCTTTGGACAGCTGGATGCAAAACTGAGCCTCCAGACCAGCAGTCTCCAAACTTTTTTGATTGCGCACCCCTATCAGTAAAAATGTTTTGAGCACGCACCCCCAATATATGCATATTTATATTCGCGCACCCCATCAGTAAAAAATTTGTGAGCACGCACCCCCAATATATGCATATTTATAT